>NC_087172.1:8785915-9043415 GCF_035594125.1 Scylla paramamosain
ATATCTGCTTTTTTCCAGTCTTTGGGCACCACTCCTTTCCTTAATAAAGTTATGATGAGTTTGTAAACTTTGTGTGCAAGTTGATCTCTGGATTACTTCAGCATCCAATTTGATACTCCATCAGACCCCTGTGCCTTCCTCAAATCCAAGTCTTCCATCATTATTCTTACCTCATCTACTGTTACCTCTATCTCACTCAGTCCTTCTACTCTTACATCTGCCATCACCAGTCTATCAAATGTTCCCTCTTCAGTGAAAACACTTTAAAAGTAGTCAAGCAAAACCTCTGCAATTTCTGCTTCTTCCTCAACATACATGCCATTTATTTTCAATTTGTTCAATCCCTTTTTATTCTTCATTTTACCATTCACATATCCATGGAACATCCTTGGTTCATCCTTACATTTGTCCACATTATCTTTTCATGATTCTTTATTTCTTCTCTCCTTTTTGAGTATTAATTTCTCTCCCTTTTATATCTTTCCCATGCCTCACCTGTTTTCCTTTTTTTACATTTGATCCAAGTCAGATTTCTATTCATCCTTGCTTCCTCACATTGTTTATGAAACCATCTCTGCTTCTTAACCTTTTGTTTCCTTATCTTTAGGGCAAATCTCCTTACACCCTCAATGTATATGTTCATAAACTCTCTCCATTTTTCTTCTATTGCAACTGCTTTGTTGAATTGATTCCAGTCCACTAGCTCAAAGTAATTCCTCAATTTTCCAAAGTCTGTTCTTCTGTAGTTGAATCTTCCTATTCTGTGGTACTCATTCTTTCGTATTTTTCCTCCTACTCTCAATGTAAACTTCACCACCATGTGTGTGTACACACACACATGGTGGTGAAGTGTACATTGAGAGTAGGAGGAAAAATATGAAAGAATGAGTACCACAGAATAGGAAGATTCAACCTAGTTGTGGTTTATGGGAGGGGAGTAATCTCATAGTATTCCGTCTCTATATCTATCCAGTTTGGTCTTAAAAGCATGGACAGTTATGACATTGACAACGTCCTCACTGAGTTCATTCCAACTGTTCACACATCTATGAGGAAAACTATACTTCTTGATGTCTCTTCTACAGTTAACTTTCTTCAACTTCTTACTGTGTCCCCTTGTACTCTGTGTGTCTAAATTTTTTAAAACATTTTTTTTCCACATTTTCCATACCATTTATCATTCTGCAGATGTTTATTAAATCTCCTCTCTCTCTCCTATTTTCAAGGGTAGAAATTTCCAACATTCTTAATCTCTCTTCATAGGTTGACTTACTCAACTCTGGAACCATCTTAGTGGCTGCTCTTTGTACTCTTTCTAATTTTATATTATTCTTTGTATGAAGAGACCACACCACTACTGCATATTCCAATTTTGGTCTTATCATGGAAATCAACAACTTTTTTTATCATTCCTTCATCCAAATATGAGAATGCCATTCTTACTCTTTTTAACAAATTCATTGTCTCTCCAGTAATTTTATCAATGTGTCTGTCCGGAGTCAAATTTTACTACGTCAAATCACTCTCTGCTGAGTCGAGCTTTCCTATGAGATTCACTGCAGCCCACGCACCGTCAGTCGCTGGAAAGCTTTCGCGCCGATCAGATGTCAAGACCACACAGCTCCCGCCTTCACCGGCTCGTGCCACATCATCGCTACAGGTACACGGCTTTCTAAGGTGGATCTATGGTATGGGATGGGCCTACCATAGTGCCAATGGTATGGGATAGGCCTACCATTGAGGAATGGCATGGGTTTGGGCCTGCCATATAGCCATTTTAACCATACATATGGGGCTATACAACCTTACGGCTTATGTTCTTGGTCGGCAGGCATGTCCGGCTCTGCCCCGCCACCTGACGCGGCCTTCCAAGGAATTAGGAGAAGGAGCAGCAGTGTTTCTTCAAGGACGAGGTCTCTTTCCCGGGATTGTAGCGGCAGTTCCTCCGATTTTTTGCCTCGGCACAGTCGGCGGCATAGGAGTCGCCGCCGTCAAGACCAAGAACACGTGCCGCCCCACCATGTCAACAAACCGGCTCAACCACATGGAAGTGCACAGAATCTTCCTCTGCACCAGGCATCGGCTTCCGCGCCTACAGCTCCCGAACCTTCATGGCGTTTAGTGTTGGATGAGTTGGCGGTATTGAAAGGTGAGGTAGCGAAACTTCGTGCTAACACACATACTCACCCTCCTCCGTTACCTGAGGATCATCTTCCGGGTACTTCAGGAACACACCACACAGTTTCACCTCCATTCTCGGGCTTTAATGACTCCAGCAGCGAGGATGGGGAGATTAGAGAGGTGTCACAAAGGGGCAGTGTTTTGCAACAGGCAGCCAAGGCTTTGGGGCCCCCTGACAGTGTTTCTGCAGACATTGACCAACAGGTGGCAGTTATGGTTAATCAATTGTTTGACAACGGTATGCAAGAGGAAGACTACAGGGCCATCTTGGAGGAATCAGCCACCAGACGACCAAACAACTGTCCTGCATTGGCGCCCATGGAATGTAACCCGCAGATTTTGGGTGCCTTAAAGACTGACGCGAAGAAAGCTGATTTTCGTCTTAAGGACATAAGTGGTGACATTCTCAAGGCAGGTACCATTTTAACTAGGTCACTTCTAGCCCTGGATGTAGTGGCACAGGAGAGTGACCACCCCGCTGTTGTGCAGGAAGTAGGAATGATTAACGGCGCCTTGGCGTTGTTGGGTCATGCCAATCACAGGTTGAATTTGGCTAGACGTTTTCTTATGAAAAGGGAAATTAACCAGAAATATTCCCACTTATGTGCTGATAAGGTCCCCATGTCGCGTTTCCTGTTTGGGGATGATGTGTCTCAATTGGCCAAGCAGATCGAGGACACAGAAAAGTTAAAGAACAAGTTCTCCCTCAAGAAACCGGCATACCCTTGGAAAACCACCAGTGGCAGGTCACGTGGCTACTGGGGGTGAACGTGGCATAGAAACTCCGCAATGAGGTTCCAACCCTATGGCCTGCAGAGGTCAGGCGCCAGGACGGGACAACGTCAACTACCAGCGCGGCAGGACGCGGACTCAAAAAACGCCAGGAGCCGGGGTCCACAGAGACCCTGGCAGTAGTGGAGGTGAGTGACACCTTTGAGGCTGGTAGAATTCATAAATTCACAGCAGAATGGAAAAAACTGACATGTGACCCTGTAATTTTAGACATTGTGCAACATTGTCATTTAGATATAAATGTTGAGGAAATTGGACATTTATTCTCAAGGGAGACTACATACAAGTTCAGTGCAGTAGAAAACCTTATAATCAGTGATGAAATTGAGAAACTTTTGCACCTGAAAGTCATTGTGGCCACACAGAGGGAAATGGGACAAGTTATCTCTCCAATTTTCCTAAGGCCTAAAAAGGATGGTGGGTATAGGATGGTGCTGAACTTAAGAGAACTCAATTTCCACGTCCCTTACAAACATTTTAAAATGGAAAACTTTGAACAGGCTATTAGACTGATTCATACAGGGGACTATTTAGCTTCGGTTGACCTTAGACATGCTTACTATTCTGTCAAGATTGCTGATGAACAACAAAAGTTTTTGTGTTTTAAGTGGAACAATACTGTTTATCAATTCACATGTCTTCCTAATGGTTTTTCAGAGGGGCCACGAATTTTCACAAAGCTATTGAAACCAGTTTTTGCAACACTGAGGGAAAGAGGGCATTCCATTACTAGCTTTATTGATGGCACCCTCATCTGCAATAACACTTGGTCAGGATGCCTTGCAACCATTACGGACACTATTGATCTCCTCCAGAAGTTGGGTTTTTGTATTAATGCAGAGAAGTCGGTGTTGACACCCACCAGGACCATTGAGTATTTGGGGAATGTGATTGATACTAATTCCATGACGATCACCTTACCGGAACGGAGGAGACACAAAATTATTCAGGCCTGTCGGAATCTCTTGGGTAAAAGCAAGGATAGAATTAGGGAAGTAGCCAGAGTTACAGGTCTTTTGGTCGCTGCCACTCCTGCTGTGGAATTAGGGAAACTGCACTACAGGAAGTTGGAGATGGAAAAGATGGCAGCTTTACAGCTTCAGTATGGTAATTTTGATAATTGGATGACTATTACTGCTGACATGAAAACAGACTTGAGTTGGTGGCTTGATAACATCTATACACAGGACAGGGGAATTTTTAGGGGTGGCACGGATATTGATTTATACACAGACGCTTCCAGTTTAGGCTGGGGGGGCCATCTCAACAATCGAGCCATGTCGGGTAGCTGGTCTTTGGAGGAAAAATTACTACATATTAATGCACTTGAATTGAAAGCCATTTTGTTTGTCTTTCAGACTTTTAGACGGGAGTTGAAAGGGCATTACATTAAGGTTTATTGTGACAATACCACAGCAATGACATATGTGAACGAGATGGGAGGTACTAGGTCTCAAGTGTGCAATGTAATTGCGGGACATATTTGGCAGTGGTGTGTGGATAATGGGGCTTGGATCACGTGTTCACACATCCCAGGCAAGGACAACACACTAGCTGATTTAGCCTCTCGTAAGGTGAATGACAGGCATGAGTGGAAACTGGGCATACACCTATTCCAACAATTGTGTGACATCTTTGGTACTCCAGTGGTTGATTTGTTTGCATCTCGGCTCAATAGGCAGGTAGATTTATTTTGTTCTTGGAAGCCAGATCCAGAAGCAACTTATTTTGATGCCTTCTCTCTGAACTGGGCACGGTTTGGACTATGTTATATTTTTCCTCCATTTTCACCAATTACTAGGTGTTTGTAAAAGATGTGTGCGGAAGGGGCGACAGGGTGGATAGTAGTGCCACTGTGGATGTCGCAGCCATGGATGGGCACCCTGCTCAGGATGTTGGTGGATCACCCAAGAGTAATCATGGAGAAACACGGGGTCCTTGTTCATCCATCCTCTGACGAAGAGCACCCGATCATGCGGCAGCACACGCGATTGATGGCATGTTCGATATCGGGGAACACTTGCAGGAACAAGGAATATCTGTGGCAGGGGCAAAAATCATCATGGCCTCGTGGAAAACAGGTACACACAAACAATATCACCCACATATCAGGAGATGGTTACTGTTTTGTAGTAGATGGCATATCAATCCCTATAATCCCACTGTACATGACATAATCAATTTTTTGTCTGAAAATTTCCACAGGAACGTGGGTTACGAATCAATCAACACAACAAGAAGTGCTCTTTCGTCACTTGGTCTTGTGGTAGACGGGTGCAGTGCTGGGAACCATCCCCTGGTTGTCAGGTTTATGAAAGGAGTTTTCAATTTGAGACCGCCTCTACCAAGGTACACTGAGACCTGGGATGTACAACCAGTTCTGCAAGAACTAAGAGCTATGTACCCACTACATACACTAACACTTAAGGACCTTACACTCAAACTTGTTATGTTGATGGCCCTCACACAAGCTGCCCGGGTTCAAACACTCCATTTATTAACTGTTAGGGGCATGCACATTGAGCAGGACTCCATTTCGGTTCAATTAAGTGATAACATTAAACAATGCAGACGATGGTTTAACATTCGTACCATTACATTTCAAGCTTACTCGACGGACGCTAATCTGTGTGTTTGCGCAACTTTACGGCATTATCTTGCAAGGACGGAGGAAATTAGACAGGGCAATTCACAGGCGACACACGCCTTACTCATCAGCTTTATCAAACCCCACAAAGCCGTTACTAAAGACACTATTGCCCGTTGGATCAAAACGATGCTTGATAGGGCAGGGGTGGACACAACTAAGTTCACAGCTGGTAGTGTGAGGCCGGCTGCAGCCTCGAAGGCCAAATCCATGGCAGTGCCAATTTCTTGCATCCTGGCTAAAGCAGGATGGTCTAGGGAAAGTACATTTGCAAAGTATTATGACAAGCATGTTATTAGGCCAGGTGACCCTTTCCAGGAGGCAGTACTGGGGTAAATGTTCAACCCTTATTTTGAGTAATAAGCATACATATTTGTGATTTACAACTGAGGGTATGGTAATCAGTGATGCACTATGTGTTTGGAGGCAGGGTAGCTGGTATGGCAAGGTTTACTGGTATAAATATATGTAGAGGGGCATGTATACATCCTTTCAGTAGACAAGGCAATAAATTGGTATTTCAACAATGTACCAATATGCAAAGTGACACTGTTCAGTTGGGGAATAAAAATTTTTGTGTTTACATCATACTTTACTGTTCCTTAGCTGGAAAATTTCTCAAGGCACGCCACCCACATGGCTTCAAAGCCTCATAGGAAAGCTCGACTCAGCAGAGAGTGATTTGACGTAGTAAAATTAAAAAGTACACGAGACTTACCTTTGGTCAGTTGAAGTGTGCTTGTAATTTTACGAGGCAAATCACCTCTGCTTGAGGAGAGCTTTCATATGCCCTCCTCTCCCTCCCTATTGTTTCGTTATGAGTACGTTTCCATGTAGTACTCAACTTTTGCCTGGTATTTATCAGTTTCTCATGTGGGTGGTCGTTGCTTCAAAGTCTGACGGTGCGTGGGCTGCAGTGAATCTCATATGAAAGCTCTCCTCAAGCAGAGGTGATTTGCCTCGTAAAATTACAAGCACACTTCAACTGACCAAAGGTAAGTCTCGTGTACTTTATAATTTTCAGTAACTATTACTCCCAAATCCACTTCTTCTTTTGACTTCTTTAACTTCACACCATCCATCTCATAATGATATTGTATTCTTTTCTTACTCTTACCAAACTCCACTACTTTACATTTACTTAAATTGAATTCCATTTGCCAAGATTTACTCCATCTATTTATAATATTTAAATCATCTTGAAGTACCATACAGTCATTTACATCTCCTACCCTTCTCGTCAGCTTAGCATCATCTGCAAATAAGTTCATAAAACTATTTTTTCATTTATGTCATTCACATATACTACAAACATTGATCCCAACACTGATCCCTGTGGGACACAAATAGTTACTTTCAGCCAAGATGAATTTTGGTCTTGTATTATGGTTCTCATCTCTCTATCATCCAGATAATCCTCCATCCACTCCAGCAGTCTTCCTCCAATTTTTACATTTTTTTTTCTTTTTTTTTTTTCTTTTTCCATAGCAATCTTCAGTGTGGTACTTTGTCAAATGCTTTCTTCAAGTCTAAGTAGACACCATCCACCCATTTGTCTCTCTCCTGCACAATATCAACTACCCTTGAATAAAAGAACAATAAGTTCATGGAGCATGATATTCCCTTCCTAAATCCAAATTGACAATTTACTAAAACTTTCTCTCTTTCCAAGTGTTACATGCATCTTTACTTTATTGTCCTTTCACATAGCTTTTCTACAACAGTAGTCAAGGACACTGGTCTATAATTTAGTGGGTTTTCCTTATTTTTTCCCCTTGAATATTGGTGTGATATTTGCTCTTCCAATCTTTTGGTGCTCTTTCCTGTGGTAGTGATGTCATCACTAGACTGTGAATTTTATCAGCCAGTTGTTCTCTACATTCCTTCAATATCCAGTTTGACACTTCATCTGGACCAGATGCTTTATTTACATCAAGTTCTTCCATCATCTTCAGTATTTCCTCATAACTGACTGGGACTATACTTAGTATATTCCTCACCAGCTTATCCCTTCCAGCATCAAACTCCCCTTCCACAGTAAATACCGATCTGAAAATATTGTTCATAATCTCGGCCATGTCCTGTGCATCCTCATAGATTTTTCCTTAAACTTTCAATCTTGATACACCTTTCTTCTTCATCTTCCCATTAATATATTTAAAGAATAGTTTGGGTTCATTTATACACTTATCTATTATATCTCTTTCATAGTTTCTTCTCTCCATTCTTATCATCTCAATGTACTTATTTCTAGCATCAATATATTCCTCACATCTGCTCTCAGTTTTTATCTTTTTCCATCTATTCCAAGCATTTGACTGACAATTTCTAGCCTCTTTGCATTTTGTACTGAACCATTTTTTACCTTTACTACAGCTTGCTCCTCCTCTAGGTACAAATTTCTCCACAGCAGAATTATATATTCTTATATAGATTCATCCCATTTTTCCCAAACATCTTCTGCATCTTCAAAGTCTTTCCAATCCACAGCAACAAAACAAAGTACTTTCTTAATTTTTCAAAGTCAGCTTTACTATTTTCAAATCTTTCCCCTTATAATTTTCATCAATGATTACATTTTCATTTTTCAAATAAAATTTCAACACATGATCACTTTTACCTAGAGGGCTATCATAGTGTATATTTTCAATAATTTCCATGTCCTTGGTACACACCAAATCAAGTCTTGATGATTTATCTCTTTCACTAAATCTGGTATCACAATGAATCCACTGAGTCATCAAGTTTTCTACTACCCAGTTTAATAGCCTATTACTCCATGAGTACTCACTTCCAATAGTTGCCAATGTCTCCCAATTACAATTAAAATCACCAACAATAACTATATCACTACTTTCCATCACTATCTTTTAAAGACATTTTAACACATCTACCAACATCTTTTCATGCTTTTCTTTTTGCCAAGCATTGGTCATAGGTGGCACATACACTCCTACATAATTCATTATCCTTCCATTTCCACTTCTAATCATCACTTGTAGAATTTCAGAATTATCTTCATTTTTTATTACCTTCTCCATTTTAACATATTTTTAGTCAGAATGATCACTCCACCTCCTCTCTTGTCACTTTTATTTTTTTATCCATAAATCATATTTATCATCACCAATGTCAGTTCCCCATTCATTTTTCCATTTTGTCTCACATAATACAACAGCATCTGGTGCAGTTCTGCTTAACAACTCATTTAATTCCATTTTAGTTGACATTAATCCATTTACAGTAGTATAACATATCTTACTTACTGTTTGATGTACTATTTCTTTATTCTCATATCTCTTACTCTCCAGAAAAACTTTTTTTCTCCTCCACTGTTCATTGTTTGTTTTTTCGTTTAGCCTCATTTACCAGCCCCTTTTGCTTCAACCTTTCAGTCTCATCCATATCCCTGTTTATCCATATATTTTTATATTCTTCATTGTAGGGTGTACGATATGTTGAGAGATGCCCGCGGCAGCACCAGCCCGCGCCACTTGTAACAAAGGCAGTCAGCACTCAGTAAAGGTCAGAGCAGGACGCAGTCTTTCATTCCTCTTGGACCTCAGACATGGCGCAGTGAGCTGACTCCGGACCTTCACCATGGCCACACCCAACAGACCCGTCGTTAGGACCCGCAGGTCCCCTGCTATAGCGTCCAGGGGTCTCACAAGCGCCCTGGCACAAGCAAGAGCCGTGATCCAGGTCCAGCAACAGGCCCTGTCTTCTCTACAAGCCGGCCTCACCGCAGCAGACAGCAGCGGCCATGGCGGCCACCCAGCACGTCAACCCCTGACCTCTGCCCTGGAGAAGTGCGAGATCGAAATGACGTCCGCCACCTTCAGAACCTGGCGCCGCTCTATGACCGCATGGATGCAACTCTGCAAGTTCCCACCACGAGAAGCGGTACAACACATACGACTCACTTGTGTTCCCGCCTTGCAGCGTGCAGTGGACACCCGATACACCGACGCCCAGTGGAGCGCTCTCACGCCGGAGGAGGCCCTGGACGCGCTTGGCAAGTTAGTGCTCCGCTCCTCCAACCAAGCGGCCCTGTGGGCGGACTTCTTCGGTGCGTCACAGGGGCAAGACGAGCCCATCGGTGAGTTCTTCCGACGCTGTGCGCAGAAGGCCGTGGATTGTGCGTTTCAGTGCCCAGAGTGTCAGTGTGATTTAGCGGAGTACGTTCTGCTTTGGAAGCTTGTGGTAGGCCTAAGTGACGAAGAGTTAAAACGTCACGTGTTCCAGACGTGCGAGTCATACACGAGTGTCGATGCCTTGAGGGCCGTGTGCAGTGCTTTCGAGGCGGCCCGCCGCGATGCGGAGGGTAGCCGCCTTCATGCCGCCTGTGCGGCTGGCACCGCAGCCGAGAGCGGAGAGCCTGCCTCGGCAGACGTGGCAGCGGCGCGCACACCTGCAGCCCCGTCAAGGAAGAACCTGCCACCATGTGGATATTGTGGGGACAGCCATGCCCCTGGCCATTCAAATTGCCCCGCCAGGACAGTCACATGCTCTTACTGCAACAAAGTGGGGCGCATGAAGAAATGTTGCAGAAGCAGGAGAGGACACCCCGCCTCCGCCAGTAAGCAGGCAGCTCCAGCCTCACCTTTATCGGAGGTGTCCAGTGCAGTGACTGTAGCCGACGTCCACAGTACACCCCAGCCTACGATAGACGTCATTGTATCACGGGGGGACGGCAAGGAGGAACGCAAGGCTTCCGCCGTGGCAGACACGGGGGCTCAGGTGTGCGTAGCTGGCCCGTCACTACTCCACACCCTTGGTATCGAACCTTCCCAGCTTCAAAGCCGGGCCGGCCTCCGCGATGTGGCTAACCTACATCTACGGTGCATGGGATCAACAATATGTCAAGTCACCCTGGGGAAATGTTCGACTATCCAAGACGTGTACATCATCCAGTTGGCGAGGCAGTTCTACCTCTCCCTGGCGGCGTGCAAGGCTTTGGGTCTCGTGCCAGACACCTTCCCACACTGCACACTGCCAAGCGTTGGTGCGGCGGCGATCTCCCAACCACTCGCCACCACCGGCCCCACGCGGCCCCCTGCCATACCATTTGCCCCCCTGGAGGAGAATGTAAACTCGCTTGAGAACTGGCTTTGACAGCACTTCTCTGCAACGGCATTCAACACCAGCAGAACACCCCTCGCTGTGATGTCTGGCAAGCCTCACCACATCCATCTCCTGCCCGGCGCTACACCCTATGCCTGCCACACTCCAGCGTCCGTCCCTCGACACTGGGAAGAGGAAGTAAAAGCACAGCTTGACGAGGACGTGCGGAGGGGCGTGATACAGCCTGTCCCAGCTGGCGAAGCCACAGAATGGTGTACGAGAATGGTTGTTGTAGCTAAAAAGTCCGGCCAACCGAGACGCACTGTGGATTACCAGCGTCTAAACGCCCAGTGTCTGCGGGAGACTCACCACACTCCCGCCCCATTCGACATGGTTTCAGGCGTGCCTCTCCACTCTTACAAGACCGTGGCTGATGCGTACTGGGGATTCCACCAGGTGGAGCTTGATAAGGAGAGTCGCCGCCTCACTACTTTCATCACTCCCTGGGGAAGATACCAGTACTGTAGGACACCAATGGGTCACTGCTCTGCCTCTGACGCCTATACAAGACGCTTCGACGACGCAATCCAAGACATCCCCAGAAAATACAAATGCGTGGACGACACCCTACTGTATGACATGGGCATTGAAGAGGCGTTCTGGCACGCCTATGACTTCTTGAGGACGTGCGCTGAGGCAGGAATCACACTGAAGCCAGAGAAGTTCCAGTTTTGCAGGCAGGAGGTGGAGTTCTTGGGGTTCCACCTGGGCTGGGATGCGTACAAGCCCATGTCTGATTGACTAGCCGCGATCGACAGCTTCCACATGCCAGTCAAGCCCACCATATCGGATATCCGATCATGGTACGGCTTTGTCAACCAGTTGGCCCCGTTCCTTGCCACCGCACCAGTAATGAGCCCCTTCAGAGAGCTTCTGAAGAAACCCTCCGGAAAGCACGTATACTGGGATGAACAACTGCAGGCCAAGTTCCGACAGGCCCAGAACACGATCTGCCAGCTAGCGAAGGATGGTCTCGTCTACTACGACAGATCCCGACCCACAACAGCCATCACTGACTGGAGCAAAGAAGGAGTGGGATTTGTCGTCCTTCAACAGTACTGCAACTGCTCAACGGTCGACACACCCTTTTTGCTGTAAGGGAGGCTGGCGTCTGGTGCTCTGCAGAAGCCGCCACCTCACCCCGGCTGAGTCTGGGTACTCTGCGGTGGAAGGTAAAGCCCTAGCAGTTGTATGGTATCTTCAGAAGGCCAGGCTGTTTCTGCTGGGCTGCCTTAACCTCTGCCTAGTTACTGACCACCGCCTGCTCGTCAAGCTACTGGGGAACAGGGCACTAACAGACGTGACCAACCCCCGGCTATTTAGACTGAAGGAAAAAACCCTACAGTTCAGGTTCACAATAAAGTATCTGCCGGGAAAGAAAAACTCTGCAGTGGATTTCTTGTCGCGCTACCCGACCCTGAGAGCAGCTCCTGATTCCCTGGACATCGAACTTGACGAAGACCTGACGGCCTCCGTAGCTACAGTAACCATGGCTACCATACAAGATGGGTGCACAATGGATGAAGAAACAGTGAGAAGAGCAGCTGCTGACGACCCCGTGTATCAGATGTTGGTCGCCAAAGTGACGAGCAGAGACTGGCAAGAAAGCAGGTCACTTGAAGTCCCCTGCCTCCGTCCGTTCTACGGCATAAGGGAACGACTGGCCATGAACGAAGGGCTCCTCACGTACACGTACGATCAAGGAAACGTCCGCCTTGTCGTCCCTGAGAGTCTCCGTAACCAAGTCGCTTCCAACCTCCACGCTAGTCACCAGGGATTAGACTCTATGATGCGAAGAGCCAGACAGTCCGTGTATTGGCCCGGCATGGAGGGAGACTTGCAGCATCACAGAGCATCGTGCGAGTCCTGCGATATCCACAGTCCATCACTGCCACAGGAGACCATGGAGCTCACCCCGCCTCCCGACTACCCGTTCCAGCACACTGTCGTTGACATGTTCCAGTGGGAGGGCCACACCTACATGGCCTATGCTGACCGGCTGACAGGTTGGCTCGAGGTGGCCCATTTCCCCAACGGTGCCAGCTCCTACAAGATCCAGACGCAGCTTAGGAAGTACTTTTCTCGCTACGGAGCCCCTGAACACATGTCTATGGACGGAGGAACCAACCTGACAAGCGCAGAGATGGACACCTTCTACAGGAACTGGGGGGTCTCGGTGCGCCTGTCGTCTGCCCAGTAAACTCAGTCTAATGGCAGGGCTGAGGTGGCAGTCAAGACAGCCAAGAGGATCATCAGGGACAACACTTCCCCAGGTGGCAGCCTTGACAATGACAAAGCAACTCTGGCCATCCTGCAATACCTGAACACTCCCCTGCGGTGTATCAACAAGTCACCAGCACAGCTGGCCACTGGCAGACAACTTTGCGACGGGGTACCCATGGCTGGACAACACCTGCGATTGGACCAATATTGGAGCCAAACGTTGCGAAAGAGAGAACAACTGATGGCGGAGGAGCAGGAAGCAGTGACAGCTTCGGACACTCCAAGGAGCCTCCAACCCCTCTCGACAGGTGCCAGGGTCTGCATCCAGAATCAGGCCTTTAACCGGTGGGACCGGATGGGGGTGATAACAGAGGTCTTGCCCTACCGCCAATACACCGTCAGGCTAGACGGTAGCGGCCGTCTGTCTCTGAGGAACCGGAGACACTTAAGGTGTGTGAAAGCTGGAACAGGCAGTACCCCTGGTGCCCCACCCACTGCAAACCCCAGCAGCACACCCACCGGCACGACCTCGGCGCCCCAGGACAGACGCCCAAGCAGGAACAAGAAGCGTCCACTGTGGCTGAAAGACTATGAGGCGTAGGCTACTCGCCCTGTTTACCTTGCTCTATTGTAATTTCTGTTTATTTGTTTCCAGTACACCCTTTCTTTTCTATCAAATAAAAGAGTACTATTATTTTGGAGGGGGGATGTAGGGTGTACGATATGTTGAGAGATGCCCGCGGCAGCACCAGCCTGCGCCACTTGTAACAAAGGCAGTCAGCACTCAGTAAAGGTCAGAGCAGGACGCAGTCTTTCATTCCTCTTGGACCTCAGACATTCATCTTCAGACAACCTCCAAGACCCATTAATTACCTCTTCTGCTTGTACCTGTGTTGAAAACCTTATTCTTATGGGTCTCATTTTTTCTTCATATTTCCCAACTCTATGGAACTCTTCCACTTGCTTTACTACCTGACTGTCTTCACCTGTCACTTTCTTCAGTAACATATTCAACAGGTTCTTTTCCTTTTCCTCTCTCTGAATTCTGCTTACTATTTTCTCTTCCTTTAAACTAAATACACTTACTTGTTTATATTTTTCTACAGTGTCTCTCACTAACTTTTTATCTTCTTTAATAACATTTACCACTGTCTGTCTGAGGTTTTGTTTCTCATTTCCTTGTTGTTCTATTATTTTCTTTAGTGATTCTTCTTCAAATTTACGTTAATTTATTTTGCCTCATTTTCACATCCTTTACACTTGCCTTTATTTTGTCATTTCCTTTCTGAACAGTTTCTACTTTTTCTTTTATTTGTTTCTTTAAACAGTCATTTTCCACCTTTAACTTCTCATTTTTATCTTCCATCTCTATCAACTTTGCTGTAATAATCACCAATTCCTCACCTGTCTCCTGGTGTGCCTCCAATGTCTTTATTCTCTCCAATAACTTGTCCATCATTTCTTACATATACAAAATTTTTCTACACTGCAGTCTATAATATGGTTCTCTTTCTTCATCAGTAAAACCTTCAAAGGACCCCCTTTCTTTTGGGGTGCTGCTCTCCACCATGTATATCCAAAGTGTAAACAAACCAAACCAAACTTTCTTAGAGACAGGATAACTATACTCACATACTGTTTCTCCCCTCCCTTTTTACCACTTAGGTTTTCCTGGATCTTCATAACATATCTTCACGTACTGTTTCTCCTCTCCCTATTTACCACTTAGGTATTCCTGGATCTCCATAACATATCTTGTCCCATCGTGAGTGATTTGTATTTTTCTTTCCTTCTGTATGCAAAGCACTAGGAAACATGTCCTGTCAGCTCCGCCACCACCGTGTGTGTGTGTGTGTGTATTTGTGTCTAGTTGTGTTTTACAGGAAAAAAGCTATGCTTGTGCTGTCCTGTCTCCATATCTATAAGCATCCAGCTTAACTTTAAATTCATGAATATTTGTTGCTTGTACCACTGTTTCATCTAAGTTGTTCCATATTTCTATCCTTCTATTTGGGAAACCATATTTCTTGATATCTCTTCTACTTGCTGTTTTCCTCAATTTCACCCCATGTCCTCTTGTATCTCTTGAGTCCCACACAAATAAGTCTTCTTTGTCAAATTGATCCTTATCCTTTAAAGCTCTGTATATAGCAATCAGGTTCCCTCTTTCTCTTCTCTTATGTAATGATGGAAGCTTCAATCTCCTTAATCTTTCTTCATAGGTTAAATCTCTCAAACTTGGTACCAATTTGGTTGCAGCTCTCTGGATCCTTTCTATTTTCCTTATTTCCTTTTTATTATGGGGTGACCAGACAATTGTGGCATATTCCAGTTTTGGTTGAATCACGCGTTTCATCTCTTCATCCATGTAAGCAAATGCCCCTTTCATCTTTCTTAGTAACTCATAGGTTTCCCCAACTATTTTGTTTACATTGTTTTTCGGGTGATAAATTATCACTTATTGTAATTCCCAAGTCTTTTTCTTCTTTGGTTTTCTTAATTTCCACTTCTCCCATGGTGTAGGAACTTGTCAATCTTCTTTTGCTTTATCCTAATTCCATAACCTTGCATTTATTTCCATTGAACTACATTTCCCATTTCTTACTCCATTTATATATCTTATTTAGATCTTTTTGTAATATTTCACAATCCATATTGTTTTCCACTCTTTTCAATAATTTTCCATTGTTTGCAAACAGACTTATATAACTCAATCTCATCCATCATATCATTGACATACACCAGAAACATTATGGGGGCTAAGACTGTCCCCTGTGGTACTCCACTTGTAACTCTACACCATTCTGATTTTTCTCCCTTTATTACTATTCTCATTTCTCTGTCCCTCAAGAAGTTTGTAATCCAATTCATTGTGTTGCCTTGCAAACCCCCTATATTATGAATTTTCCATTACAGTCTCTGGTGTGGTACCTTATCAAATGCTTTTTTTTTTTAGGTCTAAATAAACACAGTCTGCCCAACCCTCTCTCTCTTGAATTATATCAATTGCTCTACTATAAAAGCTCACTAAATTCGTGACACAAGATCTTCCACTTCTGAAATCAAATTGTCTGTCAGTCAATGTATGTGTTTATTCTGAATATTTCATCCATCTGTTTTTAACTATTCTTTTTGCTATTTTTGCCACCACACTTGTTAGGGACATTGGTCTGTAATTCAATGGATCTTCTTTAAAAATGGGCACAATATTTGCTCTCTTCCAGTCTAGAGGGCTTTTTCCTTCCTTAATATGTATACTTTCTGCCAGTTATTCACAACATTCCTCAAGTATCCAGTTGGACACTCCATCCGGTCCTTGAGCCTTACTTACATCCAAATCTTTCATAATCTTCTTAATTTCACTTATTTCCACCTGTATCTCTCTCATTACATTGTCTCTGTGCCATGCTCTTTCTCCTTCAAATTTGCTTTCTTTGGTAAATACTGACTGGAAGCACTTGTTCATTAATTCTGCTTGTAACCGTGTAACTTTGTATGTAATGTCATCTTTCGTTAATTTATCTATTGTTTGCTTGTTTTTCATCTTCCCATTCACATATCTGAAGAATAACTTTGGCTCATCTTTGCATTTGTTAACTATATCTTTCTCTTAATTCCTTTCTTAATCTCTCAGGATATATTAATTTCTTGCCTTCTTGAATTCTTCCCATTTCTCACTTCCTCCTTTTTTTCTCCATCTATTCCATGCTGCTTCTTTTTCTTTTCTTGCCATTATCCATCTCATATTAAACCAGTCTTTTTCCTTTTTCACTTCCTTTGTTTTGATCTTCGGTACATATCTACTGACTCCTTCATTATAAATTTCCATGAATATATCCCACTTTTCTTGCGTATTGCTTACCATGAACAGTTGTTTCCATTTAGCCTCTGCAAAATATTCCCTCAACCTGATAAAACATGCTTTCCTGTAATTATATCTCCCATTCTTGTAAATTTCATTCCTATTTTCTATTGGACCATTGCTTGTACTGAATTCAATTAACAGATGGTCACTTTTACCTAGTGGGCACTGATAATTTCAATGTCAATGATGTCCATTTCCTTTGCAAACAAATCTAATCTTGATGCCTCTTCATTATCCCCAAATGACTCTTCTCCTCCGTCTGTGGTCCACTCTTCCCAGCATACTTCCTTGCAATTAAGGTCACCCATAAGTGTTATATTATTACTCTCTGCCAGTATTCTCTCCAAACAGTTACTAGTATCTCTTAACAATAATTTATAATCCTCTTGTGTTCATACATTTGTCTTTGGGGGTACATAAGCCACTGCAAAATCTCTTCTTCCTTCACCCTTCCTTTTTGTTTTAATTCTAATTACTTCTGCCATTCCTTCTTCCATTTCGACCTCTTGCACTGTTATACTCTTCTTTGTAAGTACAGTAAAATCCCTCTCATCTGGCATTTGAGTATCCAGCAGCTTCAAGTATCCGGCACATTTTTCCCTGAGCCTTAAAATCAATAAAAAATCAATGTGTACTCATAAAATCAATTAAAATTCCCGTGTGAGGAATACTTTGTTTCCTCGCCACCAGAGCGCACTGCTTCGCGCCACTCGCGGCCCACTGCACTGTGTTTACTCAGTGACTCAGTCCCGCGTGTGCACCGTTTATCGCCTGACGCCTTCATCATGCCTAAAGTTGTAGAGAAGAGGAAGCATGTTGTGCTTACACTTAAGCAGCTCATCAGATCAGCTGATCTTTGTTATGGTAAGATGCGTGAGTGTAGGGTGGTGATTGTGGACATAATATCACTTCTATTCAAGTATCCGGCATGTTGGCGGTCCCGTTGATGCCGGATAAGAGGGATTTTACTGTAACATGACTCCTCCCCCTTTCTTATTATTTCTGTTTTATCCACATATTATAATTACTATTACCAATTCTTATATTTTCTGTTGTCTCATTTAGTTTAACTTCAGTAATACCCATGATGTTGGGCTGCTTTATCTTAATATAATTATTCAGTTCTCGCAATGTTGATATTAAACCATTTATATTTGTATATGCCACTGTCCACTTTATATTTTTCCATACGTTATTCACATTTTCTATTCTTTTTTGTCAGATACCACTCCCTGAGCCTCTTGTCTTTTACCTTCCAATAGAACTTTTTTTTCTCTTCCTCCATTCTATTCCCGTTTTTTGCCTTTGCTTCTTTTATTAGATCGTTTACCTTGAGTCTCTCCTCCTCATTCATGTCCCTCTTTATCCAAACTTTCCTGTATTGCTCTGTCTTGTCCAGTTTCCATACATAAGATATGACTTCCAAGGCTGTGGTTTGTGCCCTAAATTTTACTTTCAGTGGTTGCTCTCCTCCTTCTGTATACTTCCCCAGTCTATGTATTTCCTCAGTTTCACTTATCCAGTCCTCACCTTCTCTCTGTATATTTTTTACAATGTCCTCTGCTACTTTTTTTTTCTTTTTCCCTCTTGTATCTTACTGGCTGTTTCCTCTTTTAATCCATATATAACAATACATTTCTTTTTGTCCACTGTGTCCCTTACCATCGATTCCTTCTGTCTGATCACTTTCACAATTTCCTTACTTAAATTTGTCTTTTCCTTCTTTTGTAGTTCTATGATTTATGTAAAGTTAACTTTTATTCCTCTTTTTCCTTCCTCCAGATTTGATGTTCACTTTTCATCCCTATCACTTCATTTTCATGTTTTTTTAACAATATCATTGTTTTCCTTCACTTGTTTTTAGATCGGTGCATAGTGTTTTCAATTCTTTGTTTTCCTCTTCCAGGTCATGCTTTTTTTTTTTTCTAATTTTTACACTCTTTCAATGAGGTCACTGATGATCCCCTCCATTAAAACCACTTTCCTTCCTTACATTTTTCCATGTAGTTCATTATCTTCCTCAAATCCTGGGAACGGTGGCCCTGTTGGCAACATTCCGCTCCCACCTATGGTGTCCGCCTTGCTGGAGCTTTTACTCACTTTATTACATCTATTATTACTTAAATTTTCCCTTATTTTTTTTATTTCTGGAGACAGGACAACTCTACTTGAGCACAGCTCCTACCTGGGAACACATGCTAGGCTCCTAGTGGTGGCCATGGTCAAGCAAAATCTTTCTCTGCTGGAGCTAGGATTGCTGCTTGTTTACTCAACGCCAACTTGAGTGTATGTGTAATTCACCTACGGTCATCTGTTGGTCACCCAGCCAGCTGTTCCCCTACGGAAAGAGCTCAGAGCTCATAGTGACCAATCTTTGGGTAGGACTGAGACCACTGACACACCACACACCAGGACAGTGAGGTCATAACCCCTCAGGTTACATCCTGTACCTACTTGCTGCTAGGTGAACAGGGGCTACACATTAAGAGGCTCGGCCATTTGCCTTGTCGCTCCCAGGATTCGAACCCAGGTCTTCTTGGTTGTGAGCCAAGCATGCTAACCACTACACTATGCGGTGTGTGTGTGTGTATCTATTTACCTACCTAGTTGTGTTTACCTAGTTGTGCTTTATGGGAAAAGAGCTATGCTCATGCTGTCTCATCTCCATATCTTTTAATATCCAACTTAGCCTTGAATCCATGTATACTTTCTGCATTCACTATCTCCTCATCTAGACTGTTCCATACATCAATACTTCTATATGGGAAACTATACTTTTTGACATCTCTTCTACAAGCACTCCTCTTCAGCCTCTTCCCATGTCCTCTAGTGTCCTGTGTATCCCAGATCATTAAGTCGCTCTGGTCCACCTCCTCTACTCCCTCATATGCTTTATATATCGCAATCAAGTCTCCCCTTTCTCTCCTCTTTTCCAACGTTGGTAGATGTAGCCTTTCCAGTCTCTCTTCATATGACAAGTCCCTGATACTTGGTACCATCTTCATAGCTGCTCTCTGAACTCTCTCCAACTTCCTTATATCCTTTTTCTTGTATGGCACCCACACTACTGCTGCATATTCTAGTCTAGGTCTTATCAGTGACACGATCATCTTCCTGACCATCTCTTCATCCATATATGCAAAGGCCTGCCTTATTCTTCTCAACAAATTATAGGTTTCTCCTGTAATTTTGCTAATGTGTCTCTCCGGGGTCAGGTTCCAAGTCACTGTAACACCGAGATCCTTTTCCCCTTCTGCTCCACTCAACCTTACACAATTCACCACGTAATTTCCTTTTACTCTTCTTGCACTTTTTCCAAATTCTATTACCTTATACTTCTTTAAATTAAATTCCATTTCCCATCTATAACTCCACTCTGATATCATGTTCAGGTCTTCTTGTTACGTTCCACAGACCTCTGCACTCTCAACTTTCTTCAGCAACTTTGCATCATCTGCAAAAAGGCTCATGTAGCTGTTCACATATGTAGCATGTTCATCATATCATTTATATAGACTGCAAACATGATTGGTGCAAGTACTGAGCCTTAGGGTACTCCACTTATGACTTCCCTTCATGATGATTTTTTATCTTTTACCACTGTTCTCATTTCTCTGTTTGTCAAGAAATTTTCCATCCATCTCAGCAGGCCTTCCCTTGGCCCACCATTATGGTTCAATTTCCACAACAATTTCCTGTGTGACACTTTATCAAAGGTCTTCTTCAGGTCTAAATAAACACAATCAGCCCAGCCATCTCTTTCTTGAACTATATCCACCACTCTAGAATAAAAACTCAGTAAGTTTGTAACACACGATCTCCCTCTCCTAAATCCAAATTATTGCTTTATTATTACTTCATTTCCTTCTAGGTACTGCATCCATTTATCCTTCACCAATCTTTCACACATTTTGCACACCACACTTGTTAGAGAGACAGGTCTATAGTTTAAGGGTTCCTCTTTACTACCACCTTTGTATATTGGCACTATGTTGGCTCTTCCATTCAATTGGGACTCTGCTTTCAATTAGGGAGCTTTCAATAATATTATGTATTACCCATGCCAACTGCTGATTGGACTCTTTTAGTATCCATCCTGACACTCCATCAGGTCCAGGGGCCTTCCTAGCGTCTAGTCCCTCCATCTGTTTCTGGACATCCTCTTCAGTCACTTGGATTTCCCCCAGACCCATTTCTTCACTCATCTCACTCTGCCACACAAATGTTTTCTCTTTTGTGAGTACTGATTGAAAACTCCCATTCATTATCTTTGCCAATTCAGCCAGATCCTCACACATTTGACCATTCATCTTCAGTCTGCTTATTCCTTCTCTATTTTTCATTTTGCTGTTCACATATCTGAAGAATAGTTTTGGTTCCTCTTTGCATTTGTCCATAACATCTTTCTCATAATTTTTCGTTCTTCCCTAATAGCCCTTACGTATTAATTTCTTGTAGTTGTGTAGTTTTGCCATAGCTCCTGCATATTTTTCTTCTGCCATCTATTCCATGCCGTTTCCCTCTCCTCCCTAGCTACTTCACATCTTCTATTATACTAGTCATTGTTATATCTTCTCTTTGTCTCTACTTTTGGTACATATCTTTTCACTCCCTCTTCATAAATATTGATGAAAGCTTCCCACTTCTTTTGCACATTACTTGTTGTGATAGTGTACTCCAGTCTGCTTCACCAAAGTATCTCCTCATTTGTTCAAAATTTGACTTACCATAATTAAATCTTTCTCTTTTATAATCTTCGTATCTACTTTCCTCTCTTTTTCCTTTAATACAAAATCTTATCATGACATGGTCGCTTTTTCCTAGTGGACAACTATAGTTCATGTCTTCTATAATATCTGTTTCTTTTGATAATACCAAATCCAGTCTTGATGGCTCCTCTCCTCCTCACTATCTAGTGTTTTCCTCAACCCACTGTGTCATTGTTCATTGCCAGTTTCAGAACCTTATCTCCCCATGAGTCTTCTCCTCCTCTTGTGTTCCACTCCTCCCAATTTATCTCTTTACAATTAAAATCTCCCATTATAACAATTTTGTTGTTTTCTTTAATTTTCTTTACAAGCCATTCTTTTGTCTCACTCAGCAACTGTTCATGCTCTTGTCTATTCCAGGTCTTTGTTTTTGGTGGGACGTACACCACTGTGACATATCGTAATCATCTTCTTCCATTTATTAGTTGTAAGTTTAGGCCTTCCACCAAGCCTTCTGCCTTTTCCACACTCTCCACCCTGATACCCTTTTTAACAAGCATCATCACTTCACCTCCTCCTTTTCAACATCTGTTTCTTATCCACATATTGTACTTTCCTCCACCTAAATTTGGTGTTTCTGAATCTCTTAGTGTGTGTGTGTGTGTGTGTGTGTGTGTGTGTGTGTGTGTGTGTGTGTGTGTGTGTGTGTGTGTGTGTGTGTGTGTTCTCTCTCTCTCTCTCTCTCTCTCTCTCTCTCTCTCTCTCTCTCTCTCTCTCTCTCTCTCTCTCTCTCTCTCTCTCTCTCTCTCTCTCTCTTCCTGACCATCTTGGATACACAAAACATTCTTGACCTTTTCCTAACTTCTAATACTTCTGCTTATGGTTCACTTTGTCTTTTCTGTTTGGCTCCTCCATCACAGTCTCATATCTCTATCTTGTCTTATTGCTCCAATTCCTCCTCATGTTCCCCAAAAGCAGAGGTGCCTCTGTCATATTTTCTCTGCTAATTAGAAGTACCTGAGGAGGAATAATCCTGATTTTCTATATAATGACAAATGTCTCTGTGTACGAGACCCATCTTTGTGTGCTGAGTGCATAACAGAGTTAATAGAATCTGGCATGGAGGTGTACATTCTTCACTCTTGCCCTCACTGTAACCTTTCCAAACCTTGGTTTAACTCAGCCTGTTCTCATGGTGTTGATAAAAGAGAGATGGTGACAAAATGAACTTGGGTTTTCCATCACCTGAATCCCACACATTCTATTTATCTGCTTGAAATCATGTCAAGACTGTTCTTTAACTAGCCAAAAACTTTGTCATCAAAAGAAAATGTAAAAATCCTTCTGGATCTAGCTCTCCTTGTGACTTCAGGCACCTAGCCAAAAATATCTTCAACAACTTAACTTCATCTTTCCTTCCTCTGTTTCAACTATTTCAACCTGATGGCACCACTGCCATCTCATCTGTCTCAAAAGCTGAACTCTGCTCAAACCTTTGCTAAAAACTCTATCTTGGACTATTTCATCCCTCCCATTAAGATCTTAATAATGTTTTCCATGCCCTCACTAGCTTTAATTCTCAGAAGACTTCCTTACCTAATGGGGTCCTCATATTGTTCTCTGAAACTGTGGCTCCATGCTTGCAACTTGCCAAGTCAAACTCTGCCAACTCTGTGTCAATATCTACCTTTCCTTCCTGTTGAAAATTTTCAACTTCTCTCCTCTATGAGATTGTCTTTAGCCTCTCTCTCTTCACTACAATGTTGCATCTCTTGTTATCTGCTACCATTATTTTCATGCTAACTGATCTTCTGATATTGCTAAATACATCCTTCCCCTCCTCCTTCAGCCTCACTGCACAAGACTTTCTTCTTTCTCTCACCCCTATTCTGTCCACCTCCCTAATGCAAGTTAACAAATATTCATTCACAGTCTTTCATCCCTTTCACTCTCTTTCTGCTTCTGCATTTTCTCCTTCCAATGACTTAAATTCTTTGAAAAAGTGAGGTGTCTAGGCATTTCTCAAACTTTGGATAATTCTTTTGGCCTGTTTTCTTTGTGAACTGGCACCTTCGGGGTTTTTTCTAAGTGTTGTTTTTTCCTTGGCCAATACTGTTTTTGCATGGGAAAAATGAAAAGTGATTGCATGTGTGTGATGTATCTAGATTATACATTTAATAACTAGAGAACCATCTCATGAAAAAAGCAGGGTTGGCATAAAAAAAAAATTAAAAAACTGGCCTGTGTTTTTTTGGTAAAAAAAAAAAATAAATAAATAAATAACATATATATATATATATATATATATATATATATATATATATATATATATATATATATATATATATATATATATAGTTTATATCATATCGATAAATAAAGTCTATATATGTACAGATAACTCCCTACTTGATAAAGCAGCTGTCCTAGCTATAATTGTAACAAAAGCGACACCTGTCATCTTTTTTCATGGTAGCTGTCATTGGCTAGAGCTGCCTTTGATGTGAATCATGGGCCTGCCTTCTTCCTCTTCCCCTCCATATTCCCATTCCCTTTCCTTTCCCCATCCACCATGCTTGTCATAGCTCCTTCATATATATATATATATATATATATATATATATATATATATATATATATATATATATATATATATATATATATATATATATATATATATGCTGCATACATACAAAGAGAGAGAGAGAGAGAGAGAGAGAGAGAGAGAGAGAGAGAGAGAGAGAGAGAGAGAGAGAGAGAGAGAGAGAGAGAGAGAGAGAGAGAGAGAGAGAGAGAGAGAGAGAGAGAGAGAGAGAGAGAGGGGGGGGGGGGGAGGGGGGGCAGGTGTATGAGAAATGTAGAAACAAGAAGGGAGTGGGAATGAGGAAGCAGACATGGAGTGAGGTTGAGAAAGGTGTGGCTTGATTGACACATCATAACTTCTGGCCTGTGATATTTACTTATCAAAAGCCCTAAGTTGACATGTGGCTTTAGGTAAAAATAAAGGCTGCTTCATCAAGAAGGGAGCTGTCTGTATACATACATAAAAAATGTAAAAGTAGTCAAGCCTGACCTGTTCATTTCCTGTACAGTACAAGTTAATGCAGGCTTTATTCAACTGTATCAACATGACCTAAACAAGTGTTTGTCCTTCAGATAATACTTCAAACTTAGTTTCACCCTAGATTTCTTTTCTATTGCTTATTTAAACTGATTTACATATAAATATGAGGAATAAATTAAAAAAGCAAAAACCTGCAAAAAAACAATAAAACTCCAAAAAACACAGTGGGTTGTGTTAAAAAAAAATTTCCAACTTTATAAAAAAAGAATTTCCAACTTTGAAAAAAAGCTGCAAAGAAATTAATTGGTGTGGAACACATCTATTGGTGTGAAAGATGCTATTTAAAGGACTGAAGATCTTGAAATGTGAGAGGCAGCACTTGTTATATAGATGCTTGATTACTGCACAAAGCTCATGTTTTGGAATCTAAGTGATCCGCAACTGGATAGATTTTCTCTTTAGCTAATAAATTTATCATTGACGATAAGCATTAATAACAAGTTAATTCCTGAAAAGGATTGGAAAATCAGTTGATCTGAAAAGGGATGGAAGTTACAATTAATGCTACAGAAATCATTTCATTGGTTTAACAAGCACTGAGAGATCACTCACTGAGGGAAGGAATGGTTGACAGGACTGGCAGGGGAAGTGGATGAAGGAAATGGTGACTCCTGCCCGGAAGTTGAGGCTAGCAGCAAATGAATAGGCCACAAAAGCATCATAGGAATTATCTATATGCTCACTGTAGTCTTCAGTCACTGTTGGGCACAAAATTATTTAATAAAATAAAAGTTCTATGTACATAGGCAACACACACACACACACACACACACAAGGAAAGAACACAAGAACAAGTGAGGAGATTCATTTGGAATATTGTGGACATGAAAGTGAGGAAATGGTGGCACAAAGGTGCCATGGAAGATCACCAAGCAGAAGCTTAAAAATTATGTATACAAATATAGATGGTTTGGTGTTGAGTCTATTAGAATTTAAAGACTACCTAAAAACACTAAACAAGGTGTGGTATGTTTCACGGAAACCAAACTAAAACAGGAAATAAAGATGGGATTTGCAAAGGAAGGTTATAGCACATGGAGGAGAGACAGAAAAGGAAAGGGAGGAGGAGTGATGATATTGGTAAAAGAGGATATTGTTGTTGAGGAAGTGGAATATGGTGATGGAATGGTAAAAACTTTGAGTTTTGTGATTAAGATCAAAGGAAGTGAAAAAAAGAAAGTTATTGTGATATACATACCATCAAACACTAATGCATGGGAGATCAATAGATATAAAACTATGCAACTAGAAACAAGAAATAGCATAGATGAAGTGGTAAGGAAAAATAGCAAAGTGCTCTTAGTAGGCGACTTCAACACTAAATAAATTAACTGGGAGGAGATGGAAGTGAAAGAAAATGTTGGATCATGGAGTGAAGAACTTATGCATACCATGAGGGTGAATACAATGAGACAATGGGTGAATGAGCCTATAAGATACAGAAGAGAGGAAGAACTGACACAGTTGGATTTAGTGTTAAAGAAACTCTAGAAAGTAGACTAAGTATACATTGTCTGAGTCCAATGGGAAGAAGTGATCATGTGACATTAGAAATAGTACTACAGGAAAAAACAGCATTGCACAAAAATGAACAATTTAGAAATGGGAGACAGAACTATGCTAAAGCAAACTTTGCAGAGCTTAATAAATTTTATGGAAAAAATAACTGGAAAGAGCTATTTGAAGGTAAATTAGTGCAAGAAAAATATGAGATATTTTTGAGTAAGTATAGAGAGTGGGTGCAACAGTTTGTGCAAAGTTGTAAAGTGAAAACTAGGAAACATGAATGGAATAATGCCAGGTGTGTAGAAGCAAAAAAGAAAAAAAAGGACAGGGCATGGAGGAAAATAATGAAAAAACTGAACACAAACACTAGGCAAGAATCCAGAAAAGCTAGGAATGAATATAGTATAATAAGAAGAGAACAAGAAAGAAATTTTGAAAGTGACATAGTAAGAAAATGCAAGGAAGAGCCCAAACTCTTCTACAGATACATAAATGGAAATATGAAATAGGGATGAGAAGTTAAAAGGAGAAGGAAGAATTTATGAGACTACTGAGGAGATGAGTGAACTAATGAATGAGAGTTTTCAATCTGTGTTTACAAGGGAAACCGATTTTGTGGCACCGAAATGAGGGAATACAAGAATGGAGGAAAACTTCAGAGATGTAAACTTATCTTAAAATAGATATGTAATTCTTTCTTGATTACGTATTAGTCATTACACCAGTGATACACAACACATTTTAATGTAACACCCACAGTGAATTTTAGGATGATCAACACCAAAAATTAAGGTAAGCTTGGGGCAGGATTAACTTTTGGCCACAATCAAATTAACATGTAAATTTTTCATTCAAAATTTTCTTATTAACTGATTCAGTGCATTGTCACTTTTCTTAGTATAGGAGTCCCACAACAGAAAAATCTACTAAGTAAATCATTGTGTATTCAGAGAAAATAATATGAAGCCTTTTTTTTTATATAGATACTTACATCAAATAAAAGTAATCTTTTGTCAATGAATTTTCCAGTGCCTTATAGAACCCTGGCTACTCTATAAGAAAAAATGCCACCATACCACACAAAGATAAATATATTAGGAATTAATCTATGGCTGGTGGCAGCTACCTTTAATTTTCAACAACCAAACAAAATTAACTTAAATCTAATAAAATTACCATGCAACCTGATAAATCAAAACTGAACTTATATAATAATCAAAGAAACCCCCCTCTGTGACATAGACAGGATATAAGAATGGAGTTTAATATTAAAAGTGAAAAAGATTGAGTTAAGCAGAAGCAGTATATGAATGTATGTTTAAAAAAAATAAAACTAAGACTAGTACATGAATGTATAATTACAAAATGAGAACTAAGACTATCAACAAAGTTACCAAGAAAAAGGATGAGGAAACAATATTTTTGAACAGCTCATTGCCAAAGAAATTGGTAAGCATAATAATGGGAGAAACTATCAAACTGCAAAAGAATACAGAAGTGATAATTACTTATTTGGATAAAAAGATGATGATATAATTGTTATAATGATACATTAGAGACTCAAATGGGCAGAAATAACATAGTCAATTCACAAAATGAGTATAAGGAAAGTGGATAAAGTACAGAGAAAAGTAATTAAAATGGTCCCTTATTTGACAAAACTATCATACAAAGAGAAATTGTAAAAGGTACACCTCCCAACTTTAGAAATAAAGAAAGTGAGAGGACACCTAATTGCAGTATTCAGTGACAAAGGCAATGTATCAACTACACAAAGATGAGTGAAGTGTGCAAAAGGAAGCGGACATAAGGAAACCTGGAAAAAAGTTGAAGAGGACCACTTGTAGGAGAGACAGTAAGATCAGCTTTCTTCACAGAAGTATAGAAGCCCAGAAAGAACTGGATAAGATTGTAGTCTATGCTAGAAGTATTTGTGACTAAGAAAAAAGATAAATATATAGACAGGACAGTAGGAACACAGCTTCTTTCCTGTATATCACACACACACACACACACACACACACACACACACGTGTACTGGAAGTAAGAGATTACCTAAAGGAAAATAGACCAGATGTGTTGTGCCTAACTGAGATAAAGTTAAGAGAGGAAGTTCACTTAAGCTTTAAAGAAGGATATAATTATTAGGGGAGAGATAGAAAGGGAAAAGGAGGAGGAGGAGTACTGATAATGGTTCAAGATGATATATATGTGGAAGAAGTACAATATGGAGATAGCACGGTGGATGTCATAGTTATAACAATCAGGACCAGTGGGAGAGAAAAGAGGCGGATCATATTAACATATGTGCCACTGAAGACTAATACATGGAGGCTGGAGGAACATAAGAAAATGCAAAAAAAAAAGAAGCATTGAAGTGCTTAGACAACATGATAAGGAAGACTTTAACTGCAAAAATGTAACCTGGGAGGAGATGGAAGTTAATGGAAATGCTGGACCATGCAGTGAAGAAATGCTACAATTAACTATGGTGAATACAAGGGATCAATGGGTGGAGAAATTTACAAGATACAGAGGGAAGGAGGAACCATCTATGTTAGACCTGGTATTCACAAAAAAAAATGGAGCCCTGTCCAACCATTAAATACTTGAGCCCAATAGGAAAAAGTTACCATGTGGTGTTAGAAGTGGAGGTTATGTGGGAGGTTATACCACATAAGGAGGATTATAAAAATGGGAGACTAAATAATGCAAAGACCAATTTTACAGAGTTAAGAAAATTCTGTGGGAGTAGTGATTGGAAGAGACTTATGGAAAGCAAAACAGTGTAAGAGAAATATGAAACATTCCTGAAGAAGTACAATGAGGGTGTGCTGAAGTATGTACCTGTATATAAAGTGAGGAGGAGTAAACATGTATGGTATAATTCCAGATGTGCAGAAGCTAGGAAGAGAAAGGATATAGCATGGAAGAAACTGAAGAAACAAAGAAATTAAAATAATAAAGAGCAGTATAAGGAGGCAAGAAATGAGTATGTCAGAATAAGATGAGAGGAGAAGAGACAATTTGGAAAGGATGTAAAGAAATGTGAAGAAGAGCCCAAGCTTTTTTACAGGTATATCAATGGAAAGATGACAAGCAGAGAGACCATTGACAAGATAGTAAAGGGAGAAAGGATATATCAAACAGCAGAAGAGATGAGTGAAATTATGAATGAGAGTTTCAGGTCCATGTTCAATGTGGAAGCAGAGTTTACAGAACCAAATGAGGAAGTGCAGTAGGGGAGGTTACAGGAAGTCTTGGTGCAAAAACATGAAGTTAGCAAATTGTTAGAGAAGTTGGATGTCAGGAAAGCATTGGGGCCTGATGGAGTGTCAGGTTGGACACTAAAGGAATGTAGAGGACAAGTGGTGGAGCCAATTTGGGATGTGATTAGCAGCTCACTGATACAGGGAGTGGAAGAGAGTAAATATAGTGCCAATACACAAAGGAGGAAGGAGGAATGAGCCACTAAATTATAGACCAGTATTGCTAACTAGTGTTGCGGGCAAGACCTGTGAGATAGTGATCAAGGAAAAGTGGGTGAAATATTTGGAAGAGAATGAAATTATAACAAATAGCCAATTTGGTTTCAGAAAAGGAAGGTCATGTGTGACAAATTTACTGAGTTTCTATACAAGAGTAACAGATGAAGTACAAAACAGAGATGGGTGAGTAGATGCAGTGTACTTGGACATCAAAAAAGCTTTTGATAAAGTTCCACATAAAAGACTATTGTGGAAGATGGAACATTTAGGGGTACTGAGAGGGACAATGCTAAAATAGATGAGAGACTACTTAAAGGGTAGAGAAATGAGAACTGTGATCTGGGACACCTGTTCAAGTTGGAGTAAGGTAACAAGCAGAGTACTAGAGGGGTCAGTGTTAGCACCCATTATGTTCTAAATATACATCAGTGATATGCAGAAGGGTTTGACCAGTTATATTAATCTGTTTGCTGATGATACAAAATTGTTAAAAGTAATATAGAGCCATGATGATTGTATGGAGTTGCAAAGAGACATTGACAAGATTTATGGGTGGCGCAAGAAGTGGAAACTGGAATTCACTGCTAAGAAATGCCATGTGATGGAAATGGGAGAGTAAAAGAAGACCAGCATGGGTCTATAAAATGGGAGAGGAAATAATAATGAAGAGCAAGGAGGAGAAAGACCTAAGAGTGGTTTTTCAAGATACTCTGACCCCAGAACGGCATATAAATGAAAAATTTGATTTGATGAACAGGATGTTAATAAATATTAGAGTAGCATTTCATTGCATGGATAAGATTATGATGAAAAAAATTATAGCCACTATGCTATGTCCCAGGCTGGAATTTGCAGCAGTGGTGTGGTCTCTGCATATGAAAAAAAGAAATAAAGAAGTTGGAAAGAATTCAGAGGGCAGCTACAAGAATGGTATCAGAGCTGAAAGACCTAATGTACGAAGAGAGGTTGAAAGAAATGGGACTGCCAACTTTGCAAGTTAGAAGGGAAAGAGATCTAATAACAATGTATAAAATAGTTAACCGCAATGAGAACATAGACAAGCAGGACCTGGTGTTGCTGGAAGAAGATAAAGCTGGATGCACGAAAGGGCACTCAAAGAAGATCAGGGAGAGTCAGTGTATGAGGGACATCAAGAAATACAGTTTTCCACATAGAACTGTGGATATCTGGAATGGTCTAATTGAACAAGTTGTTGCAGCACCTAATGTGCAAAAATTTAAGGAAATGTTGGATAAATATAGATACGAAGACAGGACACTATGAGCCCTGCTCGAATCCTGTACTATACAACTAGGTAAATACAACAAGTTAAATATACACAAACATATTAAGAGGGAAAAAAAAATCATAATTTGAATACAGATTACAAAATTTGAAGCTAAACCAAAATTGATAATGATCTTCATAATATGATATGTTTATTACCACACTCACATATGACATTACTTACTGAATTTAACATGATCCAAAGCCTTGTTGATGTTGCTAGCATCTGTGAAGATTCGGTTGTTGACAGTTGCTACTACTGGCATGGAGAATGGTGGCTCTCCCCCATAGACCACCATGGCATACCTAGTTGGTTGGTAACTTATTTCACTTGGCTTTACTTGTATACTTTATTGCAACACTACTGTTTAATTTTCCTTGCTGAAGAATGCATTCCAACACAATGCTGCTAATATTGTGAAATCAATAATAATTTTGAGGATATATTCATAAAGAGGCAGTCATCCCTCACCTTATATTGTGAAGACCACTGTTTTGTAGTTCTTCATTTAGTTCCTTGATAAATGTACCAAAGCGACTGACAGGTTTCTTCTCACTAAGTATTGTATTGCAATGCTGGGCTTCAAGGATAATAACAATATCAGTTGATTTGAGTATGTCCTCTTCCTCTAACACAACAGGCACACCCTCCTCCAATGTCATGAGCTGCATGTTATCATTCATGTACTTACACCTGAAAAAGAAATATGGATTTACTATTTACATATAATGAAAATACCCTTACAGAATAGTATACCTTGTATGCTGTATTACTAAGGACTGATAAAGTGCTAATATTATTTATGATTATCAAGACCAGTCTATAAAATGGGTGATTATAACTTCCAGCACTCCACTGTCTCTTGTCACACTAGTCACCATATCTATTCATACCTACCTTAGGTAGGAATATGCACTTATCACAAAGATGCAAGGCTTCTGATGTCTTTATACATATAGAGAGATTGGCTAAGAGCAAAATCTATATATCTTTATATATAAAGAGATTGGCTAAGAGCAGAATCTACATATTTTAAAGTGACTGTTCACCTGTCTTTGGTTGTGTGGTAGTCTATCTGCCAGTGGTTCAATGCTTAACAGTGGGACTGATCAAGTTGAAATTTTACTTCGGCAAAATCACCTATCTGCTGGGCGGACATTTCCCATGAGAGAGAGTGCGTCACGCGCTGCCGGCAGTTGTTTGCTGATCGCCGCGTCGGGCAGACACAGTCATTCTGGGTCATACGGACTCCCAAGTTTTTGCTGTTTTCTTTCAGATAAGGCCACGATACTTGTTACGCAGGTACAGTGCCTTCAACTTCGTTACCCGTTTTTGGGGCGAGTTGTATTATTGGTATATCGGTCTCCACTGACGATGGAACTGTGTGGGAAGCTTACGGCTTTGTTCTCCTTATCGCAGTGCGGCAGCCATGTCGGAGTCTGGTGAAGCGTCCTCTGCCTCTCGATCCCCTTCCCCTCCTGCCCCACATGCCTTCTGTGGGCCTTCTCCTCTCCCTGGATCCACTGTTCGCCCTCAAGATGACGACGACAGGCACAGGGATCATTCATCTCGTCGCTTGAGTGGGAGGCAAGGTTGCGTGAGATTACGTAACAGTGCTGACGCACGTGATTCCCGTGGCACTTCTCCTGCTCCTTCCCCTTGGTCAGTTGTGTTGGACGCCTTGGCTGATTTGCGGGGTGAAGTGGAGGCCTTGAAGGCAGACAGACGGCAACTACCACCCCCTACTGGGTCGGCGCAGGTGACTGTGGAGGACAATACTCTGGGGGGCTGGGGTTTGTCGCCTCCTTGTTCTGCCACTTTTTCTGGTTTCTCGGCCAGGATGAGTGAGGATGAGGCAGTGTCGATGCCTGCCGCCCCTGCTGACAGCACCTTAATTCAGGGCACTAAGGCCTTTGGTCCTTCTGACACGGTGGTTGCTGACATTGACAATGAGTGGCAGAGATGGTAAACTTTCTCTTTGATAATGGTATGAGAGACGAGGACTACAAGGCCATGTGTGAGGACGATGTTGTCAAGAGGCCTAATAACTGCCATGCTCTTGCGCCAGTGGAATGCAACCCACAGGTGTTGGAGGCCCTGAAGCTGGATGCCAGGAAGACAGACTTCCGCTTGAAGGAGGTAAATAAGGACATCCTGCGGGCTTCTACCATTATCACCAAATCCTTAGTGGCACTGGATGATTTGGCTGAACAGGAAGGTAACCCCAAGTTGGCACATGAGGTGAGCATGCTAAATGGTGCATTGGCATTGCTAGGCAATGCCAATCACAGGAACAATTTGGCCAGGCGTTTTGTCATGAAACGCGAGATAAACTATAAATATGCTCATCTTTGTTCAGATAAGGTGCCAATTACTCGCTTTCTGTTCGGTGACGATGTGTCCCAGTCTGCCAGACAAATTGAGGAAGCGGAGAAACTGCGGAGTAAGTTCTCGCAGAAAAAGCCTGCCTTTACTAGCAAGTTCGCAGGTAAACGCCCTGGTGGATATTGGAACAAGCCTGCTAGTAGGGGATATTACGCTGGGTTCCAACCCTATGGGCAACAGAGGTATGGCTCCAGGGCTGCCCCACAACTGCCCTCCACTCGTCAGGATGTGGAGCCAAAAAACTCCAAGGGCCGGGGCGGCCGCAGCAGGCAGCCCCAGTAAACTTACAGGCAAGTGCATGTTTTGAAGCTGGCAGACTACACTCTTTCCTGCATAAGTGGCGTAAAATTACCAGTGACCCTGTCATTTTGGATATTGTTCAGCATTGCCACCTTGATATTGATGTCGATAGTGTTCATCCTTTATTTTTTAATGATTTGGAATACAGGTTCAACACTGTGCAACAGGGGATAATTTCTGGAGAGATCAAAAAACTTTTACAGCTTAAAGTCATTAAAGTCATACACAAACAAACTCAGCAGGTTATCTCTCCTATTTTTTTGCGAGAAAAGAAAAACGGGGAATTTCGCCTGGTTCTTAACTTGGAGAGGTTAAACAAATACATACCATATAAACATTTTAAAATGGAAAATTTTGAACAGGCCATCAGGCTCATCAACCAGGGTGATTTTTTGGCTTCTGTCGATCTCAGGCATGCTTATTATTCTGTTAGGGTTGCAGATGAGCAACAACGATTTTTATGTTTTACATGGCAAGGTGTTATCTATCAATTCACCTGCCTCCCTAATGGCATTTCTGAGGGACCTCGGCTTTTCATCAAACTGATGAAGCCAGTATTTGCTACTTTAAGGCAGGAAGGATACACTATCACCAGCTTTATAGATGACACATTAATTTGCAGTAACTCTTACTCAGGATGTCTTCAGGCGATTCAGGCCACCATTTCTCTGTTGCAGAGGTTAGGCTTTTGTATCAATATGGAGAAGTCTGTTCTCACCCCCACACAATGTATTGAATACCTAGGCAATGTTATTAACACCAAGTTCATGACTGCCTCTTTACCTGAGCGTAAACTAATCAAAATTCGCCAAGGATGTGCAGAACTTTTGTGTAAAGATGTTGCCCCCATTCGAGAGGTGGCCAGGGTGATCGGCCTCATGGTGGCTGCGATCCCAGCAGTGGAGTTAGGTAAACTTCACTACAGGAAGTTGGAGGGGGGAAAAATTGCCGCTTTGAAACAGGAGTATGGTAATTTTGACAGGCCTTTGAATATTACTGCAGACATGAAACTAGACCTTTCCTGGTGGTTAGACAATGTGGACAGACACCACAGACACATTTTTAGGCCAGGTACTGACATCGATTTATTTTTACTGATGCCTCCAGCCTTGGTTGGGGGGGTCATTTGGGGTGTCAGATTACAAGTGGTACTTGGTCCCTGGATGAAAAGGAGCTTCACATCAACATCCTGGAGATGAAAGCCATTCTATTCTCTTTGCAAGCATTTGAACATGAGCTGGAAGGTAGACATGTTATAGTTTTTTGTGATAATACCACTGCCATAAACTATGTCAATGAAATGGGAGGCACAAAGTCCAAGTCCTGTAATGATGTTGCTACCCGGATTTGGGATTGGTGTCTGGAACATGACTCATGGGTTACATGCTCGCACATACCGGGGAAGGACAACACCTTGGCTGATGTAGCCTCTCGCAAGATTAATGACAGACATGAGTGGAAACTCGACTCACACATTTTTACTACCTTGTGTAATGTTTTTGGGACACCGTCCATTGATTTATTTGCCTCAAGGCTTAACAAACAGGTTAATACATTCTGTTCATGGTTGCTAGATCCGGAGGCTAAATATTTTGATGCTTTTTCCTTGGACTGGTCAAACTTTGATTTGTCTTACATTTTCCCCCCATTCTCATTAATTGCTAGGTGCCTTCAGAAGTTACGTGCGGAGCAAGCACGGGGCTGGATGGTGGTTCCTCTGTGGCCGTCCCAGTTTTGGATGGGCATGCTGCTCCAGTTGCTAATAGACTTCCCACGTTTGATAACGAACAGGAGGAATGTTCTAACACACCCGTCCACAACAGATCCACACCCCATCATGTCCCACACGAGGCTCATGGCATGCCTTCTGTCAGGGAAAACTTGCAGAAACAAGGAGTTTTGCCGGCTGCTGCGGACATCATACTTGCCTCCTGGAAACCAGGTACTGAGAGGCAATACCGCCCACATGTCCAGAGGTGGTCGTTGTTTTGTGGTAGACGGAATGTCGATCCCACTTCTCCAACTGTAGGTCACATTGTAAATTTTTTGACGGAAACCTTTGACAGGGGTGTGGGTTATGAGTGTGTGAACACTGCGAGGGGTGCCCTGTCTTCTCTCGGCATTGTGGTGGATGGATGCAGGGCAGGAAATCACCCTTTGGTCATCCGATTCATGAGAGGGGTTTTCAATCTTAGAACTCCTCAGCCCAGGTACACTGACACTTGGGACGTCCAACCTGTCTTAGAGCAACTAAGGTCCATGTTCCCCTTACATGCATTAACCCTTAAAGAATTAACGCTAAAATTGGTTATGATGATGGCCTTAACTCAAGCTGCCAGAATTCAAACTTTACAACTACTGTTAATCAGAGACATGCTCATTAATGAACACTCCATTTCAGTACAATTGGGGGGCACTCTTAAACAATCCAGACCAAATTTTAACATCAACAGGGTCACATTCCATCGTTACCCTAAGGATCCACGATTATGTGTCTGTAGCACTCTCCTGAGGTACATTGATGTGACTAAAGAGCTTAGACAGGATGAGATGCACACTGATGCCAGGCTCCTCATTAGCTTCATAAAACCCCACAAATCAGTTTCCAAAGAAACTATTGCCCGTTGGGTCAGGACCATTCTCCGCATGTCCGGCATAGACATCTCAAAGTTTTCCGCTGGTAGTGTGCAGCCAGCAGCAGCTTCAAAAGCTGGAGTGGCAGCTGTCCCTGTCGCATGCATTATGGCTAAGGCGGGCTGGTCTAGGGAATCTACCTTTGCAAAATATTATAATAAGAACATTGTGGCTGCTTCTGACCTCTTTCAGGATGCAGTGCTAGAATAAGACATGATTTGGGTTTGTTGCTGCACTCCAGTGTTGCAGTACACGGATATTCTAAGTATTTAGTATCTAGTACCTTAGGTTTACCTTATGATGTGAACTGTTACCATATTTCAACATTGTTTGTAGATTGGATTAAGTTGGATGCAATGTACCTTATTTTATGCACCAATTGTATGATTGTCTCATGTACAAGATCCTTCCATGGAATAATAGTTATAGTACTGTTTCTTGTGGGGCATTTCCTTTTCCTCTCTACTATTGCATCCTCCCTCGTCATCCACATGGCTTCAAAGCCTCATGGGAAATGTCCGCCCAGCAGATAGGTGATTTTGCCGAAGTAAAATTAACAAAGTACACGAGACTTACCGTAGGTCAGTTGAAGTGTACTTCTAATTTTTCGAGGCAAATCACCTCTGCTGGTGCGGAGATTTCACATGCCCTCCTCTCCCTCCCTACCTTAAGCTCTACAGGTTACTTAATTTCCTAATTGGTTCATCATGTGGATGTCGAGTCCTTGCTTTAAAGTCTGCCGGCAGCGCGTGACGCACTCTCTCTCATGTGAAATCTCCGCACCAGCAGAGGTGATTTGCCTCGAAAAATTAGAAGTACACTTCAACTGACCTACGGTAAGTCTCGTGTACTTTGTTAATTTTGCATGAGGATCCCCCTTCAACTGGGGAGTGATGTGGGCTATGCCCTAACCCCTGAAAACCATTAGAGCCAGGTTGCCACTATTGGGCAATATTTGAATGCAAATCATGTCTGACACTGGAAATCAATTTGACTCCAACTCACATTGTAACACAGAGGATTCCAAACCATAACATAAGAATGGGCCACAACAAGATGCAGAGAAGTCTGTAATGTGGGACAGGGTAACACTAATGAATGGGGAGGGTGTGGGACACTGCCACTGCCACCACTGCTATCCCCGCCACACACAGTGATACTACTGACTATGCTGCCATTGCTGTCCCTGCCACACACAGTGACAGTATTGAGTGTGCTGCTGCTGCCTCCACCATCCCTACCACACGCAGTTATAACCCTAAGCATGCTGTACTTTACTGGTTCATATTCATTAACCTTTTGATGTTTCAGAGTACAGGAAACTTCTCCCTACACAACCACTTCCCCAGAATCCATTAATCTGGAACAGGGTGGTTTAATGGCTTTCCTTGAGAAAATAGAAAGACAAATGAGGCAGTGGTAACAGAAATCTCAATACTGTTCATACTGCTGACCAAATATGCACAACCTAAGAAAATGTAGGAGGAATCCACCTCCAGGTTTGTGTCATGATTGTTTAAGGCAGAACTGTAGATGTGAAGCACCAGGATGCCCAGGTAGAGATGGCAAAACCAGGTGACTCATGAAATCCGGGTGTCTGATTGTCTGCTTGGAGATTAATAAGTTTGGTTTAGAATCCCTTTTTGATACCAGAAGTGAGGTTTCATTACTAAATCCATCAGCTAAATATGGCAATCCATTTACAGAACATTCTTCAAATTCAAGATATCACAGGAAAAAAAATTTGGTTAATAGGACACATTAAAAAAAAAAAAAAAAAAAAACATCACAGGTGGAAGCCATGGACTCATCACCACCTTAGTAATCATTGTTTTTTATCAATACCTACCCACTGGTGCCTTGCTTGGCATGAACATCTACCAGTATCCTGAGAAAACAAAAGAGATTATAGCAAAAATACTCAGACACCTGGAAGAATGGGACATCATTGAGAGCTCGACCTCAGCCTGGTTGTCACCCATAGTGTTGGTAAACAAACTCACTGGGGAAAAGTGACTATGTTTAGATTATAGAAAAGTGATTACACACCTTGCAACTGACATCCATCCCCTATCCAAACTAAATGAGTTGGTAAAAAATGTAGCAGGAAAATGTAGCAAGGATACCTTGCTAAATCTCAAAGATGTATATTATCAGGTTACACTGGATGAAGAGAGTAGAGACCTAACAATGTTTACTGAAGCAATCACTCTTTACCACTTTAAAGGACTGCCTTTTGGTCTGAGTTGTTTTCTAGTTATTTTTGTCTACACAGCTTACTAAAGTATTAACTCTGATCTTAAGAAATGCTATGTGTATGCTAAAGATTATGATACTCTTATGACATGGCTAAACTGCCTATTTGACCACATGAGGGACACAAAGCTCAACCTTTCAAAGTGTAATAATGAAGAATGGGTAGTACAGTTCCTTGGTTATATCATCTCTAAAGAAAGGTAGAGACCAGACCTGGCTAACACAGAAACAGTGCTAAAAATTAAACTGCCTTTCACTGTGAAGGTAGTGCATCACTTCTTGTGGGTGTGTTCCTTTTACAGGCAGAATATTAAAAACTTGTAAAAAATAGTTGCTCCCTTAACCAACTTGATGCAGTAAAACCAACTGTTTGATTGGCCCCAAAAATGTAGAGAAGCATTTGACACCCTTAAGGATAAGTTAGTTAGCACCCAAATTTTAAGGAAAGCAGATATGACCAAGGACAGATGCCAGTCTTATTCATGTGGATGCAGTATTATGCTCCTCAGCCCACCACACCTGTGTTTCCCATGTCTTCACCTTACACTCCTCCTCCCTCTCCTCATGGCTATAGGAGCAGCATAGTAAGATGTAAGCCTCAAGAGTTTGATGGACAAGCGTTGCTGGAGGCTTACCTTGGCCACTTTGAGCTGCCCAAGCTTAGGGATAAGATGAGCAGGAGAAGGCCGTGTAACTGGCATCAAGCCTGAAGGGACCAGTGATGGAGGTGTTGAGTCAGCTGGACACTGCTCAGCGCACCTACTCCAGCCTGGTGAGTGTGCTGGAGAGGCGGTACGGCCACCACCACCAAGCTGAAGTGTTCTGTGCTCAGTTTTGGGCCAGAGTCAGAACTCGGGGAGAGACTCTGCAGTAGCTGGCTCAGGACTTAGAGCATCTGGTACATAAAGCATACCTAGGGGCTTCTGAGGAGCTGACAGCAGTGCTGCTGAGGGACCAGTTCATGGATGCACTGGAGGACCCTCAGCTGAAGATCTACATGAAACAGGTGCATGTGGGTGACCTGCAGGAGGCCCTGGCACATGCCCTGAATTTGAGTCCTTCATCAGGACTAGCTCTGGCAGGCCCAAGGGGGACATGAAGATGGACCTGCATGCTAGGCACAGTCAAATTGAGAGCAGACCCAAGAAGACCCATGCAAGGCAGTTCCTTGGGCAGTGCTGGTCATGTATCCATAGAGTCACAAGCAGCAAGACTGCCCAGAGATACCCACCTCCCCACAGTCCCAGCCTGCAGAGCAAGGAAGGCAGTATGTGTACCAGCTCTGTTGCTGGGAATGTGGTAAACTAGGCCACCTCTCCCATTCTTGTCCTGAGAAAGCGCAGAGGGGCAAGATAGTGGATGTGGGAAACAGCAGCTGGCTGGGGAAGGAGGGCCACAACTAGTTGGTTCCACGCAGGCCTGTCTCCTGGTAAGATGTCATCAGGCGGCTGCCCACAGCATGCAGGTGGATAATGTGGTTGATAGGAAGGCGTGCTGGCTGACTGTGGATACAGCATCAGAAAGAATGTTTTTGAGGTCGGACATGACGTTGACGAGGAACCCTCCTGTGGTGGAGCACCAACTGTGTGGTGTCACTGGGCACTGCATGACACTATGAGGACCAGTGGAGACCTGCATACAGGTTGGTCCAGTGAAGCCAGAGCTGCCTGTGTATGTGGCAGACATTGATGACTTGTGCCTGCTGGGTCTGGACTACCTTCTGGAGAGCTGTGCCACTGGAGGGGCTCGTTCCCAACCCCCCTGCTAACAATATTAGCATAAGGCCATAAAGATTGTATAAATATGTATATATCTTTATATTTATATTTGTGTGTTGTGTCCCACCCCTAAAATAGGTTGCACACAGCAGTGTGCCTTCGGGTGATAATGTACCTATGTTTAAAAAAAAAGAGAGAGAGAGAGAGAGAGAGAGAGAGAGAGAGAGAGAGAGAGAGAGAGAGAGAGAGAGAGAGAGAGAGAGAGAGAGAGAGAGAGAGAGAGAGAGAGAGAGAGAGAGAGAGAGAGGGGGGGGGGGAGGAAGTGAGGAACGTGTACAGGTAGCTAGGCACACCAAGAGTTACTGTAAAACTTATATAAATAAGTTAATCTTCCCCACCCAATTTCCCTCATTTCCTTTTGCCTCTTAAAAGTTTAAATGAGTAGATCATGTAGCAGACAGATTGCTCTTTCCTGTAGTGTAGTTTGTTTCCTCCCAGCCCCATAAATTGAACCCCCTATAATTTTTTAAGCATTAATGATCAGAGAGAGTGAGAGAATGATGAGTGAGTGAGTGTCCATCAGACAGGAGGCTGGCTTCTTGCATCTCCTCTCCTCCAGCAAATGTTCTAGTCTGCATGCATCTCCCTGGTGGTATGGGTCCCCTCTCTCTTTGTTCAAGCAGTAGCCAGTGAGATATCAGAGGGCATAGATGTGATGCAGAATGAGTCCAAGTAAAGGGGTATTTAGGGAGGGTTATTCACATACATTTAAGGATGGGTTTGCAGTATAACACCTATTATTATTATTATTATTGTATACCATATTAGGCCCTACAGGAGGCCAGAATCTGGGAGAAGCCAGATATTAAATGAGAAAGTATTTGTGACTCATATCCAAGTTGCTCTTGTGAAGGAGGGTGACTCTGTGCATAGTATTGCATTTTTGTGTAGCACATAGTATTTTGATAGGAGCAGGTTCTGTCCTCTTCTCCCTTTTTTGCATGAAGTGCAGTAGCTAGTTGTAGCTGTATCATGTATGTTTGTGTGTTGTGTGTTTTCAAATGCTACTAATGTCTGGGTTCACAGCTGTGCTTGTCCAGAGTTAGAGGAATATATAACAATTTGTGCTAGGCTACAGTTATCTACGATCTTCCTCTGGAAGATTAAAAATATGCTGTCACCTGGCCCGAGTGAGTAATATTTCTGTTGGACAGTGGGTGGTTCCATTACTGTGGGAAGTTTGTTCAGTGGGGTATTACACTTGCCATGTGTGTGTACATCATATATACTGTCTGTTCCCTAGAACATGGCTCATTGATTCTTTCCAGCTTGGAGGGTTAAATTTGCGTTTGTTATATTCTCTTCTTGGATGGTAGGTTAAACTGAGTGGCAGGTTCAGAGAGTGGATAGTTGCAGACAACCAGTAGGTGTCTGGATTCATTGTACTTGTGCCCTGCACTAAGCCATGTAGGAGGTGGCTTAGGGAAGCTGACCCAAGTTGGCGGCAGCTGTAAGAGGGGCTGAACCTGGTCATAACAATATTCATTAATTAATTCTCTTTCATTTTGCAAGCTCTATACTCTGTAGTCTGTAATATATAAAATGTATCCGCTACATCCTCTTTGTGTGTGGTACAGATGTGGATGTGGGATATTTACTTTATCACGAAAGTGGAAATGGATGCTGATGCAGAAGTTCAATTTATCAGAACTGTGGATGTGGGTGTGGATGCTGATGTGGATATTTATCAGAACTGTGGATGCTGATGCAAATGTAGATATAGATGTGGCTGATCCTACCAGAGTGAGGAACTGAGCATCCTCTATCTTTCATAGCTCATTCTTTCGTTTCTCTTTTGCATTTTTTCTTCTTTCTATCTTAGAGGATGGGTCACAGGTAATGACTGCCTAAGTTGGGTGTCCAGTCATACACATTACTTCCATATATATATATATATATATATATATATATATATATATATATATATATATATATATATATATATATATATATATATATATTACTAGGACTTAAGAGGGGGGAGGGTGGAAACAAAATTTAAGTTGTAAACTTTTAGAGTGAACTGTTTTTATAATGTACTAGTCAAACACCAGTAATAGATACAGATATTGATTTAACATCTACACTATATTTAGGATGTTGTTTTATGAAAATTAAAGAACTTTGGGGACATTTAAATTAATGATGAAAAATATTAATTTAAAGTATTTATCATGAATCGATTAGGTAACATTGTTTCCAGTAAAAGAGCCCCAAAACTCCAAGATAATAAAGATTAATTGTTAGATATTTCAGTGTATATTCAGAGAGAAAAATCATATGCAATCTTTACTATTATTTAGGTAATAGCATCAATAAAACTCAATCGGGTTGTCATGGAATTTTTCAATGTCTTATAGACCTATGGCTAGAACTCTATCATACAAAACAAGGTCAAAACATTTGACAGAAACCATGACTGGTGGCAGATACTCAAGTATTTTTATTTATTTTTGTTAATATTAACAACTGAACCAAAACTAAATTGAACGCTAAACTTAGTCAAAGCAAGAACTTCAATACCAACTTTAAATCAATACCCAGTTTTAATTGAAACCTTTTAATCAAAACAGAAGGACTATATAAAAAAACTTCTCTCCCCTATGACAATATTCCATAATGTTAATCATCCTTTGTATGCTAGCTTGCCTGCTCCCTATATTCATGTCAGGTGAAGTAGATATGCATTAGCTGTAAATGATCAGCCATTTTCTGTTTTTATTATTAAAACTAATCAGTCTGTAAGATGTTTTGTACCATATTTTTGCAAACTGTGGAATGATCTTCCCAATGAGGCCATTCATTGTACTGACCTAAATCATTTTAAATCTGCAGTCTATGTACTTCATTCATGATGTTTCTAAGCACTTGATGACCTTTTAATAAATGAGTTCAGTTTAATTCTAGTCATTTCTCAAGCAGCTTTTGTTTCTCTCTGGGCCCATACTGAATGCATAGCAAGTAACTCTTCCAGAGTGAATCTTTTGTCTGTTTTCCATAATAATAATAATAATAATAATAATAATAATAATAATAATAATAATAATAATAATAATAATAAAAATAATAATGATAATCATTATCAGGCTTGATTATTACTGATGCACTGGCATTATGGTAGGTATAACTGTACTAAAGAACACTTACTGCACACAATAAGAAGGAATCTTGATAGGAATACTGTTAATGCCACATGCTTCCATGTATGCTGCAGCAGCAGTACAGGTATTCTGTTCAGAGGGTGCATGTGTGTTGTAGTCCACCAGACACATGTTATAGTAGGGTTTTGAATCCACCTGTAATTGATAATGAAAACATAATTAGCTGTTATGTTTATGTGTAGTGCTCTGGAAAAAAATAAATAAATAAATAAAATTATATAATATATATATATATATATATATATATATATATATATATATATATATATATATATATATATATATATATATATATATATATATATATAATATTTAGTTGTGATGAACAGGAATGATTGTGTAATGTGCAGCATCATAAATCAAGACATCATGTATCAGGTTGTATTCAGTTGGATTTTATTAATTAACAACAAAAAGCAAAAAAAAACTTTCTTTAACAAATATATCATCTCTCCCATGGAAAAGATACAACAGATAGTCCTACATTCTTAATATTTTCTATCAGATCTGAACTGCACTGAACTTCATTTTCATGATTAAAAAATATAGTAAAATATAATGTTGTGGCGCTGGGATGACGTTGGTGAAGCTGTACCACCGAGTGGTGAACTTGGGTATTGGCAGCACTGTAGTGAGCTGCCGGGCAAGCCACTGAAACAGTGTCTTGCTATCCTTCCTCTTTTCAGTAGTCTGTAGAGCCCAGACAGGGAACATGCAGGCCTGCCTCACCCCCATTAGCCAAACAAACCCAATGACAACGGCAGTTGTCTCTGTTGTGTGTGCTGACTACCCCATGTCTGCTGCTGTGGTAAGTAAGTACCTGAAGGTGCCTGATGGCTGAAGGGAGCCGTCATAACATGAACATAAAAAGATCTAAGCAAGGACAACTGACTTTTATAAACTTCAAGAAACTATGGTCTTTTCATTCTTAGCTTGTATCCTAAATTACCTTTGAAACACTACCTCTGACTAATGAAAGGCTTTGTTCACCGTCTCCCACTTAGCATCAAAGTTGGTCTCTCCATACTATTTTTTCTTCCTTGTATTTAATTTTATTATTAAACAGAAGAATGATAGTGGATTATGAATGTGTTCAAATTGTCTTAGGGTCAGTGTGCCATTTGCTTCAAGTGTTTAGTTCATCTGTCCTTAATAACTTTTCACAAATCTTGGTTACCACACTTAAGGATACTGGTCTGTAATTACTCAGCTCTTCTCTGTCATCTCCTTTATATTGGCACAATATTTGTGTTTCCCAGTCTCTTGAGACTTCTCCTTCCTTTATTAAATTCTTTATGATGCTATGTATTTTATCTGCCAGCTCCTCACTACATTCTTTTAATATCCAGTTTGCAATTCTGTCAGCTGCATGTGACTTCCTCACATTCAACTCTCTCATTATTATTTATTTTTTTTTATTTCATGGATTGTGACTTCTATATCCCCCATAGGAAACAATTTTTCTTGCTCCTGTCCTTCCTCACTTCAGTCACTCTCCCTCATAGAGACTGGTTGGAAGTGTTCATTCATAATCTACAGCATTTTAAAATCATCCTCATACTCCAATCCATCTCTGCACTATTTCCTTATTTCTTGTTTATTTTTCAATTTGATATTCATATATCTATAGAAAAGTTTTGGTTGACTTTTACATTTGTCAGTTATATTCTTCTCTTAATTATTTTCCTCCTCCCTACATATTTCCACATATTTATTTCTGGCACTTGTATATTCCAACCACTTCTCTGGATGTCTATTTCTCCTCCATCTCTTCCATGCCCTGTCTCTTCTTTCCTTTGCCTCACCACACCTGTTAAATCACTCATTAATTTTAGTTTCCTTCTATTTTAATTCTGGTACATGTCGTTCCACAGCCTGTTTATAGATTTCCAAAAGCAGGATTGAAAACCTGGTAAACCCTGGGAAAAAAAAAAAAAATTGGGGGGTTTATTGTTTTTTTTGGGGGGGGTTTTATTTATTTTTGTTTATTCCTTGTATTTTTATGTAAATCAGTTTAAATAAACAATTAAAAAGTAATCCAGACTGAAATAGAAGATATGAAGTGTTATCTGAAGGACAAACTTTTTTTTTATGTCGGAGGGGCACTGGCCAAGGGGAAAAAAAGCCCAGAGGTGCCAGTCATCGTACAGAGTTGAAAGCATTAGTCAAAAATGCTGGATAAGTGTCTTGAAACCTCCCTCTTGAAAGAGTTCAAGTCATAGCAAGGTGAAAATCCAGAAGCAGGCAGGGAGCTCCAGAGTTTACCAGAGAAAGGGATGAATGATTGAGAATACTGGTTAACTCTTGCATTAGAGAGGTGGACAGAATGAGGGTGAGAGAAAGAAGAAAGTCATGTGCAGTGAGGCCATGGGAAGAGGTGAGGCATGCAGTCAGCAAGATCAGAAGAGCAGTTAGCATGAAAATAGTGGCAGAAGATAGCAAGAAATGCAACATTACAATGATGAGAGAGAGGCTGAAGACAGTCAGTTAGAGGAGAGTTGATAAGATGCAAAGCTTTTGATTCCACCCTGTCTAAAAGAGTGGTATGAGTGGAATCCCCCATACATGTGAAGTATATTCCATACATGAATGGATAAGGTCCCTGTACAGAGTTAGCAGCTGGGGGGTGAGAAAAACTGGCAGAGACAACCCAGAATGCCTAACTTCATAAAAGCTGTTTTAGCTAGAGATGACATATGAAGTCCCCAGTTTAGATCATAAGTAAAGAATAGACTGAGGATGTTCAATATAGAAGAGGGAAACAGTTGAGTGTCAATGAAGAAAAGGGGATAGTTGTCTGGAAAGGTTGTGTTGAGCTGATAGATGGAAGAACTGAGTTTTTCAGGCATTGAACAATACTATGTTTGCCATGTGCCAAGAGCATTGAAAAGATCAGTGCATAAGATTTTAATAGGTAGCATGAAGTAATCAGAGGGTGGAGGAGAGGGAGGAACAAGCCGTGAATCACCCAAGATAGAATTTTTAACAAAGGTCTGAACAAAGAGTTGAGGCTTGGAAATAAATGAGATGGCAGTGGTGCCATCAGGTTGAAATACAGCAGGGAAAGATGAAGAGGCAAAGTTATTGGAAATTTTTTTGGCTAGGTGCCAGAAGACATGAGGGTTAGATCTTGAAAGATTTTGACATTTTTTATTAACCTTTAAAGTGCAAGTGTCAACCATAGTCAACACCCAGTGCTCAAACTGTGAGTGCCGAGAATAGTCAACATGACATTTTTTTTAATTAGTGCACAATCAAATTAAATTAATTTGTCCTGAAGTAAAGTAAGCATATAATTTTCTTTCCAACGATACCAACACACACTCTCCTCACTAAATACTGGTCAGGCTATGCATTGCTCTATGAGATGATGTCTGCTAAAGTTCCCACCTCTTCTGACTTTGATATGATGTCTGGTAGGCATACCACCTCTTCTCCTACTTGCAGTCAGTTTCATCCACAAGATGGGGCCCTTTGACCTCAACACTCATCAAGGACATCAAGAAGTTCCTGAATATTTGTGAAATAGGTAGATAACTAGAGAAGACAGTCACAAGCATCATCATGGGTAGACAAAGATACCATACTGATTGCAGTGATGGTGATGGATATGAGATTGCTAGTGATAGCAGTGCTACTGTTTTTTCTCCAGAACCTATTTATAATGGGAAAAGAAAAGATCTTCTAATAAAGAAGGTCAATTCCATGGCAAGGATCAGTGAGGGAGTCACATCAGATTCACCGCCTTCAACTATCAGTGGTGCAAATCCAGCACAATGCACTACACCCCTCTTCCTTTCTGAGCTGTTTCATCCTCTTCTGAATCATTATAATGCCTGAAACCAGAATAACACAAAGAGGGAATAACATGAAGAGGAGAAAGCATGGGAGGGAAAAATTATGTTGTATCACGTCTGCTTTATCGCTGGCACTCGACCTTGCCACCACCGCCACACCACAGACCCCACTTCTGCGACCACCACCACTGGTATGTCTATTACCACCACTGTCACAGTCTCCACATCTTTCATCATGAAGAAACAATTCCCCCAGCACTTACTTAGGTGTGTCTGGGAAGCAAAAGGAATTACCAAGTGAACAAAGGATGAAGTGTGTGAGGAAGGTATCAGGTTCCACTGCCGCCTAAGACAGTGTTTACAATGCAGCGAATGACACAACAGTCAATTTGCAGCAACTTGTGAAAGTTATATCCTGTGTGTTGTAGAAAACAAGTGATATTGTTTTCTATTTTTCATCTTTCCTTTTGATACACAGTATAAAGACACCATTCTACAATAAATGCTAGCTCACCACTAGGTTTAGCAAATAACGCTAACCAGTGATTTGTACAATAAAACGGAAGTAAAGTGTTTTCTGGTTGTGTTTCACACAAAAAAGACCATAAAAGTGATCTTTTTTTATTACTAAAACACAAACGTCATGATCACAGTTATCTCTCCAAGAAAGCAGATGGTACACTGATCCCAGAAAGTTTTAAAGGTCTCGATTTTTGAAGTCCTCGAATACCTACTTGACCCATCTGAAATCATCAGCTATTGAACCCTCTCTCAAAACCCTTACCTTGACCAGCATGCTAGGAATCACCTCAATAATAGTCTATTACTCCATGCGTTCTCACTTCCAGTAGTTGTCAATGTATCCCAAATTTATCTCCTTACAATTAAAAACATCAACAATAACTATATCACTACTTTCCATCACTATCTTTTCAAGACCTTTTAACACATTTATCAACATCTCTTCTTGCTCTTCTTTTTACCAAACATTGGTCATAGGTGGCACATACACTCCTACATAATTCATTATTCTTCTACTTCCACTTTTAATCATCACTTGTAGAATTTCAGACTTGTCTTCACTTTTTATTACCTTCTCCACTTTAACACATTTTTTAGAATGATCACTCCACCTCCTTCCTTGTCACTTATATTTTTTATCCATAAATTATATTTATCATCAACAATGTCAAGAGTTCCCCATTCATTTTTTCTATTTTGTCTCACATAATACAACAACATCCGGTGTAGTTCTGTGTGTGTGTGTGTGTGTGTATTTACCTAGTTGTATTTACTTAGTTGTGGTTTATGGGAGGGAAGAAATCTCATAGCATCCCATCTCTATATCTATCCAGTCTTGTCTTAAAAGCATGGACAGTTCTGGCATTGACAACGTCTTCACTGAGTTCATTCCATACGTGCACACTTCTGTGAGGAAAACTAAACTTCTTGATGTCTTTTCTACAGTTAACTTTCTTCAACTTCTTATTGTGTCTCTTTGTACTCTGTGAGTCTAAATATACAAAACATTCTTTGTCCACATTTTCCATAACATTTATTATTCTATAGATGTTTATTAAATCCCCCTCTCTCTCCTATTTTCAAAGGTAGGAATTTCCAACATTCTTAATCTCTCTTCATAGGTCAACTTACTTAACTCCAGAATAATCTTAGTGACTGCTCTTTGTACTCTTTCCAATTTTATAATATTCCTCTTTGTATGAGACCACACCACTGCTGCATATTCCAATCTTGGTCTTATTGTGGAAATCGACAACTTTATTATCATTCCTTCATCTAAATATGAGAATGCCATTCTCACTCTTTTCAACAAATTCATCATCTCTCCAGTAATATTATCAATGTCTGTCCAGAGTAAAATTTTCAGGAACTGTTACTCCCAAATCCACTTCTCTTGATTTCTTTAACTTCACACCATCCATCTCATAATGACTGTATTCTTTTTTTTTACTCTTACCAAACTCCATTACTTTACATTTACTTAAATTGAATTCCATTTGCCAAGATTTACTCCATCTATTTATCTTATTTAAATCATCTTGCAGTACCTTACAGTCATTTACATTTTCTACCCTTCTCATCAGCTTAGCATCATTCACAAATAAGATCATATAACTATCTATTTCTTCATTTATGTCATTTACATATATTACAAACATTATCAGTCCAAATAGTGACACCTGTGGGACACCTCTAGTTACTTTCAGCTAAGATGAATTTTGATCTTGCATTACAGTTCTCATCCCTCTATCATCCAGATAATCCTTCATCCACTCAAGCAGTCTTCCTCCAATTTTTCCATAATCTTTTATTTCCCACAGTAATCTTTGGTGTAGTACTTTGTTAAACACTTTCTTCAAGTCTAAGTAGACACCATCCACTGATCTGTCTCTCTCCTGCACAAAATTTACTACCCTTGAATAAAGGGACAATAAGTTCATGGAGCATGATCTTCCCCTCCTAAATCCAAACTGACAATTTACCAAAACTTTATCTCTTTCCATCCTTTCTTTAATGTTCTTTCACATAGTTTTCCTACAACACTAGTCAAGGACACTGGTCTATAATTTAGTGGGTTTTCCTTATTTCTTTCTTTGAATATTGGTGTAATATTTCCTCTCTTCCAATCTTTTGGTACTTCACTGCAATACTGATGTCACCACTAGACTGAATTTTATCCATCAGTTGTTCTCTACATTCCTTCAATATCCAGTTTGATACTCCATCTGGACCAGAAGCTTTATTTACATCAAGTTCTTCCATCATCTTAAGTATTTCCTTATAACTGACTGGGACTATATTTAGTATATTCCTCACCAACTTATCCCTTCCAGCATCAAACTCCCCTTCCACACCAAATACCAATCTGAAACTATTGTTCATAATCTCCACAATGTTCCATCCATCCTCACAGATTTTCCTCCAACTTTCAATCTTGATACACCTTCCTTCTTCTTCATCTCTCCATTAATAAGTCCAAAGAATAGTTCAGGTTCATTCATACACTTATCTATTGTATCTTTTCATAGTTTCTTCTCTCCATTCTTATTATCTCAATGTACTTGTTTCTAGTATCACTATATTCCTCCCATCTGCTCACAGTTTTCCTCTTCTTCCATCTATTCCAAGCATTTAACTTACAATTTCTAGCCTCTTTGCATTTTGTATTGAACCATTCTTTACCTTTCCTATGTCCTGCTCCTCGTCCAGGTATAAATTTCTCCACAACAGAATTATACATCCTTATAAATTCATCCCATTTTTCCCGAACATCTTCTGCATCTTCAAAGACTTTCCAGTCTACAGCAACGTAGTATTTTCTAAATTTTTTAAAGTCAGCTTTACTATATTTAAATCTTTTCACCTTATAATTTCCATCAATGATTACATTTTCATTTTTCAAATTAAATTCCATCAACACATGATCACTTTTACCTAGAGGGCTATGATAGTGCATAGTTTCAATAATTTCCATGTCCTTGGTAAACACTAAATCAAGTCTTGATGGTTTATCTCTTCCACTAAATCTGGTATCACTATCAACAACCCATTGAGTCATCAAGTTTCCCACTGCCCAGTTTAATAATCTATTACTCCATGAGTTCTCACTTCCAGTAGTTGTTCATGTCCCTGAAATTAAGGTGATCATAACGCTTAGATAACTTGCTGCTGGAAAAAGCTACTGAGAAAATGCAGCTGTGATGGCCTTGGGGATAACTGAGAGAGCCTTCCTTGCTACCAAAACATTTGAACACAATGTATGTTTGAATTCAGTGCTCCTATAGGATTATATTTACTGTATTTCAAAGATTGAATTTCTATCTTACCCTTTGTGTCTCTTATCCCAATACATAAAAATGAAAGAAATACTTATAGAAGCTATAAATTAGTAGTAAATGCCAATTTTTGCTTTGTCTTTTAGTATTTGAAATCAAGCAAGCGTTACATATAGCAGAAAGTTAAGATAGACGGTTTTGCTCATGTTATAACTTATGATATACAACTTATGATAGATGTTCTAAGTTATGATACTCATCTGCCATAGCTATGACATATGTCATGACTTTATGGCCCCAGAGCAGAAACTGCTTGCCTATGTATTGGCACAATGGCACTCATGGAGAATTTTGGTCCCAGGATGGCTAGGCAAGCAGCCTGCCAGTATGAGTTGTCAGTTATGCATTTCTGTTGTAATGGTATTGCCTTGGGAAGCTAGAGAGAGAGAGAGAGAGAGAGAGAGAGAGAGAGAGAGAGAGAGAGAGAGAGAGAGAGAGAGAGAGAGAGGAGAGAGAGAGAGAGAGAGAGAGAGAGAGAGAGAGAGAGAGAGAGAGAGAGAGAGAGAGAAAAAAGAGAGAGAGAGGAGAGAGAGAGAGAGAGAGAGAGAGAGAGAGAGAGGAGAGAGAGAGAGAGAGAGAGAGAGAGAGAGGAGAGAGAGAGAGAGAGAGAGAGAGAGAGAGAGAGAGAAAAAGAGAGAGAGAAAAAGAGAGAGAGAGAGAGAGAGAGAGAGAGAGAGAGAGAGAGAGAGAGAGAGAGAGAGAGAGAGAGAGAGAGAGAGAGAGAGAGAGAGGAGAGAGAGAGAGAGAGAGAGAGAGAGAGAGAGAGAGAGAGAGAGAGCCTGGAGCCACGTTTATTTACTGCTGACAAAAGTGCAGATGAACAACTTTGCATGTGTGATGGGGCATGTTCAACAAATTGTCAATTTACAGAAAGTTGACAAAAAAGTTAACAAAAATGTGCTAGTGTGACAGCGCCTTAAGGAAATCTATGGATACTAAAATTTTGAATTTGTTGAACTACTTGATATAAACTATGGTCTCAATATTGATGACTGTGGGTGCCAAGGAATAACTATATAATCACTCCAAGTCCTTATATTAAACCTTACAAACTTTTTCTATTCCATCTTATCTTTCCCATCTGCTTCTGACTTAAAAAATAAAAGGATACAATTTTTCTTAATCTTTGTTGGAAACATAGATATCTTTTTTTATCTCTAAAGAAGGAGGCCAACATCTTACCATGTTTCAACTATTAGGAGGAGGCAGTGGGCACATACTGAAAATAATAATTACTCACAATGAGTTCTAAAGGACTGGATCAGGGGGTGCTGTGAACTTATCATTAAACCCAGCTGTGATCTCACTGAACATTTCCCTTTGTGTCTCACAACACAAGGGGGCAATCACAGCCTGCCTCTAAAGACAACTCTCTTCCTCCACACAAAACTACAAGCACCTAATAACACACACACACACACCCTTCACTCAAAAATTTAAAATTATCATGGCGACTCCTACACCAGCCTCAGAGTCCCCATCTGGGGAGGGGATCAGAAATGTCCAAAGTGTCTTGACACTCTCTTCAATTTTTCTTCATTAACTTCTGCAACATTCGCAGTCTAAGATCTAATTTTCAATCTGTAGAACACCACCTCTCCTCTACTAAACCTCATCTTCTTTTCCTCAGTGAAACTCAGGTGTCTTGAGGCAACTGACAATAGCCCTTTTTCTGTTCCCTCCTACTTTCTCTATCCTTATTTTCAATCCAAAGCTGGATGTTGCGTTTATGTGCACAACAACTTAACCTGCTCTCGTGCCTACACTCTTGAATCTTCTGAGTTTTCCACCATCTGGCTACAACTACAGAGTCACTCTCAAATTAAATTTATCTGTGCTGTATACCTCTCACCTAACTCCTTTGACTATAAGAAATTCTTTGACTACTTAACTTCCAAAGTGGAGCACATTCTGACTCTCTTCCCTTTTGCAGAGATCTCTATTCTTTGAGACTTCAATGTTCACCACCAGCTTTGGCCTTCCTCTCCCTTCACTGACCATCCTGGTGAACTAGCCTTCAACTTTACTATCCTCCACGACCAAAAGCAATTGGTGCAACACCCTACTTGTATTCCTGACCGTCTTGGAGATACACCCAACATTCTTGACCTTTTCCTGACCTCTAATCCTTCTGCTTTTGCTGTCACCCTCTCTTCTCTGTTGGGCTCCTCCAACCACAATCTGATATCTGTATCTTGTCCTATCACTCCAATCTCTCCTCAGGATCCCCCTAAGTAAAGGTGCCTCTGCCATTTTGCCTCTGCTAGTTCAGGGAACCTGAGAAGGTATTTTGCTGATTTTCCTTGGAATGACTACTGTTTCTGTGTCAGAGAACTGTCTCTGTGTGCCGAGCGCATAACAAAGGTGATAGTTTTTGGCATGGAAGCGTACATTCCTCACTCTTTTTCTCAACCTAAACCTTCCAAACCTTGGTTTAACACAGCTTGTTCTCGTGCTATACATGATAGAGATGTGGCCCACAAAAGGTGCCTAAGCCTTTCATCACCAGAATCTCATGTACTTTATATTTCTGCCTGGAACCATGCCAAGTCTATTCTCCAACTAGCCAAAAACTCCTTCATTAATAGAAAGTGTCAAAATCTTTCAAGATAATAATAATAATAATAATAATAATAATAATAATATCAGGTTTATTTATCAAGAGGCAGCAGACAATACAGTGATAGTCGCTGAAGGGGTCTTGATATACATGGTATACATATTTACATATATATATATGGTATATATATTTACATGGCAGCAGCTTCACCCCTTTTACAGTGTGGACATGATTGAACTGCATACGATATACTTTTTTTTTTTTTGTCAGAAGCTGCACCATTTACATAGCTTCACCACTTTCATAGTGTGGACATGATTGAACTGCATACGATATACATCTTTGGCAGGAGCTTCGCCACAGAATAACAAACACCTACTGGGGGATCGAACATGGGACCTTCCGCCTCCCAGTCAGGAGCGCTACCCGTTACGCCACGATACCAACAGAGAGATCTAACTCCCCTCATGACCTCTGGCATCTAGCCAAAAATATCTTCAATAACTTTGCTTCTTCTTCTTTCCCTCCTTTATTTCCACCAGATGGCACCACTGCTATCACATCTATCTCAAAAGCTGAACTCTCCGCTCAAACCTTTGCTAAAAAACTCTACCTTGGATAATTCAGGGCTTGTTCCTCCCTCTCCTCCACCCTCTGACTACTTCATGCGAACTATTAAAAAATTCTTCGCAATGATGTTTTCCATGTCCTCGTTGGCCTAAACCCTCAGAAGTCTTATGGACCTGATGGGGTCCCTCCTAATGTTCTCCGAAACTGTGACTCCGTGCTTGCACCTTGCCTAGTCAAACTCTTTCAACTCTGTCTGCCAACATCTACCTTTCCTTCTTGCTGGAATTTTGCCTACATTCAGTCTGTTCCTAAAAGGGGTGACCGTTCTAATCCCTCAAACCACCGTCCTATTGCTTTGATTTCCTGCCTACCTAAAGTTTTTGAATGTATCCTCAACAGGAAGATTCTTAAACATCTATCACTTAACCCTTTCCTTCCAGCAATCGTATATATATACGATTGCAAAAATGCGTCCGTAGCGACAGCGATCATACCAGTAATCAAGAATTTTTGCGCCTCAATTTTGAGGTCCAAGCGTGGTTTCTCGAGTCAAATGGTATGAGTGGAAGTGTCTGGCATGTTTCCACATGTAGTGTTGTCACTAGCTCTGGAACTTTAGCGGTAACTAAGCTATTTTCCCTTTCTCCGGGCAACACTTGGCAACCCCAGTGACCCGCCGGGTGGAAAGCACTCGCCGGGTGGAAAGCACCATGATAAGTGTGAAGAGACATCCTGATAAGAGCCAAGGATCTCAGATCATAACTCACCATGGAGCAGGACATAACATATGTATTTAGCAGTGCTTCTGAGTTTGAAGACAGTGACAGTGAATATTTAGAAGAAGCTGAAGAAAGCGAAGACATTAGTGAGGACTCAGAAAATGATTTACAGGATCTACCTGTTTTATCAGAACAGAGAGATGATACCTATCATTCTTTCATGTTAATTTTTTTCATTATCTTCGATTTTATAATAAAATGGTAGAAGGTAACTTGTCAGAGAGAGAGAGAGAGAGAGAGAGAGAGAGAGAGAGAGAGAGAGAGAGAGAGAGAGAGAGAGAGAGAGAGAGAGAGAGAGTGTGTGTGCGTGCAGCGTCATCGCTCTCCGGGCTGTTTCTGGATGACAGATCACACAGCGGGAGGAGGAGGAATCCTTTATAAGGCATAAACTCAACTTTGAGAGGTCACATCGAGCTACAAAGTATATCATTGTATTCAGAATAACAAAGAGAAAATAATTATTAGTATTCAAACAATTTTCTGACAATTTCTAGGTTTACCATTTTTAGCCGTCATACAAAACGGGAAAATAATTTAAGCGCTGGAAGGAAAGGGTTAACAAACAACCTTCTATCTGATTGCCAGTATGGGTTCCGTCAAGGCTGATGTACTGGTGATCTGACTTTCCTTACTGAGTCTTAGTCATCCTCTTTTAAAGATTTTGGTGAAACTTTTGCTTTTGTCTTGGATATATCAAAAGCTTTTGATAGAGTCTGGCACAAAGCTTTGATTTCCAAACTACTCTCCTACGGCTTTTATCCTTCTCTCTGTAACTTCATCTCAAGTTTCCTTTCTGACTGTTCTACTGCTGCTGTGGTAGATGGTCACTGTTCTTCTCCTAAATGTATTAACAGTGGTGTTCCTCAGGGTTCTGTCCTGTCACCCACTCTCTTATTATTCATCAATGACTTTCTAAACCAAACTTCTTGTCCTATCCACTCCTACACTGATGATACCACCCTGGACTTTTCCACGTCTTTTCATAGATGTCCAGCACTTCAGGAAGTAAGCATTTCATGCAGGGAAGCCACAGAATGCTTGAGTTCTGATCTTTCTAAAATTTCTGATTGGGGCAGAGCAAACTTGGTATTGTTCAATGTCTCAAAAACTCAATTCCTCCATCTATCAACTTGACACAACCTTCCAGACAACTATCCCCTCTTCTTCAATGATGTTAGGCATTCTGAGCATCTCCACCAGTTTTTCTCAGGGCCTTATCTGTCCATGTATTGAGTATTGTCTGGGGGGTTCCACTCATTTTGCTGTTGTAGATAAGGTGGAATTAAAAGCTTTTCATCTCATCAACTCCTCTCCTCTAACTGATTGTCTTCAGTCTCTCTCTCATCATCGCAATGTTGCATCTTTAGCTGTCTTCTACCGCTATTTTCATGCTAACTGCTCTTCTGATCTTGCTAACTGCATGCCTCCCCTCCTCCTGCAGCCTCGCTGCACAAGACTTTCTTCTTTCTCTCACCCATATTCTGTCCACCTCTCTAATGCAAGAGTTAACCAGTATCCTCAATCATCCATCCCTTTCTCTGGTAAACTCTGAACTCCCTGCCTGCTTCTGTATTTCCACCTCCCTATGACTTGAATTCCTTCAAGAGGGAGGTTTCAAGACACTTATCCATTAATTTTTGACTACTGCTTTGGACCCTTTTCTGGGACTGGCATCTCAGTGGGCTTTTTTTTATTGGATTTTTGTCCTTGGCCAGTGTCCCTCCTATATATATATATATATATATATATATATATATATATATATATATATATATATATATATATATATATATATATATATATATATACTCGTATATTAATCAGTACAATGCCCATTTTGAAATAAAAGACATTCATTTTTCTGTTTTGTCTAAACAGTCCTTTTGCAGCCTGCCATTTTCTAAATTGCTCATCACTCACCTCATAAAAGCATCCTTTCAGAGGAGATCCTTTGCTGTGGAAAAGTTGCGTGCAGGCTTCAATTGGAATCTTGGAGGGCAACCGTGCAATATTACCGGTGGACACACAATGTACTGGACTCACATCCCAACTTTCAGCCATCATTGTGCCATCATCTGTTAATTCTCCACTTGGGAACTGGAAGTCATCATAGGGCTCATAATTGTAGAGGCCCAGAAGTCCTCCTGTTTTCCCAAAGTATGATCCTGAGGAGAATAATTATTATTAACCATTCTTAATCTCACTACTATATATATGTATATATATATATATATATATATATATATATATATATATATATATATATATATATATATATATATATATATATAATATAGCAGAATTTACAGAGTATTCCCTAAAAAAAAATACTACATAATTATCACATGTTAATATACTTCACCACTACTTTGACTAGCCTTGCTAGTACTGATACACAAAAAGAAATGTTATGCATTGAAAACAGTTGCATTTTTGTCAGGCATGATTGTGAAATGACTACTGAATATTTATTTTTCAGTTGCAAGGAATTTGATAGATCAATTCTTATTTTTGAAGATTACATAAATATCAACCCTGTATCTATGATACAGGGATAGTCTAAACTCATCAGGACAATTCTGCAGCCACATCTGTTCATGAAAGCTTAAGGATATGTTGGCAAGGCTGGTGTGGACATGCCACACCTCAGCTCTGCATTCCATTCCCACACATGGCACAACATCCCCTGGGACCTGAGGCAGCCTTTGACTGTCCTTGCCCGCCTGCCTGTGACCTGACATGTCAGCTCTGGGCATCTTGGCCTGACCACGTGGACCCCAGCCTGACCTGAGCTGCTGTGCTCATCATCTGCCATCTCCCCAGTCACCAGTCACCATCCTGACCACGTGGACCCCAGCCTGACCTGAGCTGCTGTGCTCATCATCTTCCATCTCCCCAGTCACCAGTCACCATTCTGTCAGTCTCACGCAAGGACATGTGGCTCCTGGGTAGCTTCACTTCACTTATATTGTACAGTTTATTTATATCAATATAATGCAACAGCATTTACCATTATGTTTTCCTGACCCACCACCTATTAGAAGTACAAATCTAGTACAAAAATGGTGGCAGCGGTGGGATGGAGTTGACTTCTCCCACACTACTCATGTTCTGTCTCATATGCCTTGCTCACTTGCCAGCTACTAGAAGCTGCATCACATCTGGGTTTGCCACACTACTATGTCTATGATGCCTTCAGCCACTTCAGGGCCTCTCAAGCTTTCTCCTTGCCAAGTCTGCAGTCCGTTCCCATGTGACTTCAAGCTGTCACTGATGCTGTTCCTGTAAGCCCTCATTGACGCAACTTGACTATTCCATGCTGCTGCTGCTCTGTCATAAGAACTTCTCAGTTGCCCATCTTCACTTCAAGTTGCTCATTGACTGATTTAAGCTGTGTTCCTGTCATTTCAAGAGTGAACTTCTCAGTCACTGGTTTGACTTCAAGCTGCTTATCGACTGATTTAAGCTGTGTTCCTGTCATTTCAAGAGTGAACTTCTCAGTCATCAGTCTTCACTTCAAGCTGCTCATTGACTGACTTAAGCTGTGTGCCTGTGTCAGCCATCAGTCTCCACATCATGTCCATATGTGTTATTAAGTGCAGTGTTATAATATTTTTACAGTTCAGTGCTATTTTTGCAATTTATTTTATATAGAAATGCCATATTCTCTACATTTTAGGCCTATACTAATGTCCTAGTGTTTTTCTTGGCCAGTGATTTGCTGAGCTGACATTACAGCTAGTGTGAGTTTTGTGATTGGCCACTGTGTGCTCTCTTCTGACATCATTGCCACATGAGCGTTGTAATTCGCCAGTGTGCACCCATTGTTCTGATGTTACTATTCTATAAGCCTTGCAATTGGCTGAGTGCATCCATTACATGTCTTACACAGGTAGGCACGTCAGTATGATATGAACTAAATGTCACAATGTGCTTCCATCATCTCATGTTTTATAGACATAAGGGCATGCCTAGGTGGGTGGCTGAGCATTGTGCTGGTGTGGACATGCCGGACACCTGCTCTGCATTCCATTCCTCCACGTGGCGCGACTTCCCCTGGGATTTGAGCCAACCTTTGACCATCCCGGCACACCTGCCTGTGACCTGATGTGTCACTTCTGGACATCCTGGCCTGACCTGAGCCACTGTGCTCATCACCTGCCATCTCCCCGGTCACCAGTTGCCATCTTGCCAACCTCGGGCAAGGACACGCAACTCCTGGGCAGCTTCAATTTATTTATAATGTATAGTTTATTTATATTAATATAACATAACAGCACTTACCATTGTGTTTTCCTGGTTTACCACCTACTAGAAGTACAAATCTAGTACAAGGGTGGGACCTAAAGGTGACCGCATGGCTATACCATCAACTTGTTTGTACAATTCATTATTGAAAAAAAAAAAAAAAAATTAAAAGATTTCTTAAAAACTAATTTAGTAATATCAGTGAACATTTGGGGATATTGAAAGGGCTGCAGAATTGTCCTGATGCATTTAGACCATCCCCGTATTGTAGATACATGGATGATGCTTTTGTACTTTTCCAAAAATAATAATCAAGCTACCAAATTTATTGACTACCTGAAAAAACAATATGCCAATATGATGTTTAATATGCAAAAAAAGCCAATGGCAAATTTCCTTTTATGGGTATTTTGATTGAAGAGAGTGATGGCAAATTAGAATTTGCGATCTTTCACAAACCTAGTTTTTCTGGGTTAGGTATTAATTTCTTCAGTTATTGTAGCAAAAAACTTTAAAATTAATACAATCAATACTCTTGTTCACAGATCTTATTTTCTGACATTCATTTATGAATGGTTCCATACAGAGTTACTTTTATTTACTTATTTATTTATTTGTCTAAAGATTTTTTTAATAACAAAAATTGTTGTTGAAAAATTTTATATAATTTTCAAAATCAAAGGTATCTGGACAAGGCTGTTGTTCACACTGTTTCTAAAGAAGTGTTGTATTTTGACTGTCCATAACAAGGCAGAATCACTCAAGATGAAAAAAAAAAAATATATATATATATAGAGAGAGAGAGAGAGAGAGAGAGAGAGAGAGAGAGAGAGAGAGAGAGAGAGAGAGAGAGAGAGAGAGAGAGAGAGAGAGAGAGAGAGAGAGAGAGAGATTTTTTTTTTTACCAGGATTGAATTCTGGCTTGTATTTGTCAACAATCTACAAATAAAATATTTTCAGATTTAAGGACCAGTTGCTGATTGACCTGAGGTTGTCTGTCATCTACAAATTTACTCACCCTCTTTGCCAATCAGGATATATAGGAAGCACTTTTTGCTCCCATAAAATGAGGGCAGATGAATGCTCAGGTCACTTAAGCAAAACTGGCCACCTATTCCTTGCAAGATTAAATACAAAGTCACATTGGTCTGAATAAAGATAATAAAGCTACCAAATGTGAATTTCCTTTTATAAGCTTACACATTTCCAACTGTTGCCCTAGTTTTTCTCAATGTCTCATATACCTTTTCATATTTTTTTCTATGTGAGTGTGTGTGAGTATTTATTTTTACTATATACCTTTTCATATTTTTTCTATGTGAGTGTGTGTGAGTATTTATTCTTACTTTGATGTCAATGGTAAGAAGATGTGACCCATACTTGACAAAAGCATGAAACTTATGAAACAATGTGCTAAAGGTGGGATGGTAAGAATTTATGACTGTGTGAAACTCATACAGAGCAGATATTGGGAAGGTACTCTGTATGATAGTAAAGGGGTGAAAGAGAACAGTGAATGATTGACTATCTCTATAACTTGTTTATGTGTGAATGGTGGCTGTACCAATATTGAGGTAATGACTGCATACTCTCCCTAGGCTGTACAAGTGGCGTAATTGTAATTGAAGTAACCTGATAACTGGAAACTATGACAGTCAGCGTGCCTCCTACACACGAAGCTCCCTGTGCATTTTGTTATCCTCACATCAATACAAATCACTTGCTAGTTCTACAGTGCTGCTTCCTCCTCTGCAGCATGATACCTATGAACTAAATATGGCACATTGAGTAGAACTGCTGAGTGACTGAACATGGAATATACTGTGGGTGTGGTGGGCAATGGTATTCTGCTTAGTATTTTTTTTATTTTATTTATTTATTTTATTTATTTTTTATTTTATTTATTTATCTATTTTTTTTGGGGGGGATCCATGCTGTGATAATAGAACAGCAGTTAGAGAAGTTGACTGCCCTGTTCGCACTAGATGCAGATGGCAGAACAATGAAAGACAGCAGCAGGAGCATGATGAGGCACATCAAAGGGAAATATGTAGTCTGATGTCAAGGGTCAATCTCAAGATATATGAGATGGTGATTCAGTACAAATGACTTAATTTCACAGCAGCATGGTGACTCCTCTGTACCTTGTCTGGTCAGCAGTGCTTAGGGAATCTGATACATGGCAGCACAAGTTTGAGGGTTATGCCCAGCTGTCAAATGAAACTATCCTACAGCCATCCTGGCAGCAGATAGTCTTACAATCATTAGTGGATGAGGAATAAACTCAAAACATGAATTACTCCCATTGAGATCTCTGAGACTGGATCAGAGGGTGCTGTGAATTTATCAATAACCAAGCTGTGATCTCACATTTCCCTTTGTTCTCACAACAAAAGGGGGCAGTCACAGTCTGGCCTCTAAAGGCAACTTTCTTCCCTCACACAAAACTACATGTATCTAATTACACACACACCCTTCACTCAAAATTTGAAATTAAATATGGCAACTCCTACACCAACCTTGGAGTTCCTGTCTGGGGAAGGAACCACAAATGTCCCCAGATTTCTCTGCTCTTCTTGACATTGTCTTGACACTCCATTCAAATTTTTCTTCATTAACTTCTGCAACATTTGCAGCCTTAAATCCAATTTTCAGTCTGTAGAACACCATCTCTCCTCTACTAAACCTCATCTTCTTTTCCTTGCTGAAACACAGGCATCTGAGGCGACTGACAGTAACCTCTTTTCTGTTCCCTCCTACTTTCTCTATCCTCATTTTCAATCCAAAGCTGAATGTTGTGTCTATGTGTGCAACAACTTTACCTGCTCTTGTGCCCACACTCTTGAATCTTCTGAATTTTCCACCATCTAGCTACAACTACAGAGTCACTCTCAGACTAAATTTACCAGTTCTGTATACCTCTCACCTAATTCCTCTGGCAACAAAAAAAAATATCTGATTATGTGGCTAAATGGCATAAAAAGGCTAGAGCCAGGTTATAATAATTACCTTTAGTGGGACAGACACACAATGACCCAAATACCTATCAGTACCTGAGACTGGACAAGCACTAAGCTAGAGTTTGGTGTAGAATATCTGCCAAGGATGGGAGTGGGTTGAGAAGGAGTGTTGATGTGCACTAAGCCCTGGGTGGAGTCAAACTCTCCCCGCACACCAAGCAGATTGATACTGGTTTGCTCTGGGACGGTGAATCCTTTCAACCAGGATCCTCATTGTTTCATCCATTCATCATAGTGGATTGTTATGCTTTAATTAAACTAATTTCCATCACCATTAACTTCCCTGTAGGAACAATAGTTCTGACATACTCCTGCCACCAAAAAAAAAATATAACACAACATGTACATGGGAAAACTTGATATTAGATTTGACAGATCTTATTTTTGGTTTTCCATAAATCTGGGGGGCAAATTGGGGTTGTTGCTGGGATTGTTGGTTACAAACAGACCACCTGCAACTGGACATTATCAGCAGGGGACATTAAATCTGCCAGACTCTGTTCCAGTGAATACACTTTGGCAACAGGGTTAGTAGTTGTACTAGAGAAGGTTTTTACATCCATTACCCTGACTAACCCATCCCTTTCCTCATATAGGATGGTAGTTTTACCAAGTTTCAACCTGGACCACAGCCCATAATTATGATTGAGGACAACATCCCTGGCTTGTGGCCATGTTATGCCTTCCTTGACAATTATGCACTTATGAGACTCTCTCAGTGACAAAAGATATTCTGCAACCCACCTTTCCCACAAATCATTTAGTAACATATTTATATAATTAATTCTTTCCTTTAACCCTTAAACATTACAAGAGAGAAGAGGAAAAGGAGACCTGATTGCTATATACAAAGCTTTAAAGGGTAAGGATCAAGTTGACAAAGATTTATTTGTGTGGGACTCAAGAGATACAAGAGGACATGGAGTGAAATTGAAGAAAATAGCAAGTAGAAGTGATGTCAAGAAATATGGTTTCCCAAATAGAAGTATAGAAAGATGGAACAACTTAGATGAAACAGTGGTACAAGCAAAAAATATTCATGAATTTAAAGTTAAGCTGGATACTTATAGATATGGAGACAGGACAGCACAAGCATAGCTCTTTTCCTGTAAAACACAACTAGGTAAATATACACACGGTGGTGGTGAAGCTGACATAACATGTTTTCTAGTGCTCTGCATATAGAAGGAAGGAATAACACAAATCACTCAAGGTGGAACAAGATATGTTATGAAGACAGGAATACCTAGGTGGTAAATAAAGAAGGGAGAAACAGTACCGTGAGTATAGTTATCCTGTCTAGGAAAGTTTGGCATGGTTTGTTTACATTTTGGGCAAATATGGCGGAAAGCAGCACCCCAAGAGAAAGAGGTTTATTTGAAGGTGTTACTGGAGAAGAAAGAGAACTAAATTATAGACTGCAGTGTAGAAAAATTTTGCATATGGAAGAAATGATGGACAAGTTATTGGAGAGAATAAAAACATTGGAAACAGGTAAGGAAACAGGAGAGAATAAAAACATTGGAAACAGGTAAGGAAAAAGGTACAGAAAAGTTGATTGAGATGGAAGATAAAAATGAGAAGTTAAAGGTGGAAAATGACTGTTTAAAGAAACAAATAAAGGAAAAGTAGAATCTGTTCAGAAAGGAAATCAGGAAATGAAGGCAAGTGTAAGAGGATGTGGAAATAAGGCAAAATAAGTGGTTAAATGAATGTACGAGTAAATGCCGAAACTGTCCGTGCTTTTTAAGACTAAACTAGATAGATATAGAGACGGGATACTATTAGATTACTCCCCTCCCATAAACCACAACTAGGTAAATACACACACACACACACACACACATATAGATGGAAACTTTGAGTGTTGTGATTAATATCAAAAGAAGTGAAAAAAAGGAAAGTTATTGTGACATACATACCACCAAAAGATAATGCATTGCAAAGCAATAGATATAAAATTACATAACCAAAAAACAAGAAATAGCATAGAGGAAATGACAAGGAAAAAGTAAGAAAATGCTGTTGGTAGAAGATGGAAGTAAAAGAAAATGTCGGGTCATGGAGTTTTGAAAAACTTATGCATACCACGATGGTGAATACAATGAGACAGTGGGTGAATGAGCCTACAAGATGCAGAGAAGAACCATCACAGTTGGACTTAGTGTTTACAAAAACCCCAGAAAGTAAACCAAGTATACATTGTCTGTTACTGTATGTAAAGCGTATGTACCTCATGTCATTATTCCTCGGCATATATAAGTGAAATATTCAATAGTTTTCTATTTGCATGAAAACGTGTAATATGTGTAAGTATCAGTATTTAATGCTATATTAAGCACCGAAGCCGATGCTCACTTGTTGGTAGTGTGGGGTTAACCTGCTAGTCGCCTGCGGGCATCACTCACGGCCAAGTCACGCTCAGACAAAGACGGGCAGGATGGTGACCGAGGTAAATACTTTAATTTTGTAGTAAAAACTGATTGTCATAGTGCCAAGTCAATTGCATGTATTGTTAATGAATACTGTAATATGTTGAAAGTGTTTAATATCAGTGTATAATGTTATTTTGTAAGAAATTGAGACCGAGAACTTGTTCACAGTTCTTACGGTCATGCCTACCTCATCAATAAACGTGTCAGGGAGAACTGCCTTTCCTCGACCCTACGATGATGGGTGTGATCAGTAAAACAGATCACCTGAGAGCCAATTGATGCCCAGCCGGTGCGGCTACAGTAAGAACTCGACTCCATGTGAAACCGTAGCAAGAGTGAGTCACAGGACGAGGGGACGCTGACGTAAGCCTATAGGTTGACCTCTGAGGCTCTGGGGTCAGCTCTACCCTTGACGACAACCACTCCCTTCTACCCACTGTGCCTCGCCACCATTTTGTAGAACCCATGGTCACAGGCAAGAAAGTATAATAGTATGTATGTGCACTGAATTGAGTTGCCTAAGTGAAAATTACCCACAATTAGCTAGTATTAGAGTGGTAATTTTAATTGCTCTTTCAGTGTCTCAGTATTGACACAATTAACTTGTTAGATATGTCTGATACTGAGGAAATTAATGCCGTAGATGGCCTTAGGGAAGGTGTGGGTGAGCAAGTGGACAAGGATCAAACTTGTAATGAAGAAGTTAGTGTCAGGGAGCGAGTGCTGATCGACAAAGGAAGAGAATATCAAGTCAGTGTAGCCAAGGGAAGAGCAGAGTCCTGTAAACGTACATGGAGCAGTGTTACCAGCAAAATTAAGAAAGGACTAAAAATTGTAATTAGCCCCTTTGAATTAGAGCCCATGTCAAGTGAAGTAATAGAGGCATTTCATCAGTATTACGTGGAATACACAAAACTGGTGGAACTAGAGCTAGAAAAGTCAGAGGAGCTAAATGAAGAGCTGGAACACATTCAACGAGTTCACCATGAAATATTAGAAAGTATAGAATGTAAAAGAAAAGAGTTAAAGAATGACAAAGGATCAATTTGTTCTAGCAAACGGTCTAAGCATTCTAGAGTCTCATCTACTTCATCACGTTCATCAGCACAAAGAAAGCAAGAAGCAGCAGCAAAGGTAGCCAGACTTAGAAAGGAAATGGAATATCATGATAGTTTAGCAGAGGCAGAAGTTATGTTAGCTAAGACAAAAGCAGAGGCAGAAGCAATGTTCTCAAAGAAAAAGAAAGAGAGAGATTTAGCAGTTGCTAGTGTAGAACTTAATGCTCTTAGCTTAGTTGAAGAAGAAGTAAAAATGCTTCCAGGTAAGGATGAAAGTGTAGAGAAGCAAAGTTATCTTCAACAATACATAGAGTCACAAAATGAAATGAAAGCACAAGCAATTGCAAATCAACAAAGTGACAATGCCATGCCTCACAAATATGTTACATTCCATGACCCACAGAAACCTTCTTCTTGCAATAGAGATAATGAATTGATGAAAAATGAAGTACATGGACAAATATTTAGTGAACCTCAGGTAATAAATCTCAACCCTACAGCTCAAAGTCTTGTACCAAGCTCTCGTAGACACACTCATAATGCCAACATGCCTAATAATGTGAATAATGTGAGACAGAATCATCAATCCTTTTCCCATCCTGGGGGAACCTTTGCAATCAACATACCTGATCCCAAGTGGAGCCTCCCTCCAATAGAGCCTAACACTTTTCATGGAGAACCCATGGAATTTCCAAGTTGGTTGAAAAACTTTGAAACTTATGTAGAGTCTAAAACTTCTATTGGTAAAGAGAGACTTGCCTACTTAGACAGGTATACAACTGGTGAGGCAAAGGATGCCATTAAAATGTTAATGCACTTTAACTCTAATGCTGACTATGTGCAAGCAAAGAAAATTCTTAGGAATAGATTTGGAAACAAAAGCATCATAGCTGATGCTTACACAAAAAAGTTAATGAATTGGCTACCAATCTCTCTGCATTATGGTCCAGCATTAACAGCATTCTCAGATTTTTTGAAGTGCTGTTTAGCTGCAATGAAACACACTTCTTATTTGTCATTTCTGAATGAGCCGAGAGAACTGAGAAAGGTGCTAGTAAAACTCCCTGAACATATTGTTCATGACTGGAGAAAGCAAGCAATGATATATCTTGATACTAACAGTAATAACAACACTTCTAGTAGCAATGAAGAGCACCACCCACCCTTTGAAATGTTATGTGAATTTGTCCAGAAAGAAGCAAAGGGAGCAAGCAATCCATTTGTTTCCTGGAATTCAGTAAGTAGGGAAGTAAATGACTGGATCAAAACTCACACAAGGGCAACCAATTGAAAACCAAGGGAATCAAACATCATGACAAAGAATAGAGGGAGTAGAACTTTCATGGCTAAAGCAATTGAGGAAAAACCAATGTGGTCATTCCAAAGTAAAGTAAATGTACAAGCCAACAAACAGTATACCAAGGACCAGGAAAGGAAAGGACGATTCTGTCACTACTGTACAAAGGATCATGATTTAGATGATTGCAAAGAATTTGCCAAACTTGATGGTAATACTAGGTACAAATTTGCTAAAGAAAAATGGTTATGTACAGGGTGTCTAAAAATGGGTCACAAAGGAAAGGATTGTAGAAGAAGGAAAGTTTGTAAAGTATGTCAGAGATACCATCCCACAGCTCTTCACAATGATGGTATGACAAGAACTGAGAGCCAAAAGGTGCCAGCACAAGCAACTCAGCCTAAAGATGATAAACCCACAGTAGTAGCAAATAAGGTCAAAGTTACAGAATCAGCGACACATGACATGCACACCATGATAGTTCCTGTATGGTTACATCATGTTAGTAATGAAGAGAATAAAGTTTTAGTGTATGCCCTGCTGGATGAGCAGTCTAATGCTTCATTCATCAAGGAAAGCACTCTGAATAAATTGGGAGTTAGTGGACCATCAGTGTCACTCAATATCCACACAATAAGTGGAAAACAAATCACTGATTCTATCAAAATTCATGGACTTAAAGTAAGAGGTTATAATGAAGAAGTGGAAATATCAATCCCTTCAGCATATTCAACAGAAAACATTTCAGCTGGACGGAGTCAGATACCAAGGCCCGAGACTGCTTGTGACTGGCCCCATTTAAAGGCAATCTCTGACAAACTAATGAAATATGACCCAAACGTTGACATAGGACTCCTCATTGGTCTTGATTGTGCAGAAGCCATTATGGCAGAAGAGCAAATAGCAGGTGATAGTAAGAAGCATCCCTATGCTCATAGGACAGAGCTAGGTTGGGGGATCATTGGTAAAATCTCACCCCATTCAAGTCCATTGGAGGATACAGTGGTAGTCTACAGAACAGTGACACAAGAAGTAGAAATCAATGAAGAAAAGAGGGTTAATTTCTTAGTGGTTCCTACTAAAACCAAAGAGATGATTAATCCTTCTCAAGTGAGAGATATGTTTGAACTTGACTTCAGTGATAGAAAGTCAGCTGACACTCCATTATCATATGAAGATAAAAGGTTTATGAGTAAGATGAAAGAAGGAGTACATCAGCTGAAGGATGGCCATTATGAGTTGCCCCTTCCTCTTAAAGATGATAACGTCAAGCTTCCAAATAACAAACTATTAGCAGAGCAGAGACTCAAGAAGTTAAGAGCTAAACTTGAGAAGGATAATCAACACAGAGGTGATTACAAAGTGTTCATGGATGATATGATTACAAAGGGTTATGCAGAGGTTGTACCGACAAAGGATTTAGTTAGGAATGATGGTAAGGTCTGGTACATTCCACATCATGGAGTCTATCATCCGAGAAAGCCAAAGAAGTTGAGAGTTGTCTTTGACTGTAGTGCAAACTACAGGAACCAATCACTAAACAGTCACCTGTTACAAGGCCCAGACCTTACCAACAAACTTATTGGAGTGTTGTGTAGGTTTAGGCAAGAAAGCACTGCACTTGTATGTGATATAGAAGCAATGTACCATCAAGTGAAGGTCAACCCAGAACACAGAGACATGTTAAGATTCCTTTGGTGGGAAAATGGTGACCTTAATAATGAGATAGCTGAATACAGGATGACAGCTCACCTGTTTGGAGCTACTTCATCTCCAAGTGTAGCCAACTTTGCTCTTAAGAAAGCTGCAGATGACTACGGGTGTGGATCTGATGCAGCCAAGTTTGTAAGAAACAACTTTTATGTTGATGATGGTTTGAAGTCAGTAGCTACAATGGATGAAGCTGTCACTCTTATTCAGCAGAGCAAAGAATTATGTTACAAGGGAGGTTTTAACCTTCATAAGTTCTTGTCAAACAACAAAGCTGTATTAGCTGCAATTTCTCCTCATGAGAGAGCAGATGGAATTAAAAGTTTGGATTTTAGTAAGAATGAAGACACACTGCCTATAGAAAGAACTTTGGGAGTTGAGTGGTGCATAGAATCTGACACATTTCAATTTAGAATAAAGCTGAAAGACAAGCCACTCACCAGGAGAGGCATTCTGTCAACAGTGAGCTCTATATATGATCCATTAGGTCTAGTGTCACCTCTCATACTGACTGGAAAGCAAATTTTACAAGAATTATGTAAGAATGCAGTTGAATGGGATAATGAGGTGCCAAATTATGTCAAACCTAAATGGATAAAGTATCTCCTGATCATGATGGCCTAGTAAGAAAGGTTAAGGTCCTGGTTTCAGACTGTAATCTCGACAACCAGGGAAGACACATAAAGGCAAACAGGACCATCACAGAGAGGCCAATACATAGTCTAGTATTGCTGTTAGAAGGTAATGCATAATAATAGACCAGAGCATCCCCACCAAGCAGCCAGTGTAACAAAACATATTATGTGCTAATCCTAGTCTTAAGGTACATACTAATGTTAATTTAAGGTAAATTGTTACACAATTTAGGGGAGTCATGTTACTGTATGTAAAGCGAATGTACCTCATGTCATTATTCCTCGGCATATATAAGTGAAATGTTCAATAGTTTTCTATTTGCATGAAAACGTGTAATATGTGTAAGTATCAGTATTTAATGCTATATTAAGCACCGAAGCCGATGCTCACTTGTTGGTAGTGTGGGGTTAACCTGCTAGTCGCCTGCGGGCATCACTCAAGGCCAAGTCACGCTCAGACAAAGACGGGCAGGATGGTGACCGAGGTAAATACTTTAATTTTGTAGTAAAAACTGATTGTCATAGTGCCAAGTCAATTGCATGTATTGTTAATGAATATTGTAATATGTTGAAAGTGTTTAATATCAGTGTATAATGTTATTTTGTAAGAAATTGAGACCGAGAACTTGTTCGCAGTTCTTACGGTCATGCCTACCTCATCAATAAACGTGTCAGGGAGAACTGCCTTTCCTCGACCCTACGATGATGGGTGTGATCAGTAAAACAGATCACCTGAGAGCCAATTGATGCCCAGCCAGTGCGGCTACATTGTCTAAATCCAATGGGAAGAAGTGATAATGTAACAATAGAAATAAAACTACAGGAGGAAAAAATATTTCACAGGAATGAACAATTTATAAATAGGAGACAGAACTATGCTAAGGCAAACTATGCAGAGCTTAAAATATTCTATGGAAAAAATAACTGGAAAGAGCTACTTGAAGGTAAAGTAGTGCAAGAATAATATGACACATTTCTGAGCAAGTATAGAGAGAGGGTGCAATAGTTTGCACCAAGTTATAAAATGAAAACTGGAAAGCATTAATAGTATAATGCCTGGTGTGTAGAAGCAAAAAAGAAAAAGGACAGGGTATGGAGGAAAATGATGAGAAAACTGAACACAAATACTAGGGAAGAATACAGAAAGGCAAGGAATAAATACAGTATAATAAGAGAAGAAGAAAGAAATTTTGAAAGTGACATAGTAAGAAAATGCAAGGAAAAGCCCAAACTCTTCTACAGATATGTAAATAGAAAAATTAAATATAGGGATGACATAAACAAGTTATAATGAGAAGGAATAATTTGTGAAACTACTGAGGAGATGAGTGAACTAATGAATGAGAGTTTTCAGTCAGTGTTTACAAAGGAAACTGATTTTGTGGCACTGAAAGTGGTATCACAGAATGATACAGGAGATAGAAGTAGAGACAAGTAACCAAACAACTGCTGGAAGAGGTGAATGTTAGAAAAGCTATGGGACCAGATCAAGTAAATAGATGTATATTAAAAGAATGCAGAGAACAAATGGAGGAGACCATTTGGGATACATTCAACAGCTCCTTGAAAAAAGGAAAAAGTATCAGAAAAATGGAAAAGAGCCAACAGTCCCAATATACAAAGGCAGAAATAAAATGGAACCATTAAATTACAGACCAGTGTCACTAACAAGTATTGTAAGCAGGCTTTGTGAAATAGTAATTAAAGATAGATGATATTTAGGTGAAAAGATAATTACAGAAAAGCAATTTGGATTCAGGAAAGGGAAATCCTGTGTCACAAATCTACTGAGCTTTTATATGAGAGTAATAGATGGAGTGCAAGAGAGGGATGGATGGGTTGAGGTGGTATACCTGGGTCTCAAAAAAGCATTTCATAAAGTTCTCCACAAAAGTCTTATATGGAGGTTAGAGGATGAAGGAGGATTAAAGGGAGCAACATTGAGATGGATGGATGATTATTTACAAGGGAGGGAAATGAGAACAATAATCAGAGACACTAATTCAAGTTGGTGCAAGGTGACAAGTGGGGTACTACAAGGTGTTGGCACAAATTATGTTTAAATTTTCTGTAAATGATATGACAAAGTATCTAAATAGTTATATAAACCTTTTTGCTGATGATGCAAAAATAGTGAAATAATAAAGGCTAAAAATGACTGCAAGGAGCTACAAAAGGATACTGCCAAGATATGTGCATGGAGTCAAAGATGGAAACTAGAATTTGATGCCAGAAAATGCCACATGCAGAAATAGGAAAAAAAAAATAATAAATTAATGGAATTACAAAATCGAAGGAGAAATAATAACAGAAAGTAATGAGGAAATAAACTTGAGAGTAATGATCCATGACACATTATTACCTGACAGGCACATAACTGGAACATTCAGTTCTACATACAGCTTGTTAACAAACATTAGGGTGGTGTTTAACTATTTAGATAAAGAAATAATGAAGAAAATTATAACAAGCATGATACAACTTAAATTGGAATATACAGCAGTAGTTCTGGGCTCCACATAGAAAAAAAAATATATGGAAACTGGAAAGAATACAGAGGATAGCGACAGAGATGGTATCAGAATTAAGCTATGAAGAAAGACTTGAAGAGATGGGATTACCAACACTGTGAGAGAGAAGAGAAAGAGGAGACCTGATAGCAATGTACAAATTAGTAAACAATATAGAAAGAATAGACAGAAATGACTTGGTACCACAGATGGAGGAGAGAGAGAGAGATGGAAAAGGGGACATGAGAAGAAAATAAAGATGAGTGGATGTTAGAGGGACATCAAGAAATACAGCTTCCTGTATCGAACTACTGAAATCTGGAATGATTTGAAGGAAGAGGTGGCTGTGACAAACAGTGTACACATGTTTAAAGAGAAACTAGATAAATATGGTTATGGAGAGAGGACAAAATGAGCTTTGGGTTGTGCCCTGTACAAAAGAACTAGGTAAATACACACACAAACATACACAGACACACACAAAAATCTCAAAGCAGCCATATTCTGGCATTTATGGCAGAAAAGCACAAAGAAAGCACCCGTTGCACCCGGCACATCACATGAGCTGCCAGACACCTCCTCCATAGCTCCATAAATCATGACTAAGACCTCTATCCTGGGAGAGAGAATCACTCACCTCCCCAGAAATTTAGTTGCCACATTTCTCCAGAACATCTGAGAGGAAAACGAGATGCTCACTACTGTGAGCAAGCCGCCAGGTCATGCCTAAATAGATCACCCATGTTTAAGGGTTAAATTTTGGGTGGAATGAGTCAGATATTTCTTATAAAGAAAGTTGATTAGGAAAGGATTTCAATCTTCTACCTCCTAATAATTGTGAAGGAATTATGGCACTGATTTAATTTATGTCACTATTTACATAAGTTAAGGGTCTATTATTTATAATGGATTCTAATTCTAATATGAGTGTATAGTTTATCAAGTGACAAAAAACCTTGTGAAGGACCTTTCTTAATCCAATTTTTCAGTCCCTATTAACTTCTTCCATATGGCATCAAACCAGGGGCTCGAGCTGGGATGAATTTCCGTTCACAGTTGATTGAGGTTAAATAATTGTTTATCTGAGGGCCTTACATAATTTTCTTGATGTAATTGGCAGTAGTGATGAAGGTTGTTGCATTGTTACTTGATATAACTTGTGGTAGACACTGTCTAAAGGTGTTATGGAAGTTTTGACTTTTTAAATTTGATACCAGTTCTAAATGTATGCCTCTAGTGGTAGCACAGGTTAAAAGCACAATGTATGCCCAGGCAGTCTTACTAGTTTGTCCCTTGACCTTAACCCTTAAGGGCACCAGTAAAGTCCAGTCCTGTTATTTTTTTCTTTATTTAATTTTTTATGTAAAAAGGGCACCAGTCAAGGGCAACAAAACTGAAAAAAAAAAATAATAATAAAAAATAAATAAAAATAAATTCCCACTGAGGTGCTAGTCCCTTAACCCTTTCCTTCCAACGCTTAAATTATTTTCCCGTTTTGTATGACGGCTAAAAATGGTAAACCTAGAAATTGTCAGAAAATTGTTTGAATACTAATAATTATTTTCTCTTTGTTATTCTGAATACAATGATATACTTTGTAGCTCGATGTGACCTCTCAAAGTTGAGTTTATGCCTTATAAAGGATTCCTCCTCCTCCCGCTGTGTGATCCATCATCCAGAAACAGCCCGGAGAGCGATGACGCCGTGCACACACACACTCTCTCGCTCTCTCGCTCTCTCTCTCTCTCTCTCTCTCTCTCTCTCTCTCTCTCATCTTGGAGGGGAAATTGTACACTTCCAATGAGAGAGAGAGAGAGAGAGAGAGATTTCATCCCTTTTCACATCAAGTTTCAGGCAAATAACATTCTCTCTCTCTTTCTCTCTCTCTCTCTGACAAGTTACCTTCTACCATTTTATTATAAAATCGAAGATAATGAAAAAAATTAACATGAAAGAATGATAGGTATCATCTCTCTGTTCTGATAAAAGAGGTGGATCCTGTAAATCATTTTCCGAGTCCTCACTAATGTCTTCGCTTTCTTCAGCTTCTTCTTCTAAATATTCACTGTCACTGTCTTCAAACTCAGAAGCACTGCTAAATACATATGTTGTGTCCTGCTCCATGGTGAGTTATGATCTGAGATCCTTGGCTCTTATCAGGATGTCTCTTCACACTTATCATGGTGCTTTCCACCCGGCGAGTGCTTTCCACCCGGCGGGTCGCTTGGGTTGCCAAGTGTCGCCCGGAGAAAGGGAAAATAGCTTAGTTACCACTAAATTTCCAGAGCTAGTGACAACACTACATGTGGAAACATGCCAGACACTTCCACTCACACCATCTGACTCGAGAAACCGCGCTTGGACCTCAAAATTGAGGCGCAAAAATTCTTGATTACCGGTATGATCGCTGTCGCTACGGACACATTTTTGCAATCGTATATATACGATTGCTGGAAAGAAAGGGTTAACAGAGTCAAAAGCAGTGGTAAAAAATTACAGGATAGGTGTCTTGAAACCTCCCTCTTGAAAGAGTTCAAGTCATAGGAAGGTAGAAATACAGAAGCAGGCAGGAAGTTCCAGAGTTTACTTGAGAAAGAAATTAATGATTGGGAATACTGGTTAACTCTTGCATTGGAGATGTGGACAGAATAGGGGTGGGAGAAAGAAGAAAGTCTTGTGCAGCAAAGCTGCAGGAGGAGGGGATGCATGCAGTTGGCAAGATCAGAAGAGCAGTTGGCATGAAAATAGAGGTAGATCATACTAAGAGATGCAACATTACGACTTTGAAAAAGAGGTTGAAGACAGTCAGTTAAAGGAGAGGAGTTAATAAGACAAAAAGCTTTTCATTCCACCCTGTCTAAAAGAGTGGTATTTTTATTATGTAAGAGGGCCACTGGTCAAGGCCAAAAAAAAAAATTGTTATTAGAAAGAAAGAAGAAAAGACCCAGTTACTGCCAGTTCCCATAAGAAGTAAGATAAAATTGTTAAAAAAAAACAGAGGATAAGTGTCTTTGAACCTCTTTCTTGAAAGAGTTCAAGTCATAGGAAGGAGGAAATAAAGAAAGTGAAGGAGTTCCAAAGTTTACCAGAGAAAGCGATGAATGATAGAGAATACTAGTTAACTCTTCCATTAGAGGGATGGACAGAATAGGGATGAAAGAAAGAAGACAGTCTTGTGTAGTGAGGCTGTGGGAGGAGGGAAAGCATGCAGCAAGCAAGATCAGAAGAGCAGTTAGCATGGAAAGAGCAGTAGAAAATAGCACAAAATACAACATTGCAGCAATGAGAAAGCGGCTGAAGACAGTCCGAGGAGAGGAGTTGATAAGAGGAAAAGCTTTTGATTCCACCTTGTCTAAAACACCAGTATGAGTGAAACCGCCCCCCCCAGACATGTGAAGCATACTCCATACATGGGTGGATAAGGCTCCTGTACAGAATTAGCAGCTGGGGGGTGAAAAAATCTAGCGGAGACAACTCATAACGCCTAGCTTCAAAGAAGACGTTTTAGCTAGAGATGAGATGTGAAGTTTCCAGTTTAAATTATAAGTATAGGATTGACCAAGAATGTCCAGTGTAAAAGAGGGGGACAGCTGAGTGTCACTGAAGAAGAGGGGATAGTTGTCTGGAAGGTTGTGTTGAGTTGATAAATGAAGGAACTGAGTTTTTGAGGCATTGAACTATATCAAGTTAGCTCTACCCAGTCAAAAATATTAGAAAGATTAGAAGTCAGGTGTTCTATGGTTTCCTTGTGTAAACTGGGTTGGAAGTCCATGAAATGATGTGGAAAAGTGCAGGGTAGTATCATCAGTATAAGAGTGCATAGAACAAGAAGTTTGATTTAGATCATGGATGAATAATAGGAAAACAGTGGGTGATAGGACATAACCCCGAGAAACATCACTGTTAATAAAGTTAGAAGAACAGTGACTGTCTACCACAGCAGCAATAGAATGGTCAGAAGGGAAATTTGAGATTAAGTTATAGAAAGAAGGATAGAAGCCATAGGAGAATAGTTTGGAAATCAAAGCTTTGTGCCAGACTGAAAAGTTTTTTATATGTCAAAGGCAACACCAAAAGTTTCACCAAAATCCCTAAAAGAGGATGACCAAGATTCAGTAAAGAAAGCCAGAAGATCACCAGTACAGCAGCCATGATGGAACCCATACTGGCAATAAGGTAAAAGGTTGTGAAGTGATAGATGTTTAAGAATCTTCCTGTTGAGGATTGATTCAAAACTTTAAATAGACACGAAATTAATAGGGCAGTAGTTTTAGGGATTAGACCAATCACTCTTTTTAGGAACAGGTTGAATGCAAGTGAATTCCCAGCAGGAAGGAAAGGTAGATGTTGATAGACAGAGTTGGAAGAGTTTGACTAGGCAAAGTGCAAGCATGGAGACAGTTTTGGAGAACAATAGGAGGGACCCCCATCAGGTTGATAAGCTTTCTGAGGGATAAGGCCAGTGAGGGTATGGAAAACATAACTGTGAAGGATCTTATTGGGTAGCATGAAGTAGTCAGAGGGTGGAGGAGAGGGAAGAACAAGCCCTGAATCATTCAAGGTAGAGATTTTAGCAAAGATTTGATTAAAGAGTTCAGCTTTAAAAATAGATGAGATGGCAGCGGTACCATCAGGTTGAAATGAAGGAGGAAAAGATGAAGAAGTAAAGTTATTGGAGATGTTTTTGGTTACGTGGCAGAAGTCACAAGGGAAGTTAGATCTTGAAAGATCTTGACACTTTCTATTAATGAAGCAGTTTTTTGGCTAGTTGGAGAACAGACTTGGCATGGTTCTGGGCTGAAATATAAAGTGCACAAAATTCTGGTGATGGAAGGCTCAAGTACCTTTTGTGGGCCACCTCTCCATCATGTATAACACAACAACAGGCTGTTTTAAACTAAGGTTTGGAATATTTAGGGCAAGAGAAAGAGTGAGGAATGTCCACCTCTATGCTAGACACTATCACCTCTGTAAGCAGTAGTCATTCAATGGAAAGTCAGAGTAATAACTCCTCAGGTCCCCCTAGTTTAGCAAAGGCAAAACTTCAGATGCACCTTCACTTTGGGGGATCCTGAGAAGGGACTGGAGTGATAGGGAAAGATACTGATATGATGTGATTAGAGGAGCCCAACTGAGAGGATAGGGTGACAACATAAGGAAAAGGATTAGAGATGAGGAAAAGTCAAATGTTGGCCTATCTCCAAGACAGTCACAAATACTCCATACATTAACAGATATGCACAGCATTAGCAGCTGGGGTGGGTGAAAAAAAACTGCCAGAGACATTCATCGCACCTAACTATAGAAACTGTTTTAGCTAGAGATGAGATGTGAAGTTTCCAGTTTAGATCATAAGTAAAGGGCAGACCGAGGATGTTCAACATATGCTAAGGAAATATTACTCACTCTGGTCAATTGACAGCATATTTACAATATTCCAGAAGACAGACTCCAACCTCCTATAAAATTGGTGGAAATCTGGAAAAAAAGTAGATAGCAGTAGCCTAGCTCAAATATGGTATAATCCTCTAACTCCACACGAGCACAGCTGCAAGCCTTTTTTATGGGACTGGCATTTCAGTGGGCATATTTTTTATTGGATTTTTGTTGCCCTTGGCCAGTATCCTTCCTACATAAAAGCCAGGACATTAGTAATTAGTATCATTTAACAAATACAACACACAATATTCATGGCACTCAAATACACATCAGATCCACAGTGAGACTCTGCACTTATGTAGAAAGTGAGTGGAGGGGACTGGGTCTTATCAGAATACTCTGTACAGTGACACAAATATGAGACAACCAAACAATACAGACTGCAGGTGTAATCACTTCTCCAGTCTGCAGGAGCAGCAGACACATAACAGCCCTGACACTCCCCTGGCATATAACTCAGGACTGGCCAAAATATTGGACTCCCATGGGGACTAACTAGTACTCAATAATATAATGCAGCATGCAGTAATTCCACCAGTAGGTATAAAATAATATGCCTTCCCTATCATGTGTTACAAGCCTCACTGCACTGTGTCTGTCCCTTCTCAACTCTCCTCCACTACTGGGCCCCACGTGGCTCAGGGGGACGTGCACAGGTGAAATCATGTGAAAGGGGTGTGGGGGAAGGGAAGGGAGAGAACACACAGGAGGGGGAGAGGAGGCTCACATCCTTCCCTAATGGATGCTCCACTCACTTTGCTGCTCTCCCAGGAAAACATTTATGTAATAAAAATCACAGGGGCTTTATTTGAGGGGCTGGGCAAAAACAAAGCACACTATGGGAAAGAGCATCCCCTTTAATACATGATATACTCATTTAAGCTTTCAAGAAGCAAGGGCAATGGGTGGAGATCAGGTGAGGAAGATCAACTTTTCTTTGTATAAATTTTTTATGTAACTTCTCAGTGCATTCCTCTACCTGTCAGGGATGCCTTCCTCCCCCCCCCCCCCTCTCTCTCTCTCTCTCTCTCTCTCTCTCTCTCTCTCTCTCTCTCTCTCTCTCTCTCTCTATATATATATATATATATATATATATATATATATATATATATATATATATATATATATATATATATATATATATATATATATATATTGTTCCCTGTTTGTTATTCTTCTCTTCACTATCTTTATGTCTTGTTGTGTGTAACATGAATCCACTTTCTCTATAAAGCTTCAGTTTATCTGGTCAGTGATTATCTTAGAATACTTGCTACAATGATTTTTTTTTTAATGTGTGTTCAAGGCTCTTTACCTACCCAGTAATAATTTTAAATTACTTACTAACTGAGCCTTGTTATCCTTCCAGGATAAACAGACATTACACTGATTGGTTTGTTGATCATCAGAGATGGCTCTTTCAAACTGTTGGGGGGTGTCTTTAATTTCTTGGGTTATTTTATTTGATAGTATCCCAATATCATCTAGTTCCCAGAGTTTGTTCAGATCTTTCTTATGAGGTTTAGAATCTGGGTTATTGATTTTCTCTTCCATTGGGTTGACTGCTATTCTAAGTACCAAAATTCTCTCCACCTGGACATTATTATCAACTTTGTTTTTCTAGGCGCCACTCAGGGCAAAACCACAAATTGTAAGTAGCAATATTATTGTGTCTGCACTTTCATATCCAGGAGTGACTAACTCATAACAATGGTCAGCCCTATTAGTTGCCACCATCATTCATGATGTTTGGGTCAGCCAACATACAGCCTGAATTTTCTAATTTAACTATGTCCTTTATGGACTGTCTGTTGAGGCATTTGAGTTACTACCGCTGCTATCAGGGAGCATTCTTTTCCTTTATATTTATAGAATACAGAAGCTACATCATATTGTTGATCTGTTTTGCTTCCAGTGAATCCCTGGAGCTTTAAGGTTTCCTTGCCTATCAATTTGTGTTTTAATTTGGCTAATAAGAACTCTGGGACAAAGGTTTTCTCTGAGCACTGATTCAATAAGACCCTTAATTTAGTAATTTTACCTCCCTTTAATATGAGTGGTAACATTAAGGTTGGTAAGATAGTTCCTTCCCTGGGAGCTGTTAATATTGTTGGCCCCCCCCCTCCCTTCTTGGACTCACTCTCTGTTTTGTTGGTTGCTTTAGATTTTACAGAGGGCATGGTATTCCTTTTTCTCACACAATTTTCAGTTTTCAATGTTGGGGTTTGTGTAACCTTGTCTACCATGTCCAGGTTCTAGTCATCCATTGCAAAGCCTTGACTGCTGAGCCCTTTTTACCCTTATGTCAGGACTTGGGTATTGGTGGCATCCTTACTTTGACCTATATCAAAACTACCTATTGTTTGATATTTTACTTCCTTGTCAGATGTAGATGAATCACTTCCAAGAGTGAATATTTAATTTCTCAAACAATCTATGTAGAGCTTCCTCAATGTTCAATATATTTTCTTTCAGCACTCTTTATATTTTCTTTCATGGGGGCTGAAAGATAATTTACGAGGAGTGTGGGATTCATTTCTTCTCTACTGATATTGTCTGCAATCAATGATTCAAATAAACTTTCATATTTTGCTAGAAATTGCTTGAGATTAATGATATCATAATTAGGCCTTTGCAGATTATCTAGTTCAGTCACCAGGACATACCTGAGCCTGTCTTCCCTACCATAACTGTCCTTAAGTAGTTGGATAGCTGGTTTATAGTTTGAAGCTTTGAGTTTGAAACCTGATATTAAATGCATTACCTCTCCCTCCATCTTTCCCTTAAAGTAGGTAAGTTTTTGGACATATGTTAAATCAATATTTTGATGAATGGAGCATTCATATACATTTCAGAACTTGAACCATTAAAAAGGGGTAAACTAAGTTTGGGTAGCTTCAAGGGGATTTCCTTATTTTTCTGGTTTGTTTTTTTCCTGACTGACCTCTAGCTTGGTGAGAATTTCATTTATTTCTTCCTCATATAGCATATCTTTCACCATGGTGTCTTGCAAATTAGTTTGATCTAATAGTTTTGTATTTTGGTTAGTGCGGCCTTTATTGTTGTGTGTTTGGGCTTTATTTCATGCTCATCAGCGGCATGAAGGAATACATCCAGACCTTTGGTTATGGCGATGATGCTGGCCTTGATCTCCCCTCTAATTTGCTTTAATTTCTTAATATCTTCTATTTTAAGCTTTAATGGGTGGTATAAAAAGCCAGGTTGTTTTAAGGGGAATAAACTATCTGTGGTGTGAAGCACCAAACCATCACACCATTACTATTCATACCACTTTGAGTCATCCATGTGTGTTTGCTGTTTTCTGTGGTGCTTTAGTAGCATGTAGACACCAGAGTGACTAGACCATAGACACATATGGCAGGAACAAGTTAAATCACCAACGAGGACCACTGTGGCTAACTGGCATAAAAAAGCCTGACAGAGTCAGGTTATAATATTTAGTGAGGCAGACATACAGTAAGCTAAGTACCTTTAGTACACTGGTCTGAGACTAGACAAGTACTTAGCTGAAGTTTGGTGAAAAACATCCACCAAAGAAGGTAGTGGGTTGAGAAGGAGCATTGATGTGCACTAAGCGCAGGCAAGAATCTAACTGACTCCCCATATACTGAGCAGATTGATAATGGTTTGCTCCAGGACAGTGAATCCTCTTGACCTCATTGTTTCATCCACTCATCATAGTGGATTGTTATGCTTTAATTGAATTAATTTCCATCGCCATTAACTTCTCTGTTGGAGCAACAGTTCTGACTTAACTTCCAAAGTGGAGCATATTCTGACTCTCTTCCCTTTTGCAAAGATCTCCATTCTTGGAGACTTAGATGTTCACTACCAGTTTTGGCTCTCCTTTTCCTTCACTGACCACCTTGTTATCTTCCATGACCTAGAACAACTGGTGCAACACCCTACTTGTATTCCTGACCATCTTGATCTTTTCCTAACCTCTAATCCTTCTGCTTATGCTGTCACCCTGTCTTCTCCATTGGGCTCCTCCAATCACAATCTTAAATCTGCATTTTATCCTATCATTCTAATCCCTCCTCAGCATCCCCCCAAGTGGAGGTGCCTCTTGCATTTTGCCTTTGCTAATTGGGGGACCTGAGGAGGTATTATTCTGACTTTCTTAGAATGACTACTGCTTCCATGTCAGAGACCCACCTCTATGTGCTGAGTGCATGATATAGGTGATAACGGCTGGCATGGAGATGTAAATTCCTCACTCTTTCTCTCAACCTAAACCTCCAAACCTTGGTTTAACACAGCCTGTTCTCATGCTATACATGATGGAGAGGTGGCCCCACAAAAAAAGTTACTTGAACCTTCCATCACCTGAGTCACATGGACTTTATATTTCTGCCCAGAATCATGCCAAATCTGTTCTCCAACTAGCCAAAAACTCCGGCATCAATAGAAAGTGTTAAAGTCTTTCAAGATCTAATTCCCCTTGTGATTTCTGGCATCTGGACAAACATCACTGATAACTTTACTTCTTCATCTTTTCCTCCTTTATTTCAACCTGATGGCACCATTGCCATCTCATCTATCTCTAAAGCTAAACTCTTCTTTCAAACCTTTATTAAAAATGCTACCTTACATGATTCAGGAGTTCTTCTTCCCTCTCCTCCATCCTCTGACTACTTCATGTTATAAATTAAGATCTTTGCAGTGATGTTTTGCAAGTCCTTGCTGGCTTTAACCCTAGTACAGCTTATGGACCTGATGGGGTCCCTCCTATTGTTTCCAAAATTGTGCCTTTTGTGCTTGCACCTTGCATAGTCATCTCTTCCAACTCTGTCCATCACATCCACCTTCCTTCTTGCTGAAAGTTTGCCTACATTCAGCCTCTTTCTAAAAATGGTGATTGTTCTAATCTCTCAAACTACTGTCCTATTACTTTAATTTCCTGCTTCTCTAAAGTTTTAGAATCTATCCTCAACAGGAAGCTTTTTAAACATATATCACTTCACAACCTTATTTCTGATTGCCAGTCAAGGCCACTCTACTGGTGATCTTCCTTACAAAGTTTTGGTCATCCTTTTTTAGAGATTATGGAGAAACTTTTGCTGTTACCTTAGACACATCAAAAGCTTTTGATAGTGTCTCATATTAACCTTTGATTTCCAAACAACCCTCCTATGGCTTCTATCCTTCTCTCTGTAACTAAATCTCGTTTCCTTTCTGACCTTTCTATTGTTGCTGTGGTAGACTGCCACTGTTCTTCTCCTAAATCTACAATCCTCAGGGTTCTGTCCTGTCACCTACTTTCTTCCTATTATTCATCAATGATCTAAACCAAACTTCTTGTCCTATCCACTTGTACACTGATGATACCACTTTTCCACATCCTTTTGTAGACATCCAACCCTTCAGGAAGTAAACAGTTCATGGAGGGAAGCCACAGAATGCCTGACTTTTGATTTATCTGAAATTTCAGATTAGGGCAGAACAAACTTACTATTATTCAATGCCTCAAAAATTCAATTCCTCTATCAACTCTACACAACCTTTCAGATAGGTCTTCTTCAATGACACTCCACTATCCCCTTCTTTTATCTTGAACATCCTTCGTCTGTCCTTTACTTATAATCTAAACTGGAAACTTCATATTTCATCTCTAGCAAAAAACAGCTCCTATAAAGTTTGGTGTTCTGAATTGTTTCCACCAGCTGCCAACTCTGTATAGAGGCCTTGTCCATTCAAGCATGGAGTATGCTTCACATGTACTGGGAGGTTCCACTCATGCCACTCTTTTGGACAAGGTGGAATCAGAAACTTTTTGTCTTAACAACTCTTCTCCTATCACTGACTGTGTTCAGCCTCTCTCTCATTAATGCAATGTTGCATCTCTTGATATCTTCTATTGCTATTTTCATGCTAACTTCTCTTCTGGTCTTGTTAACTGCATGCCTTCCTTCTTCCCATAGCCTTGTTGTTTCTCCCACCTCTATTCTGTCCACCTCTCTAATGAAAGAGTTAACTAGTATTCTCAATCGTTCACCTCTTTCTCCCTTCCTGAATCAGTATTTTCTCCTTCCTATGACTTGGGTTCCATCAAGAGGGAGGTTTCAAGACACTTATCCTCTGTTATTTGATCATTCTATCTGATGAAGCTTTGGAAGCTGGCATTTGAGTGGGCCTTTTTTAAATACAATTTTTTTTGCCCTTGGCCAGTGACCTTCTTACATAAATAAATAAATATATAAATAAATAAATAAATAAATAAATAAAGGTGGCTCTAAATAAAAAGATCTTGAAACTATGGATATCAAATGGGGAATTAGGGTCTAATGGATCTCTCAGCCACAAAAATCTACTATATGCTATATAATTTTTGTTAAGTCCTACCATTAAGAAGACATTTTTATATAAAATATGAAGGCATATTTTTGGTGCCTGAACCTTAATAGCACCTAAGCTAGGTCAGGTACCAAACCTGGACCTGTTAGCAAGCAGTTGTTTAGGCTTATTGAGTCAAGGGATTGTTTGGCTGAATAATCATAACTATTCTTATTGGAGTGGTTATACTATCCTTATAGTGGTTATCATTAGTTATACTAGTGATTATATTAATCCCTATTTATCTGTTTACTGGCTAAAATAATCTGATTTTTTATAAAAATATTTTGAAGGCTAAAGTCAAGTTGAAATTACTTGGTAATACTCTGGTAGTGTACACCATTGTATAGAATGAAACTTAAAGGCCATTTAACACTGATTGTAATAATACACTAGCTACACAATGCTGATGTGAAGCCATGTGTTTTTAATTGCTTACATTATTTTGTATAAAGCTGTTCACACTGTCAGTGAAGCTATGCAAGCAATGCCTGCAATGTGGCAAGTTTTCCTGATTTCCTGGCTCGTGATTCTTTCCCAACACAACTTTGCTTTCATATACGCAGGAGTCACTTTAGGACTCAGGCTGAGCTGCCTTGCACTACACTCCCTTGATATATTTAGATGGTGCCCTGCTTCTTGTTGTCTTGTCTACAGTGAGAGGGATTCAGTAAAGTAAACAGGATACAATCTGAAATGCCATCAAAATTTTCTACTTCTATTTCCAACTCCATCCTTTTTTTTTTTTCTTGTTGATGGCTATAGCCAACATTAGTAGCTTCTCATCCCCTTCTTCCTCTTTTGTGGACTACAGAGAACAGTCTCTCCCTCCTGTAACCTAGAGACAAATATAAAAACAGTTCTTACTTTGAAAACTGTAAGTAAACATAGCATTCAATGTGAACACTTGCATAGCAAGCATCAATCACATGCATTTGCTGCACAGCATGACTCACACAGCATCACAATTAGTGTGAAATGGCCTTAGTTTTCCTTATTTAGTATATACTATAAACACAAAGAGGAACATTGATAAACTCAGATGACTTACAGGTTTCTTCTTGGTCTCATATAAATGCTTTAAAAAAAATGACATTAAAGAACTTTTGAGAAACATCTCAAAATGTACAGTAACTTTTCAGTCATGTAAAGGAAGAATGTATCTTTCAGAGACAAGTGTAGATAGAAGAATTACCTAACATGTGATATGTCATGTTTACATAAAAAAAAAAAAAGTAAAGGATAAATACAGTTCACTACACAATACATTACCATGAATAGTTATGCTTGTAACATCCTGGGCAAGATTCCAGTTCACTCTAAATCCATAGAGGTGGCTGTCCACATGCAGAGAATGTAAGCTGCGGTGCACAGAGACTGAAGAAACACTTGCTGGTAATTCTGTGGCTCTCCCATTAACAGAGACCTGTAACAATTATGACAATGTAGAGTATGTAAGCATGAATTTACTGAAAATATACAATAAAGTAAACCTGTGGATTAACATAAATGTGTTACTACTGTATTTCCTGTATGTATGCTCACTCTTTCTGATTATATTAGACATTAGGAGATGTGAAACTACTATTTAAGTTAATCAAAATGTACATAGTTGCATTTTTTTTCTATAGCATTGTAAGCAATTCTGCTGCAGCTCTTAGGAAGTTTAGATGGTCAGCCTCTTATATTATTTTGTAGATATTTAGTTAGTCAGGCCCCACCCATAGTAGTGCTGCCATAGTGCTGGTTGCAAAATCCAAGTGATGAAAAGGATTTTGTGAGGTAACACACTAATCAGTTTTAGAACAATCATCTTTAATATACATTAACGACTTGTATAACATAATTAGTAAAATATTATCACATTTGAAGAAGACAAAGACAGGTAGGCTGATCAGTTTAATTGACAACGAACATAATTCATTCCAATGTAGTGTTCATTACTGCAAATCTCCGTTATGGTGACTGAAGAAACTATATGAAAAAATTAATTGATTTCAGGGAACCAGAAATTAATATAAAAAAAAAAATTGAAAAAATAAATCAAAATGAATACATTTGCACTGATACACTTGAGATAACATAACAAATATATATATATATATATATATATATATATATATATATATATATATATATATATATATATATATATATATATATATATATATATATAGTACCCTCCTGAGTTTCATCCCTCTTCCTAAGCTCTTACTGTCCCAAGTTTCATGCATTATCACCTTGGGTTTTGTGCTGCTTTGACAAGTATATGTCACATTTATCTACTGTCATCGTTGTGCATATGCATACAGTAAAGCCCTATAAGTTGGAGCTCTCTCTCTCTCTCTCTCTCTCTCTCTCTCTCTCTCTCTCTCTCTCTCTCTCTCTCTCTCTCTCTCTCTCTCTCTCTCTCTGAAAGTAAGAACAATCCTGAGGATTTCTAAATAGAATGAGAATGATTAAGAATGAAAATTAAATTATGTATACAAGAGCGAGAAAGAGTGAGAAAGGATGAAGCACAAATGACATAAAATGAATGAGGAGACATAGCGAGTGAGGTATCACTTCCTAGTCACTTATCTCTGACACATAAGAGGGAGGGGAGGTGACAGGGAGGGAGGTTTGGGACAAGGTGAAAGAACGTAGAGGAAAGGAGAAAAGGAAGGAAGGGACAGGCGGTGGATAGGTGAGCAGTAACGCGCACAGCTGTTGAAATAGTCTTGGGAGTTTTAGTTTGTCATTCTGATTAATTTCTCATTAAAATTTAAGTGCTTGCAAGAATGGCAAATTTGTCTTCCCAGTGTTGGTTCATCCTTTGTCTGTCCAGGCAGACTGGGATTCTGCTCAGAGTTGTTTCCTGAGTTAAGCTGACTCTTGTCTGGTGTTCTTTAGTTAAATGCTACTGGACTTTTTGTTGTCATCATTGTGTATGTCTATTCTTTGTGTGTGCTATGTAATGTTCAGTACTCTCTTTTCTCTCCTGATCTTTATAGGTGAGATCTGTTGTCTGGGAGATCTGAGACAAGGTGAACACAGACAAAGCACAGTAATATTCTGTGGACAGTGGGAGGACTTCATTTCTGTTTGTGGGTTGAATTTTTCCTCAGGATATTGTGTATTGTTGTCTAGCATCTGTTACTACCTTACATTCTAGAACATGACTGCCGAGTCCTTTTCAGCTTGGAGAGTGACCTTTTTTTTGAGTTATATTTCCTCTGTAAGAAAGGAAAGGATGGTGACCTTAAGGCTTTTGCTATTTACAGTCTTGTCTGAGTTTGTCCTGCACTAGGCTACAGGGTGTAGCCTAGAGAAGCTGTCCTAAGGGTAGTGGCAGCTGTTGGCGGTGTTGGTAGTGAACCATAGAGAGGGACTTTGTAAGGTCATAATAAATAAATAAATAAATAAATAAATAAATAAATAAATATATATATATATATATATATATATATATATATATATATATATATATATATATATATATATATATATATATATATATATATATATATATATATATATATATATATATATATATATATATATATATATATATATATATATATATCAAGATTGTCTGTACATCCACTTACCCTTAATTAAGCTTTCTAAGGCTGCAGCTGATATTTTAATAATTTATTCTATGTAGCACACTTTATATGCTATTCAAGTGCATCACTATTCCTTTTGTACATAAATATAAACATACACTATTTGTAATTGCATGGTTTAATCAATAATCTTAACTTTGTTATTATATATATATATATATATATATATATATATATATATATATATATATATATATATATATATATATATATATATATATATATATATATATATATTATAGCAACTTACCCTAAAATCCTTTGCAATCTCGATGTATGAATCATGAATATAAATAATAATAGTGCGGGAGGAGTGATGATGGTAGTTGACTGACACAGCCCATCTTCCTCCCACCATGTCTGCCACAAGGAGATGCTGACACCGTCCTTTGTATTCAAGGTGCTGCTGGTCAAAGGTGATGAAGTGTTGTTCCCCAATCATGTATCCTGTGGCTGGAAGGAGATACATAATCATATTTATTTTACTATTTTCTAGATAAAAGATATGTTTAAAAATTTCTGAGCCGAGACCAAGAAAAAATGACATAAATTTGGGTTTCTACCACTAATGCCTTTCACAGTATGCTATTTGTGACTTCACACAATTTTTTGGTTCATTCATTCCTGAAAACATTTATGAAATGCCTGTTTTCCAATGGCTACTAGGTGTGCCGTCTTGTTTTGCATGATGTCTCTTTAGCTTTCAAACCAGGAACCATTCAGGAGTATCTTTAGCTTGGAAAACAGCCATATATCATGGAAACCTGGTAAATCTGAAGAATTAAATTAAAAAGCTTGGAAAATTATTCTTGGATCATGCGTGATGAATGATCTAGAATGTTGTCATGAGGCAACTTATTTGCTTTGCTCCTACAGCTTTGGTCTTGTGCACCAAACTGCAATCTCTGCATCAGGTCCAACATTCTTTAGTAAAGTAATGAATTCCCTCCTTGTCCTTCAAACAAAGCTCCTTCTGATATTAGGATGTTCCTTAAGTTGAAGATACCACTGAAAGGGTTCCAATTTGAAAGCCATGATCATTCAGAAGTCAATGACCCATTCAGTGACCATTCCAAAAAAGGCCTTTCAGAAATGTGTCCAGCAATGGAAGGACTGATGGCTTTGGTGTGTCAAAAAAAAAAAAAAAAAAAAAAAAAAAAAAAAGGGAGGGTGGGGGCATATTTTGAAAAAAAATATTAGTGAAAATACCCCTAAAAGTAATCCTGACTTCACCCTTCATCTAAGGTCAGACTTTCTTTAATATATTTACCTTTCGGGCTGTTATTTCAAAAACTTTTCCTTTCATTCAATTAATGCATATGATATACACAAACTGTGGGTTCTTAAGTTTAGCAATTTTTTTTTTTTTAAACTTAACTATAACATTTGCTTGTTAGCATTGGCATTAACATACAGTGCCATTTATTCCACTGAGGACAGTGTTATGGAATTGCAAGATTTTATTCTATAAGAAATGTAGTTGAAAAGGACCTGAAAATAAATCAGATTTTAGCTTAGAACAGAATCAAAAGACAGAAAATGTGATCACTGGCAAGCTAAATTTTTGCCAATTGATATGGCATGAAAGATTCAGAAGTACTGACATTGTTAACAAATCAAAGACATTGCAACAGTTATGTTCAATTCCAAAAATACGACTGACATTCTGAAGGTTAATGATTCTGTGAGTCCATTTCTAATCTCCAAATAAAGTTACCAAGTCCACTAAGTGCAATGGTACACTATTTCCAGTATTTTTCCTTGAATTAACTTGCATATGTTAAAAATGCTCTCCAAAAAGATATATTTCCCAGGATATGTCAAATGTTTTTGACAGAATTCACCATTTTGTCCAGTTTTAGTAAAAAAAACAATGCAGTTATCCTCAGCATGATAAGATATGAATAAATAACATATAGTGATTATTCAGAAAAATCCAAAGTAAAATTGTTGATTTTTTCCTAAAAGCAAAAGCCTTCTGTTTACTAGAAAATAAAATGTGAAAGCAACACAACAGCTTGCTTAATGACATCATCATCAAGTGTGATGTTTAGCTGCTCAGGCATGGCACAATATTACTATACTTTATGTGCTTATAATATTCTTAAAACATAATTAATATATTATTAAATCATCAGCTTTTAATGAGCCAAACAAATAAGAATGGATCAATTTCTGTTCAGTATTTCATCTATAGGCATTTAGTGACACTCAGTTAGGCATTGGTTACATATTCATAATCACAGTTCAAAAATTAATCTACATCATTGTACTTGTACTATAATATACTGTTTTATATTACAAATCATAATGAAATAATTCAAATAATGTACACATGCAAATAAAAAAAAAAAAATACATCACTACAACCATCAGTGAATGCCTCTGTCACATAATTGCCAAGGGTTACCACTGGGCAAAACCTTCTGGCATGTGACATCATATAACCATAAGCACATCTTCTCATGCAATAAATTCAGATTTAAAGAGTAAAGCTCAAATTTCTCACCTGTGAAGGGTGGGAACAAACTACTGGGAGAGAAGCGTAGCTTTACCATCTTGTGCCATATCTTGAACAATGTGGTATTAGAGGATGAGGAGAAAAAGCTGAACATCTTTACAATTTGACTGTATTCAGGCAGATCCTGCAAGTCAATATGGCACTGCTATAATAATATTAAAAAATTCCTTCTACATTTACATAAACACAAATAAATATAATTCAAAATTAAGTATATTGAAATATTTACACTTTCAATAGTGATAACAATGAATTTTACTCAATAACTTAGTGACAATTTTTCTTTTTTCTTTTTTACACAATAATTTAATGACATCATAAATCATCTATATTTCACCAAATGAAAGATCAATACCTAGGAACCAAGCATTCATCCACAAATTCATTAATCAACATAGTTAACTTATTCAGTACCCATCTAACTTTTAAGTTAACTTTGAAAATCATTAATATACTGTTAATGTATGATAAATGTACCATCCTTTAATTCATAACTGTTAACTCAAAAAAGTCAAACTTAATTTTCTTTTTGTTTCAGGCAGCTAAAGAGCTCAGGCCTTCAGTTCATGTGTGTGATATATGTTGTCAGACCTGGCCTCATGATTCATAGGGATGTCAGGTCTCACAAGTTGGTTGTATTTATTATTTGAAAATTCCCTCCTTCTGCCTCATCATGTCACATTTGTGTGTGCTGTGTGGCTACTGCTGTGAAATGTCCTTATGATACTTAGCTCAATGGATGTGCATTCTTGTCATTATTGGTGGAACTTCAAATCCCTCCATCTTACAGAGAGGGAGCCCCTTCCTTCATTCTTACCCCTGCTCCTTGTTTTCTTCTGATCACACAGTGCATTCTCTAACTTACATTTAGCAGGGGCTAACCTATCTCCTATGCAGGATATAAGAGTTAGTGTATTTTTGTCACTGCATTTGTCAGAAATCTGTGGAAAATAGCACTTTCTTATGTTCCAGTACATAGCAGGGCTTGTTCTTCCCTCTCTGTTTATGAATGAATCAGCAGATGAGCTCCAAATTCTTTTAGATGTTACAGTTGGATATGGAAGAGACTTTGGAGTGAGATTTAACAGGGAGAAGAGACAGGAAATGATTTTTAATAGGACCAGAGGATGAGAGAAATCCAATGTGAAAACTGGGAGGGAATGAATTGCAACAGAAAGATGAATACAAGTATGTAGGGATGTGAAGTTTGAATGGCTGTGTTGGTGAAGAATGAAAAAAAATGAATAAAAAATAAAATAAAATAAATAAATAAATAAAATAAAAATAAATAAATTAATAAATAAATAAGAATGGTAAACCTATGGGTGGACTGCCTAGGAAGTGCAGCAAAGATGAGAATAAGTAAATGTGATATGTTGTGAGAAATTAGGAAGAGAGTGACTGTTCAAAGTATTATGTTTGGCATGAATGTGATTCCATGGAATAAGAATGAATTAGAGAAATTACAAGTAAGACAGAACAGAGTAGCAAGAATGGCACTGAATGCACCAAAGTATGCAGCAACAGAGGCTTTGAAAGGAGATATGGGATGGAGTACTTTAAGAGAGACATGTACCAGCAACTTTGAGGTACAAAGCTAAATTAGAGCAAATGGGTGATACAATATTAGTGAAAAAGGGATTTCTATGGAATGTTAGGAATAGCAGGTGGTGGAAGAAATAAGTTAGATGATAGTAAAAATTGGCATGGAAACTAGCTGGGCTTTTCAGCAGCTTGAGAGGGAGATACATTGAATGTGTGTAATTGTTAAAAATGGGGAGTGTTTAGAATGGGATGTTGCAAAGTGGAAAAGTGAGACAGACAGAGTAGTGAAATGTGTGGTACTGAATGAATGGAAGAATAAGATGGAACAAATAAGTACACTGGAATGGTATAGACACAATGATGCAAGTAAAGCTGAGAGAATTTGGGGATGTCACAGTAGAAAAAACAAGAAAGATGGATGGTGTTGCTGATGGGACTATGTAGATAGACAAAATGAAAGGATGATTGAGGCTGAATAGGAGTTCCTACTGAAAATGTGGTGTGCTAGATGTAGGAACTAGTGATGTGGTAGATGCTGTCTATTTCCTGTTTGCCTTTTCTTTCTCTCTACAGGAGTTGCCAAGACAAAGCCTTGGCTTAAGGGTAATCCTGAGCCACCTGTAGGATCAAGATCAATATTTTTTTTTCTTTTTTTTTTGTGTAGTGTGGCTTCACATGGTGTGACTGAGCATGATATGGATTGTGTTATGTACAGTGTCTTAGTGGCAAGACAGAAGAAAATTAATTAGAGAGGGGAGGAGAGAGACAAGGGAGTGAGAAGTAGGGGAGTTATGATGTGTTGACTTATAGTAACTTTTGTTGAAAAACTTAGTGTTTTCTTTAATTATTTCCTTCCACTTCCTATTATCCTAGTATATTGAAACCACTATCCCAATTAGGAGAAAAATTAGGCAATTAAATTGCAACTGTTACCTTCAATGAACTTTAGCAAGCAGATAAGATTAAAACATTCTTTTTTGCTGCATGTTTAGTTGTGAGGGTGGGTGATGCCTTTGTCTGTCTGGCCACCCCACATTCTCCCTTCTTCTCTCCCCAGTCATATGTTCAAGCCTGTATTTACCTAGTTGTATTTACCTAGTTGTGTTTTACAGGAAAAGAGCTATGCTCATGCTGTCCTGTCACCATATCTATAACACATATCTATAAGCATCCAGCTTAACTTCAAATTCATGAATATTTTCTAAGTTCTTCCATCTAAGTTGTTCCATATTTCTATGTTTCTATTTGGGAAATCATATTTCTTGACATCTCTTCTACTTGCTGTTTTCTTCAATTTCACTCCATGTCCTCTCGTATCTCTTGAGTCCCACACAAATAAGTCTTCTTTGTCAACTTGATCCTTACCCTTTAAAGTGCTGTATATAGCAATCAGGTCCCCTCTTTCTCTTCTCTCTTGTAATGATGGAAGCTTCAATCTCCTTCATTTTTCTTCATAGGTTAAATCTCTCAAACTTGGTACCAATTTGGTTGCAGCTCTTTGGATCCTTTCTATTTTCCTTATTTCCTTTTTATTATGGGGTGACCAAACAACAGTGGCATATTTCAGTTTTGGTTGAATCACATATTCCATCAACTTTTTCATCATCTCTTCATCCATGTAAGCAAATGCCCCTTTCATCTTTCTTAGTAACTCATAGGTTTCCCCAACTATTTTGGTTACATGTTTTTCTGGTGATAAATTATCTCTGATTGTAATTCCCAAGTCTTTTTCTTCTTTGGTTTTCTTAATTTCCACTTCTCCCATGGTGTAGGAACTTGTCAATCTTCTTTTGCTTTTTCCTAATTCCATCACCTTGGATTTCTTTGCATTGAATTCCATTTCCCATTTCTTACTCCATTTATATATCTTATTTAGATCTTTCTGTAATATTTCACAATCCATATTGTTTTCCACTCTTGTCAATAATTTTGCATCATCTGCAAACAGACTTATATAACTGTCATCCTCATCCACCATATCATTGACATACACCAGAAACATTACGGGGGCTAAGACTGTCCCCTGTGGTACTCCACTTGTAACTCTACACCATTCTGATTTTTCTCCCTTTATTACTGTTCTCATTTCTCTATCCCTCAAGAAATCTGTAATCCAATTCAGTGTGTTTCCTTGCAAACCCCCTATATTTTTAATTTTCCATAGCAGTCTCTGGTGTGGTACCTTACCAAATGCTATTTTCAGGTCTAAATAAACACAGTCTGCCCAACCCTCTCTCTCTTGAATTATATCAATTGCTCTACTATGAAAGCTCACTAAATTCATGACACAAGATCTTCCACTTCTGAAACCAAATTGTCTGTCAGTCAATGTATGTGTTTCTTCTAAATATTCCATCCATCTGTCTTTAACTATTCTTTCCGTTATTTTTGCCACCACACTTGTTATGGACACTGGTCTGTAACTTAATAGATCTTCTTTATTACCTCCTTTAAAAATGGGCATAATATTGGCTCTCTTCCAGTCTAGAGGAATTTTTCCTTCCTTAAAAGAACATACTGTGGTATTGTATATACCTTCTGCCAGTTGTTCACAACATTCCTTAAGTATCCAGTTGGACACTCCATCTAGTCCTTGAACCTTACTTACATCCAAATCTTTCATAATCTTCTTAATTTCACTTATGTCCACCTATATCTCTCTCATCACATTGTCTCTGTGCCATGCTCTTTCTCCTTCAAATTTGCTTTCTTTGGTAAATACTGACTGGAAGCACTTGTTCATTAATTCCACTTGTAACCGTGTATCTTTGTATGTAATGTCATCTTTCGTTAATTTATCTATTGTTTGCCTGTTTTTCATCTTCCCATTCACATATCTGAAGAATAACTTTGGCTCATCTTTGCACTTGTTAACTATATCTTTCTCATAATTCCTTCCTTCATCTCTCAGGATTCTGATATATTCGTTTCTTGCCTTCTTGAAATCTTTCTATTTCTCACCTCCTTTTTTTTTCTCCATCTATTCAATGGTGCTTTTTTTTCTTTTCTTGCTGTTAGACATCTCGTATTAAACCAGTCTTTTTTCTTTTCACTTTCTTTGTTTTGATCTTCAGTACATATCTACTGACCCCTTCATTATAAATTTCCATGAATATGTCCCACTTTTCCTGTGTACTGCTTTCCGTGAACAGTTGTTTTCATTTAGCCTCTGCAAAATATTTGCTCAACCTGATAAAATCTGCTTTCCCGTCATTATATCTCCCATTCTTGTAAATTTAATTCCTATTTTCTATTGGACCACTGCCTATACTGAGTTCAATTAACAGATGGTCACTTACCTAGTGGGCACTGATAATTTATTCCTTCAATGATGCCCATTTCCTTTGTAAACACCAAGTCTAGCCTTGATGCCTCTTCATTACCCCCAAATCTTGTATTTTCTCCAATCCATTGGGTCATAGTATTTGTCATTATTAAATTTAGAAGCATATATCCCCATGACTCTTCTCCTCTGTCCGTGGTCCACTCTTTCCAGCATACCTCCTTGCAGTTAAAGTCACCGATAAGTGTTATATAATTACTCTCTGCCATTATTCTCTCCAAACAGTTACTAGTATCTCTTAACAATAATTTATAAACCTCTTGTGACCATGCATTCATCTTTGGGGATACATAAGCCACTGCAAAATCTCTTCCTCCTTCTCCTTTCCTTTTTGTTTGAATTCTAATTACTTCTGCCATTCCTTCTCCTATTTTAACCTCTTCCACTGTTATACTCTTCTTTGTAAGTAACATGACTCCTCACCCTTTCTTATTATTTCTATGTTTTATCCACACATTATAATTACTATTACCAATTCTTGTATTTTCTGTTGTCCATTTAGTTTAACTTCAGTAATACCCATGATATCGGGCTGCTTTATCTTAATATAATTATTCAATTCTTGCAATGTTGATATTAAACCATTTATATTTGTATATGCCACTGTCTACTATATATTTTCCACATGTTTACATTTTCTATTCTTTTTTTGTCAGATACCACTTCCTGAGCCTCTCATCTTTTACCTTTCATTAGAACTTTTTTTTTTCTCTTCCTCCATTCTGTTCTCGTTTTTTACCTTTGCTTCTTTTATTAGATCATTTACCTTGAGTTTCTCCTCCTCATTCATGTCCCTCTTTATCCAAAACTTCCTGTATTGCTCTGTTTTGTCCAGCACCTGTGTGCTGGCTGGCATGCTACATGGTTCCTTTGTGAATGATGGCCTGAGACAAGAAAGAGAAGACGTACTTCAGGGAGCCAGCAGTGTGAGGCAATATTTAGGGCACAGGTTATATATATTATCCAAGTGTGGGGGGATATTGGTAGCATGCCTCATATGATTGACTATAACGTCAGTCCTACTGGAGGCTTGTTCTGCACTGCTCTCAGTATTTAAGACAAGGGTCTTGGTTGGCCCTACTCATGATTGTGTGTCCTCGTGTCCATTTTGAGGGTTGCGGGAATAGACACCGTCTCTCCCTTTTGTTGAAGTCTAGTGTCTAATGGTGCCTCTGTCTTCATTGCCTAAATGTGACTGGCCCTGTTGTGTCTTACTGTCTCTCATTCTGACCAGAGCACATTATGTACCTGTGTGGCTGAAACTGGCTCAGAAGAAATCCCAAGTCACTTGTTACAGCAAGATCAAGGTGTACCATGTTGTTTACAAAGTGCTGCATCACTGAAATGCCACATCACACTGAATGTGAGGAAAAAACATTCACACAGTGCAGACTCTTTCAAGGGATGCTGATTGATGGAGACATTCACGTGGCTGGAGCTGACAACTTTGGGGCTGATCTCCTTAGTTGGGTTTAATTTTCTGTGTATCTTTTTATGTGGTGTTTCTCTGCAGAGCCTACCTGGGATAGACTTTTGATGGGGGGAGTCATGTAAAGGATGAAACACCACTGCCACCTAAACGACCCAAGGAGGAGCAGGGGAACCCAGTACTTTTCCCCCTTCCACCACCTGGGAGTGTGGGAGAAGGTCAGCTCACCAGCACCTATCCCAAAGCTTTGAGTCATCAGCTGTTTTAGAGTGTATGGATGCTTCAAGCAGCTAAACCTGTCCCATGGTTTCAAAGCTCTGCCTAGTTTCATTGTGTGTGTGTGTGTGTGTGTGTGTGTGTGTGTGTGTGTGTGTGTGTGTGTGTGTGTGTGTGTGTGTGTGTGTATTCACCTATTTGTATAATACAGGGTTTGAGCAGGGCTCATAGTGTCCTATCTCCATATCTATACTTATCCAGAATTTCCTTGAATTTATGCACGTTTGGTGCTGTAACAACCTCCTCATTTAGATCATTCCAGATATTCACAGTTCTATGTGGAAAACTGTACTTCTTGATGTCCCTCAAACACTGACTCTTCCTGATCTTCTTTGAGTGCCCTCTCATCTGTCCAGCTTCATCTTCTTCCGGCAACACCAGATCCTGCTTGTCTATCTTCTCAATGCGATTAACTATTTTATACACCATTATTGGATCTCCTCTTTCTCTTCTAACTTGCAAAGTTGGCAGACCCATTTCCTTCAACCTCCCTTCGTACGTTAGGTCTTTCAGCTCCGGTACCATCCTTGTAGCTGCCCTCTGAATTCTTTCCAACTTCTTTATGTCTTTCTTCATATGTGCAGACCACAACACTGCTGCCTATTCCAGTCTGGGACGTAGCATAGTGGCTATAATTTTTTTCATCATAGTCTTATCCATGTAATGAAATGCCACCCTAATATTTGTTAACATCCTGTACGTAGAGCCAAATATCTCATTTATATGCCATTCTGGGGTCAGGATATCTTGAAAAACCACTCCTAGGTCTTTCCCTCCTTGCTCCTCATTATTACTTCTTCCCCCATTTTATAGTCCCATGCAGGTCTTCTTTTACTCTTACCCAATTCCATCACATGGCATTTCTTTGCATTGAATTCCAATTTCCACCTCTTGCTCCACCCATAAATTTTGTCTCTTTGCAACTCTATACGATCAACATGGCTCTTTATTACTCTTAACAGTTTTGCATCATCAGCAAATAGATTAATATAACTGGTCAAATCCTCATGCATATTAGTGATGTATATTTGGAACATAATGGGTGCTAACACTGACCCCTGTGGTACTCTACCTGTTACATTACTCGAACTTGAACAGATGTCCCTAATCACATTTCTCATTTTTTTGTCCTTTAAATAGTCTCTCATCTATTTAAGCATTGTCCCTCTCAGTCCTCCTATATGTTCCACCTTCCACAATAGTTTTTATGTGGAACTTTATCAAAAGCTTTTTTGATGTCCAAGTACACTGCATCTACCCACTCATCTCTGTTTTGTACTTCATCTGTTACTCGTGTATAGAAACTTAGTAAATTTGTCACACATGACCTTCCTTTTCTGAAACCAAATTGACTATTTGTTATAACTTTGTTCTCTTCCAAATATTTCACCCACTTTTCCTTGATCACTATTTCACAGATTTTGCCCACAACACTAGTTAGTGAAACAGGTCTATAATTTAGTGGCTCAGTCCTCTTTCCTCCTTTGTGTATTGATGTTATATTTGCTCTCTTCCACTCTCTCGGCACTCTTCCCTCTATCAGTGAGCTGTTAATCACATCCCAAATTGGCTCCACCACTTGTTCTCTACATTCCTTTAGTGTCCAACCTGACATGAAGGACTGTAAACAAGTTCAAAGAATAATGCAGTCAGAAGTGTTCAGTGAAAGGCTAAGAGGAAAAGTCACACCTGTAGTACATGAACTGTATGAACAGAACACTAAATGAGAGAAGAATGACTGTGCAGCTAACAAAATTGATTGTCATTGATAGAAGTTAACAGAAAGCAAGTGGTGAGTGCATGAAAATCAATGTGGTCTCATCAACCATTGGGAAAGGGTGCAGGTGCATCTGTAAAGGCCCATTGGCATAAGGACCAACTTAGGGTGCAGTGTACCCCACAGGAAATACCATGCATCTGTTGTGGTCTGGGGATTGAAGTAGGTGTGGGATAGGGAGCAGTCTCATTTTGAAGGGGCAGGAGTAAATCAGTGTATGATGTTGTGCCTTGCTGTGGAAGTACATGCTAAGCTGTGCTGTGCCTAAGCTCCTGGGATGTAGTAGGACTGTCCATGAGACTATTCCTTTCTACCAGGTGCCAATTGGATAAAAGTGTGAATGGTGTGTGTATGAGTTTCTGGTAGTTTGTCTAGGCTAACCTGTGTGGAATTGCCAATCTAATACCACTTCTGCTAATGTCCCTACCAAATTTCCTGTATTTAAGTCATGGAAATGAGATGTATGTTTTTACTATATACACCTACCTAAAAATATCTGATTAAATGAATTTCTACTGTCAGTAATATGCTGTCTTTTCACCTGATACTATACCTCAACAACAATGAAAGTGTCCCTAATGGGTGGTATGTAATCACATGTAGAACATGTGATATGATAGAAACAAAACATGATAACTGGGAATTCTTGAAACATATGAGAGTGAAGAGATGGGAGAAAAACACTAGCTACCATAAAAGTGATGAAGTAGGTAGATAATCCCCTCATATTTGGTCAGACGTGTCAGGAATCTTTGATATCCAGTGGTACCTTGACTTACAATTTGTTCAGTGTCCGAACTCAATTTGTTTGTATATCAAATCCATTTTCCCCATTGAAATTAAATGAAATGCCATTAATCCATTCTAGCTTCCCTCCCATCGAGAAAAAAAAAAAAGTAACATTTTTAAATACAGTAAAGACTCAACATAACAAACCTCTCTTTATGGAATTGTCGGTATGATGACCTCTTTCAGGCTATTGAACACTTATCTTATTTTATGAACAGACAGTTCGCAAATTATGACATTTCAAAATTACTGAACACTTACTTTATTTTATGAACACCTTAGATCTTAAAATGTGGGAGAGCTGGCTGACATGCAGTCAACTATACACTTTTGAAAGATGGTAAGGTTTTTCTCCCATGCAGGCTAGCCACATCCTCTGCAGAGACAATACACATACGTAACTCCTGATTGGCTGCTGCCTGCCTCCTCTGCTCTCTGCCCCACTCTCTCTCGCTCTCTTTGTATTTATTTACCTAGTTGTGGTTTACGGGTGGGGAGTAATCTCATAGTATCCTGTCTCTATACCTATCTAGTTTGGTCTTAAAAGCACAGACAGTTTTGGCATTTGCATTGTCTTCACTGAGTTCATTCCATTTGTTCATACTTCTGTGAGGAAAACTATACTTCTTGGTGTCTCTTCTACAGTTAACTTTTTTCAATTTCTTATTGTGTCCCCTTGTACTCTGTGAGTCTAAATTTATAAAACATTCTTTGTCCACATTTTCTATACCATTTATCATTCTATAGATGTTTATTAAATTTCCTCTCTCTCTCCTATTTTCAAGGGTAGGAATTTCCAACATTCTTAATCTCTCTTCATAGGTCAATTTCTGGAACCATCTTAGTGACTGCTTTTTTGTACTCTTTCTAATTTTATAATATTTCTTTTTGTATGAGGAGACCACACCACTGCCACATATTCCAATCTTGGTCTTATCATGGATATCAACGACTTTTTTTATCATTCCTTCATCCAAACATGAGAATGCCATTCTTACTCTTTTTTTTAACAAATTCATCATCTCTCCAGTAATTTTATTAATGTGTCTGTCCGGAGTCAAATTTTCAGTAACTGTTACTCCCAAATCCACTTCTTGTTATGATTTCTTTAACTTCACACCATCCATCTCATAATGATATTGTATTCCTTTCTTACTCTTAACAAACTCTATTACTTTACATTTACTTAAATGGAATTCCATTTGCCAAAATTTACTCTATCTATTTATTTTATTTAAATCATCTTGCAGTACCTTACAGTCATTTACATTTTCTACCCTTCTCATCAGCTTAGCATCATCCGCAAATAAGTTCATATAACTATCCATTTCTTCATTTATGCCATTTACATATATTACAAACAGTCCCAACACTGACCCCTGTGAGACACCAATAGTTTCTTTCAGCCAAGATGAATTTTGATCTTGTATTAGTTCTCATCTCTCAATCATCCAGATTTTCCTCCATCCACTCCAATTTTCCTCCAAATTTTCCATAATTTCTTATCTTCCATAGTAATCTTCAATGTGATACTTTGTCAAACACTTTCTTCAAGTCTCAGTAGACACCATCCACCCATCCATCTCTCTCCTACACAATATCTACTACCCTTGAATAAAGGAACAATAAGTTCATGGAGCATGATCTTCCCCTCCTAAATCCAAATTGACAATATACCAAAACTTTATCTCTTTCCAAATGTTCCACCCATCTTTCCTTTATTGTTCTTTCACATACTTTTCCTACAACACTAGGACACTGGTTTATAATTCAATGGGTTTTCATTATTTCCTCCTTTGAATATTGGTGTAACATTTTCCCTCTTCCAATTTTTAGGCACTCCTCCCTGTGATAGTGATGTCACCACTAGACTGTGAATTTTATCAGCCAGTTGTTCTCTACATTCTTTCAATATCCAGTTTGATACTCCATCTAGACCAGATGCTTTATTTACATCAAGTTCTTCCTTCACCTTAAGTATTTCCTCATAACTGACTGGGACTGTACTTATTATATTCATCAACAACTTATTCCTTCCTGCATCAAACTTGCCTTCCACAGTAAATACTGATCTGAAACTATTGTTCATAACCTCCGCCATGTCTTGAACATCCTCATAGATTTTTCCCTCAACTTTCAATCTTGATACACCTTCCTTCTTCTTCATGTTTCCAATAATATGTCTATAGAATAGTCTAGGTTCATTTATACACTTATCTATTATATCTCTTACATAGTTTCTTTTCTCCTTTCTTATTATCTCAATGTATTTGTTTCTAGCATCAATATATTCCTCACATCTGCTCTCAGTTTTCCTCTTCTTCCATCTATTCCAAGCATTTAACTTACAATTTCAAGCCTCTTTGCATTTTGTATTAAACCATTCTTTACCTTTTCTACATCTTGCTCCTCCTCTAGGTACAAATTTCTCCACATCAGAATTATACATTTCGGAAAAATGGGATGAATTTATAAATTCATCCCATTTTTTGTGAATGTTCTGCATTTTCAGTCTTTCCAGTCCATGGCAAGAAAGTATTCTTAATTTTTCAGTCAGCTTTACTATATTTAAATCTTTTCACCTTATAATATTCATCAATGATTGCATTTTCATTTTTCAAATTAAATACCATAAACACATGATCACTTTTACCTAGAAGATTATCATAGTGTATAATTTCAATAATTTCCATGTCCTTGGTAAACAGTAAATCAAGTCTTGATGGTTTATCTCTTCCAATAAATCTGGTATCACTATCAACCCATTGACTCATCAAGTTTTCCACTGCTCAGTTTAATAGTCTATTACTCCACTGAGTTCTTACTTTCAGTAGTTGCTAATGTCTCCTAATTTATCTACTTACAATTAAAATCACCAACAATAACTATATCACTATTTTCCATCACTATCTTTTTAAGACCTTTTAACACATCTACCAACATCTCTTCATGCTCTTACTTTCTCCAAGCATAGGTCATAGGTGGCACAAACACTCCTACATAGGTAATTCATTATCCTTCCATTTTCACTTCTAAACATCACTTGTAAAATTTCAGACTTGTTTTCACTTTTTATTACCTTCTCCACTTTAACGCATTTTTTTTAGTCAGAATGATCACTTAACCTCCTCCCTTGTCACTTCTATTTTTCATCCATAAATCATATTTATCATCACCAATGCCAGGAGTTCCCCATTCATTTTTCCATTTTGTCTCATAATACTGCATCTGGTGTTGTTCTGCTTAAGAACTCATCTAATTCCATTTTTGTTGACATTAATCTGTTTACATTAGTATAACATACTTTACTTACTGTTTGATGTACCACTTCTTTATTCTCATATCTCTTACTCTCCAGAAAAAAATTTTTCTCCTCCCCAGTTTTTTTTTTTTTTTTTTTTTGTTTAGCCTCACTGACCAGCTCCTTTTGTTTCAACCTTTCAATTTCATCCATATACCTGTTTATCCACACATTCTTATATTCTTCATCTCCAGACAACCTCCAAGACCCATTAATTACCTCTTCTGCTTGTACCTGTGTTGCAAACCTTATTCTTATAAGTCTCATTTTTTTTTTCATATTTCCCAATTTTGTGAGTGTTTATTTACCTAGTTGTGACATACGGGAGAAAAACTAAGCTCGTACTGTCCCGTCACCATAACTGTTTTTATCTGTGTGTGTGTGTGTGTGTGTGTGTATTTACCTAGTTGTGGTTTGCGGGAGGGGAGTAATCTCATATTATCCTGTCTCTATATCTATCCAATTGGGTTTTAAAAGCATGAACAGCTTTGGTATTCACAACGTCTTTGCTGAGTTCATTCCATTTGTTCACACTTCTGTGAGGAAAACTAAACTTCTCGATGTCTCTTCTACAGTTAACTTTCTTCAACTTTTTACTGTGTTCCCTTGCACTCTGTGTGTCTTAACATATAAAACATTCTTTGTCCCCATTTTTCATACTATTTATCATTCTATAAATGTTTATTAAATCTCCACTCTCTCTTCTGTTTTCAAGGGTAGGAATTTTCATCATTCTTAATCTCTTTTCATAGGATGAATTTCTCAACTCCGGAACCATCTTGTGACTGCTCTTAGTTCTCTTTCCAATTTTATAATATTCCTCCTTGTATGAGGAGACTACATCATTGCCGTATATTCCAATCTTTGTCTTATCATGGAAATGAACAACTTTTTTTTTATCATTCTTTCATCCAAATGTGAGAATGCCATTCTTACTCTTTTTAACAAATTCATCATCTCTCCAGTAATTTTATTGATGTGTCTGTTTGAAGTTAAATTCTCAGTATCTGTTACTCCCAAATCCATTTCTTCTTTTAATTTCTTTAACTTCACACCATCCATCTCATAATGATATTGTATTATTTTTCACTCTTACAAAACTCCATTACTTTACATTTACTTAATTTGAATTCCATTTGCCAAGATTTATTCCACTTATTTATCTTATTTAAATCATCTTGCAGTATCATAGTCATTTACATTTTCTACCCTTCTCATCAGATTAGCATCATTTGCAAATAAGTTCATATAGCTATCTAGTTGTTCATTCATGTCATTTACATATATCACAAACATTATCAGTCCCAACATTGACCGCTGTGCGACACCACTAGTTACTTTCAGTCAAGATGAATTCTGGTCTTGTATTACAGTTCTCAGCTCTCTATTATCCAAATAATCCTCCATCCACTCAAGCAGTCTTCCTCCAATTTTTTCATATTTTTTTTTTTATCTTCTATAGCAATCTTTGGTGTGGTACTTTGTCGAAAGCCTTCTTCAAGTCAAAGTAGACACCATTCACCCATCCATCTCTCTCCTGCACAATATCAACTACCTTTGAATAAAAGGATAATAACTGCATGGAGCATGATCTTCCCCTTCTAAATCCAAATTGACAATTTACCAAAACTTTATCTCTTCCCAAGTGTTCCATCCAACTTTTCTTTATTGTTCTTTCACATTGTTTTCCTACAACACTAGTCAATGACACTGGTCTATAATTTAGTGGATGTTCCTTATTTCCTCCTTTAAATATAGGTGCAATATTCACTCTCTTCCAATCTTTTGGTACTCTTCCCTACAACAATGATGTCACCACCATACTGTGAATTTTATCAGCCTGTTGTTCTCTGCATTCTTTCAATATCCAGTTTGATACTCCATCTGGACCAGATGCTTTATTTACATCAAGTTCTTCCATCATCTTAAGTATTTCCTCATAACTGACTGGGACTGTACTTAATATATTCCTCACCAAATTATTCCTTCCAGCATCAAACTCCTCTTCCACAGTAAATACTGATCTGAAATTTTTGTTCATAACCTACGCCTTGTCCAGTGCATCCTTTAGACTTTTCCTTCAACTTTGTCTTGATACACCTTCTCTCTTCTTCATCTTCCCATTAATATGTCTAAAGAATAGTTTTGGTTCATTTATACACTTTTCTATTATATCTCTTTCATAGTTTCTTCTCTCCATTCTTATTATCCCAACATACTCATTTCTAGCATCAATATATTCCTCTCAATTTTCCTCTTCTTCCATCTATTTCAAGCATTTAACTTATAATTTCCAGCATTTTTTGCATTTTGTATTGAATCATTCCTTACCCTTTCTACATCTTGCTCCTCCTCTTGAATAAATTTCTCCACAGCAATATTATATATCCTTATAAATTCATCCCATTTTTCCTCAACATCTTTTGCATGTTTAAAGTCTTTCCAGTCCACAGCAACAAAGTACTTTCTTAATTTTTCAAAATCAGCTTTTAATCTTCTTACCTTATAATTTTCATCAACAATTATATTTCCATTTTTTTTCAAATTAAATTCCATCAACACATGATCACTTTTACCTTGAGGGTTATCATAATGTATAGTTTCAATAATTTTCATGTTTGGTAAACACTGAATCAAGTCTTGATGGTTTATCTCTTCCACTAAATGTATCACAATCAACCCAATGAGTCATCAAGTTTTCCACCACCCAGTTTAATAGTTTATTACTCCATGAGTTCTCACTTCCAGTAGTTGTTATTGTCTCCCAATTTATCTCCTTACAATTAAAATCACCAACAATAACTATATCACTATTTTCCATCACTATCTCTTCAAGACCTTTTAACACTACCAACATCTCTTCATTGCTCTTCTTTTTGCCAAGTAATGGTCATAGGTGGCACATACACTCCTAAACAATTCATTATCCTTCCATTTCCACTTCTAATCATCACTTGTAGAATTTCAGACTTGTCTTCACTTTTTATTGCCTTCTCCACTTTAACACATTTTTTTGTCAGAATGATCACTCCACCTCCTCCCTTGTCACTTCTATTTTTCATCCATAAATCATATTTATCATCACTAATGTTGGAGTTCCCTGTTCATTTTTCCATTTTGTCTCACATATACAATATCCAGTGCATTTCTGTTTAATAACTCATTTATTTCCATCTTTATTGACATTAATCCATTTACATTAGTATAATATACTTTACTTACTATTTGATGTACCACTTCTTTATTCTCATATCTCTTACACTCCAATAAAACTTTTCTCCTCTTCCATTTTTGTTTTGTTTTTTTTGTTTAGCTGCATTTATTAGCTCCTTTTGCTTCAACCTTTCAGTGTCATCCAGATCCCTGCTTATCCATACATTCTTATATTCTTCATCTCCAGACAACCTCCAAGACCCACTAATTACCTCTTCTGCTTGTACCTGTTTTGCAAATCTTATTCTTATGGGTCTCATTTTTTTTTTCTTCATATTTTCCAATTCTATGGAGCTCTTCCACTTGCTTTACTACCTGACTGTCTTCACCTTTCATTTTCTTTGGTAATTTATTCAACAGGTTCTTTTCCTTTTCCTCTCTTTGAATTCTTGCTATTTTCTTTTCCTTACAACCAAATACAATTACTTGTTTATACTCTTCTATAGTGTCTTTTGCTAACTTTTCTCCCTTAATAACATTTACCAGTTTCTGTCTCAGGTTTTGTTTCTCATTTTCTTGTTGTTCTATTATTTTCTTTAGTGATTTTCTTCAGTTTTACATACATTTACCCACTTTTTGCCTCATTTCCACAACCTTTACACTTGCCTTCATTTTCTCATCTTCTTTCTGAACAATCTGTACTTTCCCTTATTTGTTTTTTCTAACAGTCATTTTCCACTTTCAACTTTTCATTTTTATCTTCCATCTCAATCAACCTTGTTGTAATACTCATCAACTCCATACCTGTCTCCTAGTAAGCCTCCAATACTCTCTCCAATAACTTGTCCATCATTTCCTCCATATACAAAATCTTTCTACACTTCAACCTATAATTCAGTTCTCTTTCTTCTCCAGTGAAACCTTCAAAAGATCCCCTTTCATTTGGGGTGTCACCCTCTGCCATGTTTGTCCAAAATGTAAACAAATCAAATTTTCTTAGAGACAGGATAACTATACTCACAGCATTGTTTCTCCCCTCCCTATTTACCACCTTGGTATTTCTCGATCTTCATGACATATCTTGTTCAACTATGAGCAATTTGTGTTATTTCTTCACTTCTATATGTAGAGCACTGGAAAACACGTCCTGTCAGCTCCACCTCATGTCCATGTGTGTGTGTGTGTGTGTGTGTTTTTACCTAGTTGTATTTTACCTAGTTATATAGTACAGGGTCCAAGCCAAAGCTCAATTAGTCCTGTCTCAATACCCGAATTTGTCCAATCTCTCTTTAAACATGTGCACACTCTGCCGCAACCACCTCTTCTTTTAAGTTATTCCATATTTCAACCATTCGATGCGGAAAGCTGTATTTCTTAATATCTCCCAAACAATGACTCTTCTTTAATTTCTTCATATGTCCCCTTGTATGTCTATCTCCTTCCTCCACTTTTACAACTAGGTCATCTCTGTCTATCTTCTCCATGCCATTTACTAATTTGAACATTGTTATCAGGTCTCCTCTTTCCCTTCTTTCTTGCAGTGTTGGTAATCCAATTTCTTCCAGTCTTTCCTCGTAACTTAGGTCTTCCAATTCAGGTATCATTTTCGTAGCTGTTCTTTGTATTCTTTCCAATTTCCTTATATCTTTCTTCTTGTGTGGAGACCATACCACTGCTGCGTATTCCAGTTTGGGGCGTATCATGTGTGTTATGATTTTCTTCATCATTTCTTTGTCTAGGTAATTAAATGCCACCCTGATATTTGCTAGCAAATTATATGTAGAGCCAAATATTCCATTGATGTGTTTTTCTGGTGATAGCATGTCTTGAATTATTACTCCCAAGTCTTTTTCTTCTTTGCTCTTTGGTATTGTGATTCCTCCCATCTTATACTCCCATGAAGGTCTCCTTTTACTTCTTCCCATCTCCATTACATGGCACTTCTTTATATTGAATTCTAATTTCCATCGTTTACTCCATTCATAAATTCTATCAATATTCCTCTGTAGTTCCTCACAATCCTCTTGGTTCTTTATTACTTTCATCAATTTTGCATCATCTGCAAACATGTTAATGTAGCTATTTAAACCCACTGTCATATCATTTATATAGACCTGAAACATTATAGGTGCCAACACAGACCCTTGTGGTACTCCGCTTGTTACTTCACACCAACTTGATTTATTATCTCTGATTACTGTACTCATTTCCCTACCTTGGAGATAATCCTTCATCCACTTAAGTATTTTTCCTTTTAGCCCTCCTCGATGTTCAGTTTCCATACGAGACTTTTATGTGGAACTGTATCAAAAGCTTTTTTCAGATCTAAATAGACTGTGTGTGTGTGTGTGTGTGTGTGTGTGTGTGTGTGTGTGTGTGTGTGTGTGTGTGTGTGTAATTATCTAGCTGTAACATACAGGAAGAGAGCTATGCTCGTGTTGTCCGGTCTCCATGTCTACGAATGTCTATTCCTTCCTTAAATTTATGCAGGGTTTTAGCATTGATGACTTTTTGTATCCAATGCATTCCACACATCAATACAACATTGCTGGAGCTGAACTTCTTTACATCCTCCCTGCTGTAGCTCTTTTTTCAGTTTCTTTCCATGTCCTCTAGTGACCCTGGTATCCCAAATCATCAATTCTTCATTGTCAATTTTTTTCTAATCCTTTTGTAGCTCTATACACTGCAATTAAATCTCCTCTTTCCTTTCTCTATTCCAAACTTGTCGATTTTAATGCCTTCATCCTCTCTTCATGACAGTTTCTTTAAATTGGAAGGAAGTTTTGAGGCTGCTCTTTGAATTCCTTCTAATTTTCTTATGTGTTTTTTTTTTTTTCAAGTTTGGAGACAATACCAGGGCTGCATACTCCAATCTTGGCCTTATTAGGGTTGTAATCAGTTTCTTAGTCATTTCTCCATCTATATAACTGAAAGCTGCCTTAATGTTTCCTAAAAGGATAGAAGTTTTGGCTGTGATTTTATTTATGTGCTTTTCTGGTGACAGGCTATCCACTATGATTACCCTGGGATCTTTTTCTTCTGTTTCCTTTCTGATATATTCTCATTTCCCATTGTGTATATGCCTCTTGGTCTTCTCATGCTTTACCAAAATTCTACCATTGCATTTCTTTATTAAATTCCATTTCCCATTTATGGGACCAATCCTTTATCCTTTCCAGATCTTACTGAAGGGCCATGCAGTTGTCATCTTTCTCTATTTTTCTTAACAGTTTTGCATCATCAACAAACAAACTCATATAGCTTTCTATTCCTTCCACCATATCATTTACATATATTGCAAACATGATTGCAGCTAACACAGGTCACTGTGGCACACCACTAGTAACTTGTTTCCAAGAGGATTTTTTTCTTTTTACTGTATTTCTCATTTATCTGTTATCTAAAAAAGTGAGTGAGTGTGTGTGTGTGTGTGTGTGTGTGTGTGTGTGTGTGTGTGTGTGTGTGTGTGTGTGTGTGTGTGTGTGTGTGTGTGTGTGTGTGTGAACTAACAAGGTGAGACTAGGAATGCTGATGTTGTGGTGTTCGCTGTGCCAACTAGTGGCGGCCTATCTGAAGCTGCTTTATAACTTGAATTTTGGCTCACAACTCAAAGCAAAAAATCCACTGCGCAACAGCTCATAACTTGGAAAAGTCATAAGTTGGTGCACTTGTAAGTGAAGGTACTACTGTATTTAAATTGCTTTCTCAGTGATACCAGTGATGGGACAAACAACAGATGTCACATGATAATGTCACGCTTATCAACTATCTAAAGGAGACTGAATTTAGTCCTTAGTACATTTCAGACACTACAATGAATTTAGTCCTTAGTACATTTCAGACACTACAAGAGTGAATTTGAGAAGTCAAATATTAACTGAGGTGATGCCAGGAAAATTTGGGTAAATTAACCACTACTAAATTTAAGGCTCCTGAAAGACACTGTTTCTTGTCAAGAAATATTGTAGGCATTATAAAATAAGAACTTCAGTGTTGATTCATTACTTTTTGCCAAAAAATAGACGAAAGTCTGAACTATTAAATGAAGCTTCTTTGAGAAGTATGCAACAAGTGACCTCTATTTTTTATTACTCCACTGTAGAAGTCTTTATTGACACCAGTGCATAAGCCTGAGAGACTGAGTTTTGCACTAAAATATAAAGACTGGATAATGGAGATCAGCAGTATGTGTTATGATGAAAGTACAGATGAAAATGCAACCAGTTACTAGGATGTCTTTTAGTAGAGAACATAGGCTAAGAAACTGACAGATTTCAAAACTCTATTATCTTGCCCAGCCATTACAAATCTGGTATCAAAGTAGCACTGTTGAATTCCATTTATGATATTAGGTGGCAATTTTTGTCCATTCATGTTTTTAGTACTAACAAGCAGCCCAGACCTTAATTCAATGGAAAAAGCATGACCTATCATGAAAAAAAAAAAAAACTCAAGAAACATTAATTACCTCTTTTGTGAAGGAATCCCTATTCAGGATTGAGATCTGTTACATATGTTTGTGGTCTAATTCAAAGAACACTGTAATGAACTGCAATATTTCCTGGTAGATTGAGAAGCTTCTGTCATTTACAAGAAAATAAAATATACATACTTCTTTGGATTTGTAAGCATAATGCACCTAATGCACCCTGTCTAATTTCATTGTAGTGAATTTAATGTCTTGTATTTATGATGCCTGAAAGGGAACAGTGATGGAAAATAACTTACCTGCCAGCTGGGCTTGTGATTAAATGCATGCCAATCTAAAGGCAGCTTCTGTACCAGCTCCAATTCTCCCTTTTCTGGTGTGCATCTAAACATTGTCTTGGCCTTGATATATCTGTAAAAAAAAAGCAATATAGCAATATGTGTATTTACCTAGTTGTATTTACCTAGTTGTGCTTTATGGGAAAAGAGCTATGCTCGTGCTGTCCCATCTTCATATCTTTTAATATCCAACTTAGCCTTGAATCCATATATACTTTCTGCATTTATTATCTCCTCATCCAGACTGTTCCATACATCAATACTTCTATATGGGAAACTATACTTTTTGACGTCTCTTCTACAAGCACTCCTCTTCAGCCTCTTCCCATGTCCTCTAGTGTCCCGTGTATCCCAAACCATTAAGTCGCTCCAGTCCACCTCCTCTACTACCTCATATGCTTTATATATCGCAATCAAGTCTCCCCTTTCTCTCCTCTTTTCCAACGTTGGTAGATGTAGCCTTTCTAGTCTCTCTTCATATGACAAGTCCCTGATAGTTGGTACCATCTTCATAGCTGCTCTCTGAACTCTCTCCAACTTCCTTATATCCTTTTTCTTGTATGGCGACCACACTACTGCTGCATATTCTAGTCTAGGTCTTATGAGTGACATGATCATCTTCCTGACCATCTCTTCATCCATATATGCAAAGGCCTGCCTTATTCTTCTCAACAAGTTATAGGTTTCTCCTGTAATTTTGCTAATGTGTCTCTCCAGGATCAGGTTCCCAGTCACTGTAACACATAAATCCTTTTCCTCTTCTGCTCCACTCAAACTTACACCATTCAATACATAATTTCCTTTTTTACTCTTCTTGTACTTTTCCAAATTCTATTACCTTACACTTCTTTCAATTAAATTCCATCTCCCATCTATAACTCCACTCTGATATCTTGTTCAGGTCTTCTTATAACATTCCACAGTCCTCTGCACTCTCAACTTTCTTCAGTAACTTTGCACCATCTGCAAAAAGGCTCATGTAGCTGTTCACACTCTGTCATATCATTTATATAGACTGCAAACATGATTGGTGCAAGTACTGAGCTTTGGGGTACTCCACTTATGACTTCCCTCCATGATAGTTTTTTATCTTTTACCACCGTTCTCATTTCTCTGTTTGTCAAGAAATTTTCCATCCATCTCAGCAAGCCTAAAGCCTAAATAAAGACAATCAGCCCATCCATCTCTTTCTTGCATTATATCCACCACTCTAGAATAAAAACTCAGTAAGTTTGTAACACACAATCTCCCTCTCCTAAATCCAAATTGTTGCTTTATTATCATTTCATTTCCTTCTAGGTACTGCATCCATTTATCCTTCACCAATCTTTCACACATTTTGCACACCACACTTGTTAGAGACACAGGTCTATAGTTTAAGGGCTCCTCTTTACTATCACCTTTGTATACTGGCACTATGTTGGCTCTCTTCCATTCAATTGGGACTCTGCTTTCAATTAGGGAGCTTTCAATAATATTATGTATTACCCATGTCAACTGCTGATTGTGCTCTTTTAGTATCCATCCTGACACTCCATCAGGTCCAGGGGCCTTCCTAACATCTAGTCCCTCCATCTGTTTCTGGACATCCTCTTCAGTCACTTGGATTTCCCCTAGACCCATTTCTTCACTCACCTCACTCTGCCACACAAATGTTTTCTCTTTTGTGTGTGTGTGTTTACCTAGTTGTAATTTACAGGGTCTCAGTTATGTTCGTGTGGTCATGTCTCCATATCTACACTTGTCCAGTTTTTCCTTAAAGTTATGCATACTCGTTGCCAATACTACATCCTCACTTAGCTTGTTTCAAACTTCTATATTTCTCTGTGGGAAACTATATTTCTATATGTTACTCAAGCATCTTCCCTTTCTTAGTTTTTGCTATGTCCTCATTATCTATTTCTTCCACTCTATTCCACAATTTATAAATTAGTATTAAATCTCCCTTTCTCTCCTTTGTTCCAATGTTAGCAGATTCATCTCCTTTAACCTGTCTTCATATGTTGATTCTTCCAGTTCTGGAACCATCTTTGTTGCCATCCCTTGTATCCTTTCTATTTTTTCACCTGTTTCTTCTTGTGGGGAGACCACACTGATTCAGTATATTGCAACTCTGGTCTAATCATAGTGTGTGTGTGTGTGTGTGTGTGTGTGTGTGTGTGTGTGTGTGTGTGTGTGTGTTTACCTAGTTGTGACATAAGGGAGAAGAGCTGAGCTTGTACTGTCCTGTCTCCATAACTGTTTTTATCCAACTTCCTTAATGTCATGAATATTCCTAGCACACACCACTTCCCCCTCCAGTCCATTCCATGGCTCAAACCTTCTATGAGGGAAGCTAAACTTCTTTATGTCTCTTCTGCAGGCCTTTAGTTTTCTTCCACGTCTCCTTGTTTCTCTTTCGTTCATTACAAATGGATCTTCCCTATCTAGTTTTTCCATTCCACTCAGTAATCTGTAAAGTGCAATCATGTCACCTCTCTTTTGTCTCCTTTCCAAGATTGTAAGTTGCATCCTAGTCTCTCTTTGTAAGGCAAATCTTGCAATTCTGGTGTAATCTTGATTACTGCTCTCTGTATACCTTCCAACTTTATGGGCTTTTTTTTTCATGTAGTGATCAAATTGGTGCTGCATGCGTATTCTAATCTTGAATGTATCATTGTGGTGATTATATTCCTCATCATTTCTTCATCTAGATAGGCAAAGGCAACTCATATTTTTTAGGAGGTAGTTGTCTTATTAATATGTTTTCTGGTGATAATTCCTCTGAGAGTATCACTTCCAGATCTTTTCTTCTGTTGTCTTATTCATTCCCCATCTTATAGTTATTACTACACCTTCTCTTACTTTTTCCAAGCTCCATCTTTTTACACTTTCCAGAGTTAAATTCCATTTGGCATCTCTTGCTCCACTCCAATACCTTGTCTAGATGTCTTTGCAATTCTTCATAATCTTCAATCTCCTTCACTCTTTTCACAAATTTTGCATTGTCACTGTGTGTGTGTGTGTGTGTGTGTGTGTGTGTGTGTATTTACCTAGTTGTGAAATAAAGGATAAGAGCCACACTAGGATAGTACTGTCCTGTCTCCATATTAACTTTTATCCAACTTTTTTTTTAAATTTATGGATTGTCTTGACACACACAGTCTCATCAAAAAGAACATTCCAAACTGATATGCTTCTGTGGGGGAAGCTAAGTTTCTTGATATCTCTTCTGCAAACACTCCTTTTCAATTTCCTCCATGTCCTCTGGTATCTTTTGCATCTGGTCATCCTTGTCTAACTTTTCCATTCCTTCCAGTATTTCATATATTGCTATCAAACCAACTCTTTCCCTTTATTCCAGTGTAGTCAAGCCCAATCTCTTCAACCTCTCTTCATAACTATGCCCTCTTAGGTTTGTTGGGATTTTAGTTGAAGCTCTGAATTCTTTCTGGTTTTCTGATATCCTTCTTCAAACTTGGTGTCCACACTAATGCAGCATACTCCAATCTTGGATGTATCATTGTTGTTATCAGATTTTTATCATGTCTTCATCAATATAAATGAATGCCATCTTGATGTTTTTCAGTAGATTGTATGTTTCTCCAGTGATCTTTTTTATATATGCTTCTCAAATGACAGTTTATTAGGAATGGTTACTCCCAGATCTTTTTCTTCTGTTTTTATAGTAATTTTCTCATTTCCCAAATAGTAGTTGCTTTCTGTTCTTCTTGCATTCTTTCCAAACTCCACCACAATACATTTCTTGGCATTAAACTCCATGTTTTACCTTAACAACAATTCATTTATCTCAATTAAGTCTCAATTCAGAGCTTCACAGTCTTCTTCATTTGTTACTTTTTCTCATAATCTTAGCATCATCAGCAAAGAGACTTATGTAGCTTGTCATCCCTTTCATCAAATTATTCACATATACTGCATTGCAAACATAACTGGTGGTAGTACCGATCCTTGCAGAATGCTACTTATTACTGCTCTCCATTCTGACTTATTGCCTTTGATTACTGTCCTCATTTCTCTGTCCATCAAAAAGTCATTCACCCATTTTAATAATGATCCTCTCAGTCCTCCTATATTTTTTTTCAATTTCCACATATTAGCCTTTTGTATGGTGCTTTATCAACCCATCCATCTCTCTCTTGCACTATGTCCATTATTCATGAGTGGGAGCTTATCAAATTTGTAACACAAGACCTTCCTTCTCTGAACCTAAATTGTCTGTCAGTTATCACGTTGCTGTCTTCCAGGTATTTCACTCATCCTTTTTTGTTATCTTTTCACAAATCTTTGCTACCACTCTAGTCAGTAATACTGGTCTATAGTTTAATGGGCCTTCTTTACTTCCAGCCTTGTGAATAGGGATAATATCCACCTGTTTCCATTCTTTAGGCATTTTGGGCTGCACTCCTTTAGAATCCAGCTTGACACACGATCAGGTCCCATTGCTTTCCTTACATCCAGCTCTTCCAACATATTCTTTAGTTTTGTTGATTTCACAGCCTGTTTCAAACCATTCCCATTTTCCATCATTATTCTTTCTTCCCTAAATTATTCTCCTTAGTAAGCAGTGAGTGGAAGTATCTGTTAAACACTTCAGCCATCTCTTTTTATGTCTTCAACCATTATTTCTCTGACTTTTACTCTGATGTCTTCTTCTGATGTTTTTGTGGTGCAGAAGCAAGCATCACTTTGATTATACATGCAAAGATATCTGGGGGTTTGATTTAAGGGCCACTGAAGGCACTCCATGGTCCCCACCATCACCTGACAGGCACTCTGGGACAGGATGCTGCCATAGACTCATCACTAGCCACTGCCCCAAAGTTGAACCTTTGAACTCCTTACTCACATCTCCCTCATGTCACTCTCCAGATCAATAATCATTCTTCTCAACATGCTCTCTCCAATTCTTCTATCATCCTCACTGAAACCAGAAAAAAATCCCTTTGTCTTACCTTTGGGATAGTCCCCATTGGAGGCATAAATGACAAAGTAGGGCCCGAGGTTGCCCCATCTTCCCTGCTTATTATATCAGTTATTATACTTTACACTAACTTTTATGGAGACTGGACAGCAGCAAGCAATATTAGTATGACTCCCATCTCAGTATCCATCACTGGGGACAGCTCTCAGTGATGTAAACGACCAGATATTAGGAACAGCGTCTGTTGTTGTCCTCTCTGTAGTGTTGGTTTGTTCAGTTGGTATGGTTCAATTATGTTCGGTTCAGTTCGAATGCTTTAGTTCGAACCAGAGTTGATGTACAGGTTACCAAGTGAATAAATGGGACTGGGCTTCCTGACAGTTGTACAGGTAGTGCGTTTCTCCTCACCCTCCTAGCCTTGTGACCAGACACTATATTTTGGTGCAGTGAGTAGGATTCTCACCTACAATGGAGGCCACTGGAATATGTCTGCCATTTCTGCAGTGTCCTAGGAAGCCCTCCTGCGCCTAGATGGACTGGGAGCACCAGTTTGAGACGTTCCTCGTAGCTGTTGGTGGCAACGACTTCACGGCAACACGGAAGAAGGCATTGTTGCTTCACAGTGTGAAGCACCAAAGGGTGTTTCATAGCCAGCCACTGGGCCATTGGCCATTGGGGCCATTGGGCAGTGTTGTGTCATTCCTCGGGGTTCAAGAAGGTCCAGAAGTGTGAAGAGGAGGAAGTTATCCTGAGTTGCAGCAACAAGAAACACCTAGGATGGCTAATGTGTCAAGTTGTGATTAGTGTAGAAGGACAGGAAAGGATGCTATGCCTGCAAGTGGATACCAGTGTGTCCGTTTCACTGTTCTCCTCATCTTTTGCAAAAGAACATATCAAGAGTGCCTGAGTGAAGGCGACTAAAACCAAACTCTATGGGGTAGGGAGAACACCACTCGTCGTTGTCGGCATCCTACCTAGTAGAGTGAGTGTTAACGGTAGTCAGGTAATGACGAACTTTTACATCGTTAATTAAGGCGCCACTGAAGCATTAATGGGACTGGATCTTTTGACACAGTTTGGGCTCACCATCCACCCAATGATGGGCGAAGTGTTTGTTGTAGAACACGGGCCTGTTACAACTCATCTCTGTGTTCTACCAGGCATTAAGGGGTACCAGCACAAGATCGTATTAAAGGCCAACGCTTTCCCGGTTCGCCACAAACTGCAGAGGCTCCCTCTCTCAGTTAGAGAAGTGTCGACAAAACTTGGTTGAACAGGGAGTTATTGGATGCATTGATGCGTTGGAAAGGGTGAGCCCATTGGTGGTCTCGCACAAGAAGTGTGGTAAGATTCGGTTGTGTGTTGACCTCCAGGAACCTAACAGCCAGTTGGTGTCGGAGGTGCATCCTCTCCCTATGATAGCAGAGCTACACACCAAGCTGCATGGAGTTGTGTTCAGCCAGATCGACTTAAGGTCTGCCTACCATCAGCTTGTACTCAAGGCTTCCCATCCCATAACATCTTTCATCAAAGACAAAGGTATTTTTCAGTTCAAGAGGGTTTGGGTTGGCATCAGCAGGGGCGGCATTCCAGAAGGTGCCTGACAGGCTGCTAGAAGGCAGTCCCGGCTGCCAACACTACTTGGACGACATCGTGTGTACTGGATAGATGCAACAGGAACACGACGAACGCTTAAGGTTGGTAATGAAGAGATTGCAGGACACACAGATAACTGTCAATGTGGAAAAATCTGTATTTTCGAAGAGAGAGATTGATTTCTGTGGGCATCGAGTATTGGGGGAGGGAATTTCCCCACTCAATTCTCACATGTGGGCTGTCGTGGATGCACCACCTCCTACCAACATAAAGGAATTGAAAAGTTTCTTGGGGTTGTGTGGCTGTTTTTTTTCAGTTTGTACCTGGTTACACCAGTGCTGTAAGCTCAATGGGGCAGCTACTGAAGAAGGACATGCTGTTTGAGTGGACACTGGAAGTGGATCAGGAGTTCATGGCATTGAAACGCAAGATTTCCACGTGCCCAGCCCTGATGGCGTACAACCCTCAGCTCCTTACTATTGTAACAACCGACACCAGTGACATGGGAATTGGTGCAGTACTATCACAGAAGAATGACTTGGGGAAGGAACGAGCAGTTTTGTTTTGGAGCCACCAACTAACACCTAGCGAACAGAAGCATTCTGTTACATAGAGGGAGGCACTGGCAGCAGTGTGCGTGGTGGAGTGGTGGAAACTATTTATGGGGTAGGTTTTTTTAAGTTGAGGACTGACCACTCGGCACTTACTAAAACTAAGATCCTTTCTTCAAGGTATTCTGGGCATGCAGGCACTAAAGTTGTTTGGTGGTAAGCACGCTTAATCCCATACTCGTACAGGGTGGAATATGTTCCAGGATGTAGACTCCCCAGGGCGGACACTCTGTCGTGCCTTCCTGTGACCAAGAACACTGAAGAGGGAGAGGAAGAATACGAGATTGTAGCGCTCCTGGATGACGAGGACGCCATCACGGACCAAGAAATTCAAGGGGCAGCTTCTACCAATGAAGAAATATTAACATTAAAGAAATATCTAGGTTTCCAGAGTCAGCCAAGCAGTGTCCCTAAGTAATTCGGCCTTATTTCCAGTTTTGTCACGAGCTGAGAGAGGTTAGTGGAATTCTCCTCCATGGCATGTAACAACTTATTGTGCCAGCAGCACTTCATGGGTGCTATTTACAATTTGGCCACAACGCTCACCACAGAGTGGTGAGAACTAAACTACTCCTCTGCAGCTTAACTTGGTGGCCTGGTATGGATTGTGATGTTGAGAACCTCATTCAGAACTGTAGCGAGTGCCAAGCAAGCGACAAGGTACTGGCACAGAGGATGGCTGCAGCACCCCTTCGACACATGCAACTGCCAGACAAATGCTGGGTGAAGCTGGGAATCAACGTGGTTGGGCCGATTGAAGGAGCACCTGCATCATCATGCTATGCTATTACTGTGGTAGACTACCAATCTAAGTGGCTGACAGGTAGTATCACCACGACTGACATTACTTCCTTTCTCAGTTCCGTATGGTTGAGGGAGGGATACCCAGATGAGCTAGTATCTGACAATGTGCCTCAGTTCACCAGTTCAGAATTTCAAGATTACCTTCGATGTCAAGGTATCAAGCATGTACGCTCAAGCGCATACTGGCTGAGGGGAAATGGGGCTGTAGAAAGGTTCAATCACACCTTCAAGTCGTGGATCTCTGGCCTCACTCTCAGGAAGAGGCTCCAAGAACGAATGTCACCATCTGACTCACTACTGCGCCACACCTCACTGCACTATGGGTGTGTTGCTGGCCAAGATGCTGCACGGCCAGGCAATGCATCTGGAGTTACCAGTCTTTACACCTTGCAGCACAGATGAACAAAAACTGAAGCAGTGTGTGAAGCGACAACAGGAATGTAATAGGAGGCTCTACAACAGCTGATATAGTGTAAGGGCGCCGACCTTCAAAGCAGACAATTACGTACACATATGGCACCAAGGTCACATTCCTAAAACAGCCCCTCAATACTCCCCGCCGCTGATGATCTGGAGGCAGGTGGGCCGGTCATCTTACTGGCTTGTGGAGGGATCAACCAGGAATGCCAAGCACCTAGCTTTAGAAAAGGGGCAAGCCAGCTGAGACATCTATGCTGAGATGCCTATGGAGATAACAGAAGCGACAACAACAGTGAACCCTGAGCCAGCAGTACCACACCCGATCTCACCAGCAGTTCAACCGGCTGACGACTCGTTGCTGCTGGAAGGTCAAGACTTGCCCAGGAGCAGTAGTGTGCTACCACCTACAAGCAGTGGCCACAGGAGGTGGCAGCCTGACAAACTTATGTTATCATGATCTCATGTTACTGTACTTTGTTCTTATGTACAGAGTTGTGTATATTTCAAACTCAATAGGTTATATGAATTGTTTTAAAGAGGGGGTGATGTAGTTTTGGTTTGTTCAGTTGGTATGGTTCAATTATGTTTGGTTCAGTTCAAATGCTTTAGTTCGAACCAGAGTTGATGTATGGGTTACCAGGTGAACAAACAGAATTGGGCTTCCTGACAGTTGTACAGGCAGTGTGCTTCTCCTTACCCTCCTGGCCTTGTGACCAGACACTATACTCTCTGTCCTGCATGTTTACCAAACTGTATTGTTGTCCTGTGTATTTACCTAATTGTATGTACAGGGCACATGCCAAAGCTCATTTTGTCCTGTATCCATAACCATATTTATCCAGTTTCTCTTTGAACATGTGTACACTGTTTGCCAAAACCACCTCTTCCTTCAAATTGTTCTAGATTTTAATAGTTCGATACAGGAAACATTATTTCTTGATGTCACTTAAACATCCACTCTTCTTTGTTTTCTTCCCATGCCCCTGCGTCCATCTCTCTCTTTTCTCCATCTGTGGTAACAAGTCATTTCTATCTATTTTTCTATATTGTTTACTAATTTGTACACTGTTATCAGGTTTCCTCTTTCTCTTTTCTCTTGTAGTGTTGGTAATCCCATCTCTTCAAGTCTTTCTTCATAGTTCAATTCTTCCAATCCTGGTAACATCTTTGTCACTACCCTCTGTATTCTTTCAAGTTTCTGCATATCTTTTTTTTTTCTATGTGGAGCTCAAACTACTGCTGCATATTTAGATATAATTTAGATCGTATCATGCTTATTACAATTTTCTTCACCCTTCCTTTATCTAAATAAAATAGTTAAATGCCACTCTATTTTTTGTTAACAAGCTATAAGTAGAGCCAAATATTCTGTTCATCTGCCTTTCAGGTGATAGTGTGTCCTGAATCATTACACCCAAATCTTTTCATTAATTTTTGTAATTATTTCTCTTCCAATTCTGTAATTCCATGAAAGTCTTTTACTTTTTTTCTTATTTCCAACACGAGGCATTTTCTGGCATTAAGTTCTAGATTCCATCTTTAGCTCCATGCATGTATCTTGTCAACATCCTTTTGTAACTCCTTGCATTCATTTTCATCCTTTATTATTTTCAATATTTTTGTATCATCAACAAAAAGGTTTATACAACTATTTAGATCCTCTGTCATATCATTTACATATATTTGGAACATAATAGGTGCAAACACATATCCTTGCGCTACCTCACTTGTCACTTCGCACCAATTTGAATTAGTTGAGATAATGTTTATTATAGCCTCCAGCCCTTGGTAGTTTGTGAGAGAGAAAAAAATTTTCAAATTAATGCATGCAATCTTAATAAAACACAGTTTTAAAGTTCTTCTATCTATGTTAGCAGCTAATTAGGATTTAACTTTCAAATTGTATCTAAATTCATGATATTTATGCTAACATGATATTGCAATAGATACTGTTGGTGGTTTTAAGATGGTGGTAATAATGATGACGACAAGAAAGGTGATTCAGTATACATACTTCTGAGAGGCCTCAACACCAGTCTGTGTGACAATGGTCCATCCATGCTCCAGGAAGAAAGCCATAGCATCTATCACCTGTCCACTAATGTTCACATACTGCACTGTCCAAATAACCTGCAGAAATTTGAGAGAAAAATCACACATTATTACAAATTCTATAGTACTCATAAGGGGCAACATTAATATATTGGAAGTATAAAAATTAAATATAAATATAAATGTTTATGCACTATTAACTGTGCTTCTGAGCCACACCTATTCCTAAGGGCTTTGACATACTGTCTATCTAGAGAACACTTTAGAACTACCTTCATTTTGGTGGTTCCACAAGATTAAGATACTGAGACTAAGCTAACCATGCTCTTTTAAGTGCTTTCACTCCTACTGTTCTTTCCCTTCCTTCTTGAATGCATCATTTTTGTATTTAGCCAAAGAGAAGTATCTTCACCTTTTGGTAGAGATAATTCTTAAATAGATGCACCAGTGATATAGTAAAGACCAGCATGATCTATTTTCATAATTTTTCATCAGTTACAACTGAATGGCAGAGAAGAGCTAGAGCTAGTATGACTGCCTAACATCTGCCAGCTTTCTTTACTTATAATTCCTTTTCATAAGGTGAGAGACAAAATTTTTGAGGCAAACTCTATCATGTATACATACATTCTATCATATTCAGTAAATGGTTGGCTACTTTACTGACATATACATTGTGTGTGTGTGTGTGTGTGTAATATATACTCGTATATATATATATATATATATATATATATATATATATATATATATATATATATATATATATATATATATATATATATATATATATATATATATATAAACACTCTTCAATTTCCTGATTTAATGTCTCAAGTTCAACGCCCTGGTTTTTCAAAGAAAGAGCTGAGGCATGTACCAACCTCTAGAACCAGGTACGGATTGCCTCCACCCCCCTCCCCAAGCCGTGTACCTTGTTATCTCAAGGCCTCATCCCACTGAACTTTGATATACTCATGTGCATCGTCAACTCTGCCAGTGGTTCATTATCCTGGAAACACCAGCCTCACTACTGGGCACCTGTCAAGTGGGTTTGCTCAGAGTACTTCACAAATGCAAACTAACGGCCCCCAAACCCAAACTGGATAAAAAACCAAGAAAGGGTAGGGAGCTCCGGATTAGTGCTGTTAAGGGGCCAAGCCTAGTGAAACCCTATTACTCTATGGGCAGTTGAATATGAAGAAGAGTATAGAACACTCTTTCCCTGCCTCATACTCAGGGTTTGGGACAGTAGTTAGCCAGGGGAATACTCCCCCATTACCAGTGGGTGCCACAAGGAGGCCACTGCCCCAGTAACTAGTTTCTTAAGGCTTTCACTGTGTGAAGTTTGGCTGAGCCTAACAGCTCGGAACCTCACATGGACCTTAAGAGAGTCATATAACATATATATATATATATATATATATATATATATATATATATATATATATATATATATATATATATATATATATATATATATATATATATATATATATATATATATATATTTATTTTTTTTTTTTTTATGTAGGAGGGACACTGGCCAAGGGCAACAAAAATCCAATAAAAAAAATCCCCACCAAAATGCCAGTCCCATAAAAAGGTCAAAGCAGTAGTCAAAAATTGATGGATAAGTGTCTTGAAACCTCCCTCTTGAAGGAATTCAAGTCTTAGGAAGGTGGAAATACAGAAACAGGCAGTGAGTTCCAGAGTTTACCAGAGAAAGGGATGAATGATTGAGAATACTGGTGAACTCTTGCATTAGAGAGGTGGAAAGAATAGGGGTGAGAGAAAGAAGAAAGTCTTGTGCAGTGAGGCCGTGGTAGGAGGGGAGGCATGCAGTTAGCAACATCAGAAGAGCAGTTAGCATGAAAATAGTGGTAGAAAACAGGTAGAGATGCAACACTGCAGTGATGAGAGAGAGGCTGAAGACAGTCAGTTAGAGGAGAGGAGTTAATGAGACAAAAAGCTTTTGATTCCACCCTGTCTAGAAGAGCAATATGAGTGGAACCCCCCCAGACATGTGAAGCATACTCCATACATGGATGGATAAGGCTCTTGTACAGAGTTAGCAGCTGGGGGAGGTGAGAAAAACTGGCAGAGACGTCTCAGAATGCCTAACTTCATAGAAGCTATTTTAGCTAAAGATGAGATGTGAAATTTCCAGTTCAGATTGTAAGTAAAGAACAGACTGAGGATGTTCAATGTAGAAGAGGGGGGAGAGTTGAGTGTCATTGAAGAAGAGGGGACAGTTGTCTGGAAGGTTGTATTGAGTTGATAGATGGAGGAATTGAGTTTTTGAGGCATTGAACAATACCAAGTTTGCTCTGCCCCAATCTGAAATTTTAGAAAGATCAGAGGTCAGGCGTTCTGTGGCTTCCCTGCATGAAATGTTTACTTCCTGAAGGGTTGAACGTCTATGAAAAGACGTGGAAAAGTGCAGGGTGGTAGCATCAGCATAGGAATGGATAGGACAAGAAGTTTGGCTTAGAATGTCATTGATGAATAATAAGAAGATATAGGTGACAGGACAGAACCCTGAGGAACACCATTGTTAATAGATTTAGGAGAAGAACAGTGACTGTCTACCACAGCAGCAATAGAACGGTCAGAAAGAAAATGAGATGAAGTTACAGAGAGAAGGATAGAAGCCATAGGAGGGTAGTTTGGAAATCAAAGCTTTGTGCCAGACTCTATCAAAAGCTTTTGATATGTCCAAGGCAACAGCAAAAGTTTCACCAAAATCTCTAAAAGAGTATGACCAAGACTCAGTAAGGAAAGCCAGAAGATCACCAGTAGAGCGGCCTTGACGAAACCCATACTGGCGATCAGATAGAAGGTTGTGAAGTGATAGATGTTTAAGAATCTTCCTGTTGAGAATAGATTCAAAAACTTTAGATAGGCAGAAAATTAAAGCAATAGGACAGTAGTTTGAGGGATTAGAACGGTCACACTTTTTAGGAACAGGCTGAATGTAGGCAAACTTCCAGCAAGAAGGAAAGGTAGATGTTGACTGACAAACCTGAAAAAGTTTGACTAGGCAAGGTGCAAGCACGGAGGCACAGTTTTGCAAAACAATAGGAGGAACCCCATCAGGTCCATAAGCCTTCCGAGGGTTTAGGCCAGTAAGGGCATGGAAAACATCATTGCAAAGAATTTTAATAGGTAGCATGTAGTAGTCAGAGGGTAGAGGAGAGGGAGGAACAAGCCCAGAATCGTCCAAGGTAGAGTTTTTAGCAAAGGTTTGAGCAAAGAGTTCAGCTTTAGAAATAGATGTGATAGCAGTGGTGCCATCTGGTTGAAATAGAGGAGGGAAGGAAGAAGAAGCAAAGTTATTGGAGATAATTTGGCTAGATGCCAGAAGTCACGAGGGGAGTTAGATCTTGAAAGGTTTTGACACTTTCTGTTAATGAAGGAGTTTTGGCTAGTTGGAGAACAGACTTGGCATGGTTCTGGGCAGAAATATAAAGTGCATGAGATTCTGGTGATGGAAGGCTTAAATACCTTTTGTGGGCCACCTCTCTATCATGTATAGCACAAGAACTAGCTGTGTTAAACCAAGGTTTGGAAGGTTTAGGAATATATATATATATATATATATATATATATATATATATATATATATATATATATATATATATATATATATATATATATATATATATATATATATATATATATATATATATATATATATATATATATATATATTGATTGATTGATTGATTTATTGATTATATATACTGATTGATTGATTGATTGATTGATAGATAGATAGATAGATAGATAGATAGATAGATAGATAGATAGATAGATAGATAACAAGCAAAATTGTGTGTAACTTACATAATTGTAAAATAAAAGAATAAAAAAAAAAGTATGTTCAATAACGCCTGTTTCTAAAAGGAAGTTATCTCACCTTATTGACAGCTGCTACAACCACCTCCTTCACTGTTCGGGCTGTGCGGAATTGCATAAGGGTGGTCCATGCCTTCCTTAGTTCTCCTCCCCAATCTTCCATGAATGGTGCCACTAAAGGAGAAATAAAATTAAGAGAATTTCATGTAAAAGCTATTTTAGACTAAACAGTAAATTTTCAAGCTTTCTAATCATATTGCTTGCATAACAATAGTTTTCATGATGATAAATATGTTACATAAACTGAATATCCACCAAGAGTATAATGCACATGAAAAGTATATATATATATATATATATATATATATATATATATATATATATATATATATATATATATATATATATATATATATATATATATATATATACTACAGTTCTGTCCATACCCAGATCAAGGAAAGCTTTTGCTCCACTTTTTATTTTTTCTATAAGCACTGAGAAGTATTCTTCCAGATTTTCTCGTTTTGATTTTTCTGAAAAGTCTTTGTATGTTTTTTCCAGGTAGGTGGCCAGTTCTTGGATGCGTTGATAATAGGCTGATGATTTTACCTCTAGGCCAAGCTGTTTCATCCAACCTGTTAAAAACAATTCAGTGAGATGTTATCCATATTCATTTAAAGTTAACTGTAATATCCAGATACTTTTCTTCAATATACAATTTCTGCCATATAAATAAATGAATCAGTAAATAAATACAGTTGCCACAAATGAAGTCAGACCCCTGTTTGCCCACAATGGAAAAGTAAAAACTAAAAAAAAAAAAAATAAAAATAAATAAATAAATAAATAAAAAAAATAAAAATTGTGTACTTCACACTTTTATTTAATATTAGGTCATGTCTCCCTTGGCCTTGATATTTTTTCAATATATAATTTCTGCCATATATATAAAAATATCAATAAATAAATATGGTCATTGAAAAAGAAGTCAGACCCCTGTCTGCCCACAATGGAAAAGGAAAAGTTACAAAAAAAAAATAAAAATAAATAAAAGAATAAAAATAAATAAATAAATAAAAAATAAAATATGAACACTTATATTCAATATTTGGTCATGTCTCCCTTGGTCTTGATGACTGATGAAATGTGAAGTATTGTAGATCCATTTTGTTGTACCACACGTCTTCAATGATCTGCTGTAGGTGTGGGAGACATGGGTTTTTCCTCTTCCACTTTATCTTTCATGACTTTCCATGCATTTTCAATAGGGTTAATATTAGGACTATTCCCAGGCCATTTTAACACATTGATATTTTTCTTGCTGAGAAGTGTTTTAACTGTTTTAGGAGTGTGATATAGGGGTAGGTCATGCATGAATGTGGTGGTCCCATGAATAACAAAGTTGTCAAACAAATTATTGTGTAACATTTCCTTGTATCTTTTGGAATTCATTGTTACATCTTTTGGCAGGAAATATAATCCATCTTGACCCATCTTCCCACTAAAGCACCCCTACACCATGACACAAGGGCTATGCTTGATTGTTGGTACTGTTAATTGCTGGTTGTTATGACTACAAATAGATGAGAGGCAAACCTTTGCATGATGAGAGGAAAGTACCCGGAAAGTACTTTCATCAGACCACATGACTTCTATCTACTGGTCTATAGTCCAGTCCTTATGTTCCATGGAGAGTTTCCATCTTTTTTTTTTCATCTTGTCTATGAGAAGCTCTTTGAGTGCAGTAGTGTGGTTAGGAAGTTTGAGGTCCTTTAGAAGATGATGTTGTACTGTCCTCTCTGAGACATCCTTGAACTCCTCATGGTACACATATCCTTTGGTTGCTGGGCTGTCAAATGCAGGTTTTCTTCAAAGTAATCACCATGAGTCTATCTGTGCTTTTTGAAGTCTTTTCTTGGTTCCAGGGCACGTTTTATTTGCTGGAACTTCATTTGGGGTAGGTGGTGTGCAGTAGAAAGAAGCCTTTTTATGGTCATCTTCCCATGTCCTAACCGCTTGCATTTTACATTGATGGAGACTCTTTCTGCCCTTAGGGCTTGAATACAACCCTTTTCTGCATCTGTGAGTGGCTCAGGATCCTGGCTGAATATATGGGTAAGGTTTTGCAGCCTTGCAACAATTAGTTTTGAAAAAAAGAGCAAGTGCAAACAGGAGCTCATACATACATCTTCTCTCATACAACATTACTTGGATGAGCACTGAGGTTGGCTCATGAGAGTAGCCAGGTGTCACCAGAAAAAAAAATCACTCAACTTAAGCAGAACTTCCATGACATAGTCTGACTCCTATTCAATGTACCTTTTGAGTGTAAAGGGTACAATTTCACTTGGGCATCAGTATATATATATATATATATATATATATATATATATATATATATATATATATATATATATATATATATATATATATATATATATATATATATATATATATATATATATATATATATACGGATGCCCAAGTGAAATTGTACCCTTTGCACTCAAAAGGCACATTATAATGTACAGCAAGACAACGCGATATAAAATGAAGAAAGTGATAGAAATGCATGAGAAAAGAATAATGAGAGAGAGAGAGAGAGAGAGAGAGAGAGAGAGAGAGAGAGAGAGAGAGAGAGAGAGAGAGAGAGAGAGAGAGAGAGAGAGAGAGTAAGAGAATGAAGGAAGGAGGGAGGGAAAGGAGGGTAAGAAGGCAAGGAATGAATGAGAGAGGAGGGGACTGTACCCCTACATAAGCTCACCTCTCTGGTGGAGGGGTATGTGATGAAGAGGATAAGGGGGGAGTGAAGGGACAAGGGAGGGACCATAGAGGGGGGAAACTGTGATGTAAGCTCTGTCAATGACCTTTTCTCATTCTGGGTAGAGGGTGGGGCACTGTGTACCTCATTAACATGATTGGTGGGAAATGGGATGGTGGGAGGAGCAACAGAACCTCAAGGACAATACTCAACAACAACAAACAGAATATAATTATGATGCCTACGTAGGTCTCATCATATTAGAAGGGCTATGAATGTGTATTTTAATTTCATTCTATGTTCTTCATCATAAAAAAAAAGAATAAATAAATTAATTAATGTTAAAATACCATATTTTTGGGGCTAAAACAGATTAATTGTATTTACATTAATTCCAAAGAAAAAAATTGTTTTGGTTTGTGAACAATTTAATTTGTTTGCAAACCATGTCCCAGAACAAATTAAGTTTGTGAACCAAGGATTTACTGCATGTGTGTGTGTGTGTGTGTGTGTGTGTGTGTGTGTGTGTGTATATATATATATATATATATATATATATATATATATATATATATATATATATATATATATATATATATATATATATATATTGGAACCTTGGTTACCAAACGCCTCCCACTTCAAACAAATCAGTTTTACAAAAAAATTTTGAACTCATTATTGCTTCAGTTATGGTACTATAATTCAGTTCTGGAACAAAGTTATTTGATATCAAATATTAACACAGCAAAAGCTGCCATTTATTATTAATTTATAGTTTCTATAAATATTTACTTCATTTTTATATATTTAGAGGAGGGAGACAGGGTGTATGACAGTAATTTAGTCTTTGAAATAAGGTAAATATGATCTCATTGAAAAGCCTTGATATAAACAGTTTTCGGTGCTCAGAAATAATCCCAAGCCAGCTGTGGCTCTCTCAATGACCCCCAATGCCATCACTACATTTTTCCAGTAGCAGCTTTTTATCTTAGTGTTATGATCACCTTCATTTTGGTGGTAAGTGGGTTGCTCCTCTCTGTGTCCATCTGTGTCCCTTTACTTGATTGGTGACAAAGAAAATATCTGCATGGTCTAAACAGTATCTTCTGATGAGTTCTGTACCACTAACTTCATTCAATACATCCTTTCCAGATAAATAATTTGTGAACTGGAGATGTTGTGAAGCAGACATCTTGGCTGTGGAAGCACCTGTCATAAGCCACTAAGACAGGGTAGGCTGGTGTCTGGGAATGGATTAATCCATTTTACATTGATTCCTATGGAAAAAATAGTTTTGATTTTTTTAACATTTTGGATTTTGAATGACATTCAGGAACAAATTCATTTCGGGAACTGAGGTTCCACTGTATGTGTGTGTGTGTGTGTGTGTGTGTGTGTGTGTGTGTGTGTGTGTGTGTGTGTGTGTGTGTGTGTGTGTGTGTGTGTATTTTAATTTCATTCTATGTTCATCATAAAAAGAAAATGAATAAATAAGTATATAAATGTTAAAATACCATATTTCTGGGTGTGTGTATACCGTATTTGATGGGTCATAAGACGCAGCTTTTCTCCAAAAAAAAGTCTCGGGAAATGAGCCTGTGTCCTATAAGGCCAAGGTTCAGCATTGAGACAGTGGTTGATGGTAAGTCTAAGGCAACAGAGCCTCTAAAATCAAACCGCAAACATCTTTGCACGTGTAAACAAAGTGATGATTGGTACTACACCACAAAACAACTTTCTTTCAAGGTAACAATATATAATAGGACATACTTACTGGTGACTGACATAGAATGACACCAGTCAGGAAGAATGTGCCTAAGTGACCATGCACCACACATTGCATGTACCAAAACAAACATGCAGTTGATTATGCACCGAACCCTGGTGACACAAGCAAGCTTCACTGCGTTCTTTACAGTGTGATGTCGTTACTCCTAGAGGTAAGACACTTTCGTACAATTAAAATTTCACCTATCTTTTAACATTCTTATGAACAAACTTTATTACCCCTGTAGTCTCTCACAGTCACTACAGACTAAGGTGCTTGCACCTTGCCTAGTCAATCTCTTTCAATTCTGTCTGTCAACATCTACCTTTCCTTCTTGCTGAAAGTTTGCCAACATTCAGCCTGTTCCTAAAAAGGGTGACTCTTCTACTCCCTCAAACTACCATCCTATTGCTTTAATTTCCTGCATGTCTAAGGTTTTTTAATCTATCCTCAACAGGAAGATTCTTAAACATCTATTATTTCACAACCTTCTATCTGATTGCCAGTATGTGTTCAGTCAAGGCTACTCTACTGGTGATCTTCTGGCTTTCCTTACTGAGTCTTGGTCATCATCTTTTAAGGATTCTGGAAAAAAATTTGCTATTGTGCTACACAATCAAAAGCTTTTTGATAAGCATTTGATAGAGTCTGGCACAAAGCTTTGATTTCCAAACTACCCACCTGTGGTTTCTATCCTTCTCTCTGTAACCATCTCAAGTGTAATTTCTGACAGTGCTACTGCTCAAGTGGTAGACAGTCACTGTTCTTCTCTTAAATCTATTAACTGGTGTTCCTCAGGGTTCTGTTCTGTCATCCAGTCTCTTCCTATAATTCATCATTCTGAGTCATCTCTACCAGTTTTTCTCACTCCCCATCTGTTAACTCTGTACAGGGGTCTTATCCGTCTATGTATGGAGCATGCTTCACATTGCTTCACAAATATGAGGGTATTTCACACATGCCACCCTTTTAGACAGGGTGGAATCAAATCTTATCAACTCCTCTCCTCTAACTGACTGTCTTCAGCCTCTCTCATTACTAGTGTTGCCTCTCTTGCCATCTTCTACTGGTATTTTCATGCTAACTACTCTTCTGATCTTGGTAACTGTATGCCACCCTTCCTCCTGTGGACTTGCTGCACAAGACTTTCTTCTTTCTCTCACCCATATTCTGTCCACCTCTGTACTGCAAGACTTTACCAATATTCTCAATCACTCATCCCTTTTTCTGGTAAACTCTGGAACATCCTGCCTGCATCTGCATTTCTTCTTCTTTCTCTCATCCATATTCTGTCCACCTCTCTAATGCAAGACTTAACCAGTATTCTCAATCACTCATCCCTTTTTCTGGTAAACTGGAACACCCTGCTTGTATCTGCATTTCCTCCTTCCTGTGACCTGGACCTTTTCATTTGACTTTTCTATTCAGGAATATTTTGAGAAGTGGCACCTAAGTGCGCCTTTTTCCTTTTCCCTCAAAATTTTGTTGCCCTTGGCCAGTGACCCTCTTGCATAAAATAAAAAAAACCTTTCATCTCTTTTACTGGTAAATTCTGGACCTCAGTGCTAACTTTTGCATTTTTGCCTTTCCTTCTGTCCATGACTTATCCTCTTTCAAGAAGGATGTTTCAAGATGCCTTGCAATGTAATTTTGGGCAAAATTTTGGACCTTATCCTTAAGAATTGGCAATGACAGTGTATCTTAGTTTTGTTGTTCTTGGTTAGTACCACTCTTATATGGAAAAATAAAAAAATTAAAAATAAATGTTATATATGTAGTGCTGGGAAATTAATTATGTATATTTCTACTTTTTTCCTAGGCTAAGACCCATGGAGTGTGTGGGGGTGACCAGAATCTCAGTACCATGTGACTAACCCCTCCCCTTCCCCTCCTCTCCTCAGTGTCCTTTTGTCCTTGCTTTCCCCCCCCCCACCTCTCAGCGTCACTGTGTTGACCACTTCTATAACAAATTTACCCCGTGAATAAACGTAATTTCTCCTGCTTGGCCAGGTTATAGAGGCGAATTTTTCACCTAATCCCAGAGAATGGGGAGCCCTTAATACGATAAAATTAGTTCTATAATGGTAAGGTCTTAAACCAGCTCAAACAAATCCCAGATAATTACGCTGCGCCAATGAGGTTGACGAATCTGATAAATCTTCTCTGCTTCGCTGTCCTTGTTACCACTGTTGCTACGCAAGCCGGGAAGAGATACCAGACTTTGACTAATTCCCCAATTGATTTCAAAAGTCCATTGAATTAAACTTCTTAAAGTAACAACTATAAAGTAAACAGTAACTTAATTCTTCATATTTTTCATCCCTGAACTCACAACCTAGTCGCTCCCCCCCTACTAAAAACAAAATTATAACTTAATAAATTTCCCCATTGGAAACCTTTATCCTTAGTTTCCCGCCGATTCCCTCACAAGCAAAGCCAGTCTCTCTCGGATTCTCCTCAGGTGAGCATGCGGTCTGATAATCTCCCCCTCCATTCCTGTAATATTAAGTAAGTGTTTATTTAACAATAATTTTACTAAAGCCAGTCTCTCTCGGATTCTCCTCAGACCCTCTTGGATTCCCCTCAGATATTCCTGTTGATAAACTATTTCTGAGTGGATAGATATTCGCATTTTTTCGTTCTTTTTTGTTGGTTTTCTCCACGGGACTAGTGAAACCACCTGGTTCGAGATCACCGTGTGAGACTGTCCTCAGGTCTATACATACTTCTTGGGTATATATTTGTTATTTATTTATTTATTCTCTGGTCTCCCCCACAACTCAGTAGTCGCGAAAATATCTCCATCGTAGTTTTTATGTAATTGAAGAATACGCTACCATTTATTTTGTATTTCTGAATTGCTTTCTTTTTATTATTATTATTTCGGATTATTCCATTATTTATTAAAAATCATAAAAGTGTCAGTATTTGTATTTCTCTTAATCCAGTGATAGGATTTGTAATTATCGTGTGCCACAAGGGAACATCACACCCCTTAGAGGGCACTAAACTGGTGAGCAGCGGTGGCATTTATTTCGCGACTGACCGAAAGAGGTGGAGACTGGAAATAATTGTAAATGTTGAAGGTGATGATGATGCCAAGCGAGACATTCAAAGGAGGGCGTGCACGTGCATGGTGGTGAGCAGGTGATGATTGGAGAGGCACAGAACGTTCAGGATGGAGGAGGAGGAGGAGCAGGAGTCTTTGTGTATAGGAAGGAGAAAGAAGGAGGATAGGAGTAATAAGTAATAATGCAAGGAGAATGGAGGAGGAGGAGGAGCAGGAGTCTTTGTGTATAGGAAGGAGAAAGGAGGAGGATAGGAGTAATAAGTAATAATGCAAGGAGAAAGGAGGTGGAGGAGGAGTAATGAATAACAATGATTAAGAGGAAAACCAGAGGAGGAGAAATAGTAATGAACTATGATTTTTTTTTTTTTTTTCTTGAGTAATGACAAAACATGCACATGAGCTTTCTGGCCACCTGGGTCAGAAAAAGACAATTAAAAAGGCCGAAGAATTGTTTTACTGGTGTAATCTCAAGTTTGACGTAACCCAGTACGTAAAGAATTGCCTTACCTGTCAAAGATTTAAAACCTCTCCAGGGTTACAGCAGCCTTATCAGGAATTACCTTCAGTAGAGAAGCCTTTAGATAGGATAGGTATAGACCTGACGGATATGATTGCAGGCAGTGGTGGCTACCGATATGTGTTGACTATCGTAGATCACTTTAGCCGATTTGTGAAGTTCTATCCACTCAAAAACAAACTATCAGAGGGAACTGTAGAGGCGCTGCAGCAGTACATTACCGACTTCGGGACTCCTCACTCCATCGTCCTGGACAACGGGGGCGAGTTCACCTCCCAGATCTTCCAACAATTCTGCCAGCAACACCTCATCACCCTCTGTTACACCACTCCCTACCACCCGCAAGGGAACGCCATCACCGAACGACTCCATCGCACGCTCAAATCCATCTTGGCTTCCATGTGCCGAGGTTACCCGCTACGGTGGCCTCGCCTACTCCCTGTGTGTCAGGCCACTATGAATGCCGCCGTCCATACCAGTATCGCCCAACAACCTTTCTTCGCGTTTTTCTCCCGGCATGCGCCCCGAGTGGTGGGTGCCAGGCTACCCGCAGTTGATGGTGACGAGCAAGACGTGGATGTGGTCCGCCGGCTGATCCGGGAAACACACGAGAAAATGACTCGGAAATACCGTAATGCGGCCAACAGGAAACGCAAGGAGCAGAAGGTAGACATTGGGGCGTTGGTGTGGGTGAAGCGAGAAACTACAGAGTCAGGAGTGTGTAAGAAACTGTGTGTTCGTTGGGACGGCCCATATAAGGTGGTGGAAGTTTTAAGAGGAGGCAGTGGTTATGTGGTGAAAGACCCTTTCTCGGGAAAGATGGTGCAAAGAGCGGCAGAAAAGATCAAACAGTTTCACAGTGAGGAAGAGTACGTAGTTGCAGCTCAAGACACAGTGTTCCAACCTGATATAGAAACTGAAGTGTTACCGCCTAGAGTGCGTAACCGTCCCAGACGCTATATTGAGGAATGTTAATGTCGCTGGAAAGACGGTATAGAAAAGAGCAGAGTGCTTGGGGTAAATAGAGTCCCCCCCCTTACTTTTGCATGGTCTGGCTGGACTGGTTGTAATGAATCGTGGTATGACGGGTATGGGTACTATGTGAGAGGTGATGTAAGAATTTGAGAAGGAATAAGGAACCACTTTAATTCGCAGACTACTACTGCACTCGACAATCCGTTCGGGCCATTCTGTGGTGGATTACTTCAGGACGTGGCGAGCGCTTCGCGTAATCATCTGTAGTATCTCGTGGTATGAGTGAATGTGTGGATGAGTAAATGACTGTCCGAGTGGAAGGAACCGAGTACTGGGGTGGCCGAATCTCGTTTCAGAGAGTGACGGAGTGACTTAAGGTTAAGTCCTCACACCACAGGAGGTCAAGAGGCTGGTTGGGGTGGAATTTCTTTTCTTTTTCCTTGAGATGAGAGAAAGAGCCGAGTTATGTCTCCAAGGGACATTGTGGTGATATGGCCCACAAGCCATTGTATGGGAGAGAATGTCAGAGTTATTTCCCGACAGATCACGTGCAGTTCGTCAGCCTGGCTTGGTTATGTGGTGGTGAGGGGAGTTTCTAATTACTCGGATGTGAAGGTGTTATGTTATTTTATTTTTTTGGTAAGGAGAAAAGAGAGAGGTGAAAAATTCTAGAACGGATGAAAGGCTCGTGTAGTGCTGGGAAATTAATTATGTATATTTCTACTTTTTTCCTAGGCTAAGACCCATGGAGTGTGCGGGGGTGACCAGAATCTCAGTACCATGTGACTAACCCCTCCCCTTCCCCTCCTCTCCTCAGTGTCCTTTTGTCCTTGCTTTCCCCCCCCCCACCTCTCAGCGTCACTGTGTTGACCACTTCTATAACAAATTTACCCCGTGAATAAACGTAATTTCTCCTGCTTGGCCAGGTTATAGAGGCGAATTTTTCACCTAATCCCAGAGAATGGGGAGCCCTTAATACGATAAAATTAGTTCTATAATGGTAAGGTCTTAAACCAGCTCAAACAAATCCCAGATAATTACGCTGCGCCAATGAGGTTGACGAATCTGATAAATCTTCTCTGCTTCGCTGTCCTTGTTACCACTGTTGCTACGCAAGCCGGGAAGAGATACCAGACTTTGACTAATTCCCCAATTGATTTCAAAAGTCCATTGAATTAAACTTCTTAAAGTAACAACTATAAAGTAAACAGTAACTTAATTCTTCATATTTTTCATCCCTGAACTCACAACCTAGTCGCTCCCCCCCTACTAAAAACAAAATTATAACTTAATAAATTTCCCCATTGGAAACCTTTATCCTTAGTTTCCCGCCGATTCCCTCACAAGCAAAGCCAGTCTCTCTCGGATTCTCCTCAGGTGAGCATGCGGTCTGATAATCTCCCCCTCCATTACTGTAATATTAAGTAAGTGTTTATTTAACAATAATTTTACTAAAGCCAGTCTCTCTCGGATTCTCCTCAGACCCTCTTGGATTCCCCTCAGATATTCCTGTTGATAAACTATTTCTGAGTGGATAGATATTCGCATTTTTTCGTTCTTTTTTGTTGGTTTTCTCCACGGGACTAGTGAAACCACCTGGTTCGAGATCACCGTGTGAGACTGTCCTCAGGTCTATACATACTTCTTGGGTATATATTTGTTATTTATTTATTTATTCTCTGGTCTCCCCCACAACTCAGTAGTCGCGAAAATATCTCCATCGTAGTTTTTATGTAATTGAAGAATACGCTACCATTTATTTTGTATTTCTGAATTGCTTTCTTTTTATTATTATTATTTCGGATTATTCCATTATTTATTAAAAATCATAAAAGTGTCAGTATTTGTATTTCTCTTAATCCAGTGATAGGATTTGTAATTATCGTGTGCCACAAGGGAACATCACACCCCTTAGAGGGCACTAAATATAGGGTGACAGCAGCTTGTTAGGCTTCACTGTAATCTGAGACTTTATGACCTGGCCTTTACATGCTGTGCTTAAAGACTGTCACCTGCCTCAATGATGCTTGGTGTGCTACTGCAGTTTTCTCTGCTGCTTAAAGAGAAGAATTTCTCATGCAATATAGTCTTGGCAGCCAAACACAATTTGTTCTCAGGTGGACACCTTTCTCAGTAGGTGTGTAGTCACATGCCTTGGCCAAAACTTTGAGTCTTGTGATGAATCCCTTCACAGATTCCCCATTTTACTGTACACATTTATAAGACTTATATTTGTCAAGCACCATAATTTTTCCTAGAGCAGGGTAGACATTAAAATTCTCAATAATAACTTTGATCTCAAGCAGCTCATCCTCACCTAGATTGATAAGAAGGTAAATTTTCTCCTCATTGCTTTCCTTGTCTATATTGCAACCAGTATTTAGTGGTCAAATTTTTGTTTGAAAGTCTTTAGTGCTTGGTCAGGATTCCCTGCAAGTTGCATCTTATCATGGGCAGTAAGTAAAACAGCCACTAATTTGCTGCCATGCCCAGACACACAGAACCTTCAATGATGAGGGAAAATTTGTGGGTCAGCAGATTCTTGGTCCACCACTCCATACAGCCCTGGGGTCCATATCCTTTTCATCAGTTTTCAGTGAACCTGGAATCTTGACATCTCCACCTCACTAGTGTAACAGAAGCAAGATGAAGTTCTCACTTTTACAGGGATCATCATGTTACATTACATTGTTCCATGCCTGAGAACTGGTGTCTTCAAGACAAATAAAACACTTGTGTGGTCTGAGCTGCTACAAGGGTGTTTTCATTACTATATATACAGTCAGCGACAGACATGATTAGAACTCCTGCCAACAAGAGTGTCACATTGCACAACTGGCACATTGCACTCCTTCTTGGTCTGAAAAAATTACCAGGAGAAAATAACTACATGGCAACTTAGATTAGCCCCTAATATATTTTTGAAAACATAGAATAACAGATTCAGTGTTTGACATTTTGACATAAGGGAAAGCTATTTTTTGTGACCACTCCTTGCTTCAGTTAACAAAATGGCCATTTTTGTTTTAAACAAAGTGTTTTCCTGGGGTGATATGCATTGCCTGGAAAATATACAGGCCACAATTACATAATATGAGTGTAAAAGTTACACTAGAATGGTGAAATAAATAGAAAAAAACAGTCTGTATAACCATTGCAGTAAAAAGACTGTGTGCATTGGTGAAGAAATGGAACGATGAGGAATACAAGGATGTGACTCACCACAAACATTTATTTATTTTTTTTTTTCAGTAGGTTTGCTGTAAGATGATAATATACCCTTAACCGTCTCTTGATAACATGTAAGATGTTGTCAACCACATTGGGGCACCTCACCAGTAATTTTGTAATGAGGCACATCTTCACATCCCTCATCACTCCATTTCTTTACCAATGCACTCACAGTCTTTTCACTGCAATATGGATTATTTTTCTCTATTTATTTCACCATTCTAGTGACACTCTAATATTTGTACTATATAACTGTGACCTGTATATTTTCCATGTATAGTACATCAACTCAGTTAAACACTGTTTTAAAACAAACACAGCCATTACCTGTGGCAAGGAGTGGTCACAAAAGATAGCTTTCCCTTGTGTCAATAAGCAAAACACCGAATCTGTTATCTGATGCTTTCAAAAACATATGAGGCTAACCTAAGTTGCCATGTAGTTATTTTCTCCCAGTGGATTTTTTCAGACTGAGGAATGAGTTGCCAATTTGGGCAATGTGATGCTCACGTTAGTGGGAGTTCTAAATCCCATCCATTGTTGATTGTACAAAGTGGTGCTAGCATAACAGAAGATGGAAATGGGGTACTTCACTAAACTTACAATATAAACACTGACACAGTAGTGAATCATGAGCATATCCAACAGTTTACTGCTCAGCAAGTACATCTACAAATTTCTTTAATAGTTACCTTTCCTTGCTTTCGGACTAAAATGCAAGTCTTCTCCATTGTCATATATGCAAAAACCAAACATATTTTGTAAATACATAAAGAATTAAAAGCCAAGAAGAGCCCAAGTCCTAATATTGGTATATTGGAAGAGAAAAAACAAAGCAAAATCTCTCCTTTTCAAGTCTGGGTGAGCATGAAGATGAATTCTTGTGAGATTGGTCTGATTTTTGTTTGTGGTGACTGTAGATATGGAGAAGAGACACAGTTATAGTTGTTCTTTTCTCTGTCACTACTAGATAAAATAATGTAATTACTTAAGCACAAACATATAAACACCAGAATGAAGGATTGCCAACCTTTGACTGGCTACATTGCACAGCTAATAATTGTTCATCTCCATATTCATCCTTTCCTGGAATATTTCAGGATAAAAGAAGACCACACCAAACAGATACTCAGACACTCATAAAAAAGAACAGAGAATTGTCTTTCTTTGGCTCCTGCTAGATTATTCAGTTGACTACACCTTTTCTCCACATGTATTATCTGCTTGAAGGTTTCAGGATGAAAGGAGACCACACCAAATAAACAAGAATCCTTTGCTACTGTTTCACTAAAGAAGTGAAAATAGTTCAGTAAAGAAATCTGGTTTGATATAATAACCATGAAATTAATTTTACTGAAGGAGAAACATAACATACCAATTAGATTTTCAGCAAAAGTCCATGCATTGGTTTCCACATCGTCAAAGGTACGGAGGATGTGTGGCTTGTAATTATTATAAACAGCTTGCCACTTGACATAGAACCATTCTGCCAGGCGATGAGTGAAGGCTTCAATGGACTCTCGGGCTTGCAGGTAAAGACGCTTGGCATACTGTTGACAAAGAGGTATTGTTTTTGCTACCACTTGCACAGAAAATTATAAACCTAAGAGCATGGTTGGAAAATATGATTTTTTCTAAAAAAAAAAAAAAAAGTATCTGTCCTAACTAGTATAAAGCAGAAGCATACAGTGGTAACTTAACCAAGTAATAGTTAAGAACCCCCAGTAGTCTCCTCCACATAACAGCCTCAACTTACCGATCTGTCTCCCTTGAGGTACAGATGATGAATGAAATATGTGGATGTGAGGCCAAAACCCATCACAGGAAATGACTCTTGCATGAGGGAAGGGTGGGAGGGAAGAAGGGGTAACCCACACCACCTCCCACTCGCCTCACTCATGTTAAGTCTCCTCCCACAAAGACGAGTATCCTTTAAAATTAACTATGTGCAAACTATAGAGACCGGATGCAATTAGACTTCTTTACTAATAAGATGAACTCCTCAACTAAATAATGGGTGGGACTCAATATGAAAGAACAACAAGAAGAAAAATTAATTGGGAAAGAAGAGTGACTAGGCACGAGAATTTTAAATTAAACTCGATGTGCACTGAGCTACTCGTCAGTGAAGCATTAATTTCTCTCTTCGTCTCTGTCTCTTTCATCTCTCTTTTGCCTCCTTTCTCTCTCTCATCATCCTTTTTACTTTCTCTTCTTCACTATTTATGTAGCACATAACAATATATATATATATATATATATATATATATATATATATATATATATATATATATATATATATATATATATTTGTTTACGCTATTTAAATCTGGGGGGGCTGCGTGGCCATGCCAGGGAGTGGTGAGTTGTGTAGAAACAGAGAGACAGAGGAGATGCCGTGACGTCTAGCTCCCTCAGGTGCCTTGCCCTGCATTCTGCTTCACTTTTGTGCCCTATCTCCGCAGGTATGATCCCTGTGTACATATGTGCTGAGAGACACTGACTGTAGTAAGTGACAATGACTGTGGTAATAGCCTGTGACCTGTGATTTAAGGATAAAACTGTTTGCTGTGGTGGTGTCCACCCTTTCCTTTGTGCCCTGTCCTGCCCCCATGACCTTGAATCTATACATGTGTGGTTTCTGTCAATATAAGGCAGTAAAGGATTCCAATGTTTGCTTGCACCCTTCCCCTGAGTGTGTGTCAATAGCCAGACAGTAGGGAAATAGCCTGGTAAATCCTTATTCCAGCCCAGACCCCTGTAATAAGTACTGGCGCCCCGCCCCAGCACCTGTATCTTTGCCTCAAAAGACGGAGCCTGCAGGTGTGTTCTAGAAGACCTACCTGATGAAGGGGGTTGGCATTACAAATTTTGTATCAGGAGTGAGGATTTGGTTGGAAAAATTGAGGTGAAGAAGGCTAGTACAGTGAAATTCCTTTGTCTGACTCAGGGGAAGACGAGATGACAGACCCAACAAGTGACAAGTCGAGTGGGGAGCACACAATGATATAAGCCCTTGGTGCAGGACAGCAGGCTATGAGTGAAGCACAACAGGCTACGAGGTGGGAAGTAAGTAGTGCGTTGAAGGCAATAAAGAGAGAAATAAACACTATGTGCGCTGAAGTGAAAACTGAGGTACAGAGTGAAATAAACCCGGTGAAGGCAGAAATGCAGCACAGAGAGGTTGTTGCACGCACTTTAAGTGGCATGGTGGGTCAGCTGGGTGACAGACTGACTGCTCTGGAGATGAGTGGCACCACAGTCAGTGTCTCTGTGGTGGCTGAGCTCACTGAGGCTGTAAAGCGCTTGGAGGACCAAGTGAATACTGTGGAGCTCAATGATGGCCACACACAGCAAACCCTGAGATATCTCATTAACATCAAGACCGAGTATGGAAGCAAAGAAGAAGCAGAAGGGAGTGAATGGGATGATAGGAGTATCACTACAGGGCTGGGAGATGAGCTTGTGACTGCAGGGCAGGTGGCTCAGCCAAGTGTGGACCAGCCAGGCGGCCTGGCATGCTCCCATCCCTCACTGCCATGGCCCCCTCCTCAACCCAACTCAGCTTCTGTGTTTCCCGTGCCTTCACCTTTCACTCCTCCTCCCTCTACTCATGGCTACAGGAGCAGCAAAGTAAGACATAAGCCTCAGGAGTTTGATGGACGAGTGTTACTAGAGGCTTACCTTGCCCACTTCAAGATGCAGGCTGAAGCTGTGGAATGGGACGAGCAGGAAAAGGCTATGCAGCTAGCTTCAAGCCTGAAGGGACCAGCGATGGAGGTGCTGAGTCAGATGGACACTGCTCAGTGCAACTCCTACCCCAGCTTGGTGAGTGTGCTGGAGAAGTGGTACAGCCACCACCACCAAGCTGAAGTGTTCTGGGCTCAGTTCTGGGCCCAAGTCAAAGCTCGGGGGGGAGATTCTGCAGCAGCTGGCTCAAAACTTAGAACATCTGGTACATAAGGCATATTCAGAGGCTTCTGAGGAGCTGACAGTAGTGCTGCTGAGGGACCAGTTCAAGGATGCACTGGAGGACCACCAGTTGAAGATCTACATGAGGCAGGCACACATGGGTGACCTGCAGGAGGCCCTGACACGCACCCTGGAGTTTAAGTCATTTATCAAGACTAGCTCTGGCAGGCCTTGGGGGGACATGAAGATGGAGCTGCATTCTAGGCACAGTCAAATTAAGAGCAGACCCAAGAAGACCTGCTCAAGGCAGTTCCACAGACAGTGCTGATCATGTACCCAACCAGGTCACAAGCAGCAAGACTGCCCTGAGACGCCCACCTCCCCATACTCCCAACCTGCAGAGCAAGGAGGGCAGTATGTGTACCAGCCTTGTTGCTAGGAATGTGGCAAGCTAGGCCACCTCTACCATTCTTGTCCTGAGAAAGCACAGAGAGGCAAGACAGTGGAGGCAGGAAACAGCACCCGACCGGGGAAGAGGGTCTGCAACCAGCTGGTGCCATGAAGGCCTGCCTCCTGGTAAGATGTCATCATGTAGCCGCCCACAGTGTGCAGGTGGAGGGTACAGTCGACAGGAAGGTGTGCTGCCTCACAGTGGATACAGCATCAGAGAGAATGTTTGTGAAGCTGGACATGATGTCGATGAGGAGCCCTCCTGTGGCAGCGCAGCAACTAAGTGGTGTTACTAGACACTGCTCGACACTACGAAGACCAGTGGAGGCCAGTATATGGGTTGGTCCAGTGGAGCAAGAGCTGTCTGTGTATGTAGCAGACATTGATGATCTGTGCTTGCTGGGTCTGGACTACCTTCTGGAGAGCCGTGCCTGTCTGGACTTTGGAGAGATGTGTATGGAGCTCAAGGGGAAGGAGGTGCTGCTGCTGAAGGCAAATACCAACACCCAGGTGGTACTTGCCAAGACTACTTGTATGCCACCGAGGATGGAGACTTGAGTGAGTTGCAGATTGAGTCGTGATATGGAAAATAGTCACCCCTCTACCAGTTGCATTGGACTGCTGGTTAGGAAGACACTGGTGTAGCCTGATGATGAGCAAATATGTGTGCTGGTTGCTAATCTGGGCTATGAGGAGTGGCAGATACCAGTTGGTGCTATGGTGGGGAGCTGCAAGGCTGTGGAGTTGGCATATGAGGCACCAGGCTCAGGCTTCAAGGAGACAGCAGTTACCCATGGCTTATCAGCATACCTGGAGGACCTGTGGAACAGGAGTATAGTGTGCTTAGACAAGGAGAAGGCGGTTCAGCTGAGGAAATTGCTATAGAAGTATGCTGATGTCTTCTTGTCAGGTGACTTGGATTTGGGGCGCACGAATCTGGTCAAGTATCACATCAACACTGGCAACCACCCTCTCATCAAGCAACCACCCAGGAGAGTTGCCCCTGCCCAGCATCAGGAAAGGGAAAAGGCAGTGGGTGAGCTTATCAAGCAGAGAATGGTGGAGAAGTCAAGCAGCCCTTGGTCATCAGCTGTAGTCCTGGTAAAAAAAGAAGGATGGCTTGACAAGGTGCTGTGTAGACTACAGGGTCCTGAAAGAGGCGACAGTGAAGGACTCATACTTTTTACCTCATGTCAATGACAACCTGGATGCACTGGCAGAAGCAAAGTGGTTCTCAACACTGGACCTGAAGTTGGGTTACCACCAAGTTGAGATGGCTGAAGAGGACAAGGAGAAGACAGCCTTTATGTTTGATAGAGGCCTCTGGCAGTTCCGTGTTATGAGTTTTGGCCTCTGCAATGTACCTGCCACATTTGAGCGTCTCATAGAACGAGTGCCAGAAGGACTGCATTTGGAGACTGCACTTGTCTACCTTGATGATGTCGTGGCCTTTGGCCATACCTTCAAGCAAGAGATAGGAAGGCTGGAGGAAGTCTTTTGCCAGTTTAGGGCAGCAAACCTCAAGCTCTGCCCTAAAAAGTGCCTTCTGTTCCGGAGGGAGGTACCATTCCTTGGACACATCGTAGGTTAAGATAGAGTGAGAGCTGATCCTCAGAAGGTGGTTGCAGTGAAGGAGTGGCCAGTTCCGATGTATGTGAAGGAGGTGTGGAGTTTCTTGGGATTCTACTCCTACTACAAGAGATTCATGAAGGATTTCGCCACTGTTGCAGCACCTCTGAATTAGCTGACTAGGAAAGGTGTACAGTTCCGGTGGGATGAAGAGTGTCAAGCAGCCTTTGAACAAGTTAAAAGTTCTAGTAGATGCATCCATGTTGCCCTACCCAGACCCCAGGTTGCTGTACATCCTGGATTGTGATGCAAGTGCTGAGGGAATTGGGGCAGCGCTCTCCCAGGAGAAGGATGGAAGAGAGCATGTGGTGGCATATTACAGCCAGAAGTTCAGTCCACCAGAGAGAAACTACTGCATCACCCAGAAGAAGTTGTTAGCTGTGGTGAAGAGTTTAGACCACTTCCACCATACCTGTAAGGCACTCAGTTCAATAAGAACTGGCCATGCAGCACTGAAATGGCTCAAGACATTGAAAAATCCTCAAGGGCAGCTAGCAAGATGGATTGGCAAACTGGAGCAACAAAACTACAGGATGGAGCACTGGCCTGGCAGGGTGCACAACAATGCAGACAGTCTTAGCTGTCAACCCTGTGAGCCTGATTGTCAGCACTGCAGCCCTAAGGAAGAGTGTGTAGAGAAGTGTCGTTGGACTGTGGTGTAGACAAATATGACAGGCAGATATGAGCATCTGAAGGAGGCTCAGCATGAAGACCCAGACATTGTCCCCATCCTTAAGTTAATGGGGCAGGACACCAACAAGCCAGCCTGGGAAGAGGTTGCAGCATTAAGTCTGGCTACCAAGCACTACTGAGCTCAGTGGGAGAGTCTGGGGAAAGTCTGCGGCTTGGTGGTAGAATGCTTCTGAAGAAATGGATGACAGCTGATGGATGTATATGCTTCTGATAGACAGTGGTGCCTAAGAAGTTAAGGGCAAGGGTGTTGCGGGAGGCGTCGTGAGTAGCCACTTGGTACTGAAGAAGATGCTGAGTCGATTATAGCAGCGTTTCTACTGGGTGGGACTGTGGCATGATATAGAAGAGTGGTGCCAGGCTTGTGACACTTGCAGTGCCAAGAAAGGCCCCAGACACAAGACATGGGCCTCCATGCAGCTGTACTAGGTTGGGAGCACCCATGGAGCATGTTGCAGTGGACATAGCTGAACCATTGCCAGTAACTACAGCAGGGAACCATTACATCTTTGAGGCCATGGATCACTTTACGAAGTGGCCTGAAGCCTAAGCACTGCCTAACCATGAAGCCATAACTGTTGCTGGAGTCGTTGTGAAGCAGTTTTTCACAGTTTGGTGTGCTGGGTGAGCTTCACTCTGATCAAGGATGTGAGTTTGAGTCAGCTGTGTTCCAGGAGTGCTGTCAACTGCTGGGGTTAAGGAAGACAAGGGCAACATCCCTGCAGGCCCAATCAGACAGCATGGTAGAGAAGTTCTACTGGACGCTGACACAGGAGCTGGCCAAGTACTTTGGTGAAGGACAGACTGAGTGGGGCCAGAAGCTGCCAGCCTTGCTCATGGCCTACCGTTCTGCTGAGCATGAAGCCACAGGGTACACGCCAGCCAAGCTGAAGTTGGGCCCAGAGATTCGCCTGCCGGTGGATCTGATCACAGGTTGCCCACCAGATGAGGAGCTGCCTACCGTGAGCACAGACTATCCTGTGGCTCTGCAGAAGTGTCTGGTCGGGATACACCACCAAGTGAGGCACAATCTGAAGTTTGCTGGGGAATCTATGAAGAGACTGTATGATCGAGGCACCAAGTCTGCAGGCTTTGCTGAGGGTGACTTGGTGTGGCTGCACAATCCCTGCTGTATGAGGTGTCTCTCACCCAAGCTACAGAGTCCCTGGGAAGTGGTGGGGCCAATCTCTGAAGTGACCTACTGAATTACCAGAGGAAGTTGTTGCCGACCCAAGACTGTGCACATCGACTGTCTGTGGAGGTACTATGAACCAGGGCAGTATACATGGGGCCTGGTGGTGATGTCAGCAAAGACAAAGAGGAGTCTGGTCATGAAGAACTGCAGGAAAATGAAGAGGATGCTGCGGCTGATACTGGTGGCGATGATGAGATGGACAAGATGCAGGAAATAGATGCAGCTGGGACAGGAGCAGTCTGTAACATCAGCTCCCATCCTAATGTCATGCCCAAAAGGGAGAGTTAAGAGACCTCAGAGATTTGAGAACTATGTAATGTCCTCTGAGGAAGAGCTGTGATGAGAAGGACACATTTTTTCTAATATTTTTCTTTTGTACCATGTAAACATTTCCTATTTTTGTTATTTTTGTATTTATTTATACTACACTGTGTCATGGGACAAGGACGTCCACCACTTTTTTGGAGGGGGTAGTGTTACGAGAGCAAGGAAATGTTTCTTTATGCTGTTTACATCTGGCAGGCTGGGCAGCCATGCCAGGGAGCGGTGAGTTGTGTATAAGCAGAGAGACAGAGGGGATGCCATGATGTCTAGCTCCCTCAGGCGCCTTGCCTGTGTATACCTCTGCTGAGAGACAATGACTGTAGTAAGTGACAATGACTGTGGTGGTAGCCTGTGTGATTTAGGGTTAAAACTGTTTGCAGTGATAGCGTCCACTCTTTCCTTTGTTCCCTGTCCTGCCGCTGCGACCTTAAACTTGTACATGTGCGGTTTCCGTCAATAAAAAACAGTAAAGGATTCCAATGTTTGCTTGCACCCTTCCCCTGAGTGTGTGAACAACCAGACAGCAGTAAAATAGCTTGGTAAGTCCTTATTCCAGCCCGGACCCCTGTAATAAGTACTGCCGCCCAGCCCCAGCACCTGTATCTTCGCCTCGAGAGACGGAGCCTGCAGGTATATTCTAGAAGGCCTACATGATAAGTGGGGGTGGGGGGGAATGTGACAATAAATAAATAAATAAATAAATAAATAAATAAATATATATATATATATATAAATATATATATATATATATATATATATATATATATATATATATATATATATATATATATATATATATATATATATATATATATATATATAATTACTCCCAGTGAGGTCTAAAGCACTGATCAGGGGGTGCTGTGAACTTATCATTAAACCCAGCTGTGACCTCACTCAACGTTTCCCTTTGTGTCTCACAACACAAGGGAGCAGTCACAGCCTGCCCTCCAAAGACAACTCTCTTCCTCCACAAAAAACTACAAGCACCTAATAACACACACACCCTTCACTCAAAAATTTTAAAATCATCATGGCGACTCCTACACCAGCCTCGGAGTCCCCATCTGGGGAGGGGACCATAAATGTCCCCAGGTCGGACTGCCTTTCTGTCGACGACCCTAAGTGTCTTGACACCCCCATCAACTTTTTCTTCATTAACTTCTGCAACATTCGCGGTCTAAGATCTAATTTTCAATCTGTAGAACACCACCTCTCCTCTTCTAAACCTCATCTTCTTTTCCTCACTGAAACTCAGGTGTCTGAGGCAACTGACAGTAGCCCCTTTTCTGTTCCCTCCTACTTTCTCTATCCTCATTTTCAATCCAAAGCTGGATGCTGCGTCTATGTGCACAATGACTTAACCTGCTCTCGTGCCCACGCTCTTGAATCCTCCGAATTTTCCACCATCTGGCTACGACTCCAGAGTCACTCTCATACTAAATTTATCTGTGCTGTATACCTCTCACCTAACTCCTCTGACTATAAGAAATTCTTTGACTACTTAACTTCAAAAGTGGAGCACATTCTGACCCTCTTCCCTTTTGCAGAGATCTCCATTCTTGGAGACTTCAATGTTCACCACCAGCTTTGGCTTCCACCTCCCTTCACTGACCATCCTGATGAACTAGCCTACAACTTTGCTATCCTCCATGACCTAGAGCAATTGGTGCAACACCCTACTCATATTCCTGACTGTCTTGGAAATATTCCTAAGATTCTTGACCTTTTCCTGACCTCTAATCCTTCTGCTTATGCTGTCACCCTTTCTTCTCTCTTGGGCTCCTATGATTACAATCTCATATCTTTATCTTGTCCTATCGCTCCAATCCCTCCTCAGGATCCCACTAAGCGAAGGTGCCTCTGGCGTTTTGCCTCTGCTAGTTGGGGGGACCGGAGGAGGTATTTTGCTGGTTTTCCTTGGAATGACTACTGCTTCCGTGTCAGAGACCCGTCTTTGTGTGCTGAGCGCATAACAGAGGTGATAGTCTCTGGCATGGAGGCATATATTCCTCACTCTTTTTCTCGACCTAAACCTTCTAAACCTTGGTTTAACACAGCTTGTTCTCGTGCTATACATGAGAGAGGTGGCCCACAAAAGGTACTTAAGCCTTCCATCACCAGAATCTTATGCACTTTATATTTCTGCCCAGAACCATGCCAAGTCTGTTCTCCAACCAGCCAAAAACTCCTTCATTAACAGAAAATGTCAAAACCTTTCAAGATCTAACTCCCCTCGTGATTTCTGGCATCTAGCCAAAAATATCTCCAATAACTTTGCTTCTTCTTTTTTCCCTCCTCTATTTCAACCAGATGGCACCACTGCTATCACATCTATTTCTAAAGCTGAAGTCTTCACTCAAACCTTTGCTAAAAAATCTACCTTGGACAATTCTGGACTTGTTCCTCCTTCTCCTCCACCCTCTGACTACTTCATGCCACCTATTAAAATTCTTTGCAATGATGTTTTCCATGCCCTCGCTGGCCTAAACCCTCGGAAGGCTTATGGACCTGATGGGGTCCCTCCTATTGTTCTCCAAAACTGTGCCTCTGTGCTTGCACCTTGCCTAGTCAAAGTATTTCAGCTCTGTCAACATCTACCTTTCCTTCTTGCTGAAAGTTTGCCTACATTCAACCCGTTCCTAAAAAGGGTGACCGTTCTAATCCCTCAAACTACCGTCCTATTGCTTTAATTTCCTGCCTATCTAAAGTTTTTGAATCTATCCTCAACAAGAAGATTCTTAAACATCTATCACTTCAGTATGGGTTCCGTCAAGCCTACTCTACTGGTGATCTTCTGGTTTTCCTTACTGAGTCTTGGTCAGCCTCTTTTAGAGATTTTGGTGAAACTTTTGCTGTTGCCTTGGACATATAAAGAGCTTTTGATAAAGTCTGGCACAAAGCTTTGATTTCCAAACTACCCTCCTATGGTTTCTATCTTTCTCTCTGTAAGTTCATCTCAAGTTTCCTTTCTGACCATTCTATTGCTGCTGTGGTAGATGATCACTGTTCTTCTCCTAAATCTATTAACAGTGGTGTTCCTCAGGGTTCTGTCCTGTCACCTACTCTCTTCTTATTATTCATTAATGATCTTCTAAACCAAACTTCTTGTCCTATCCACTCCTACGCTGATGATACCACCCTGCACTTTTCCACGTCTTTTCATAGACGTCCAACCCTTCAGGAGGTAAACATTTCATGCAGGGAAGCCACAGAATGTTTGACTTCTGATCTTTCTAAAATTTCTGATTGGGGCAGAGCAAACTTGATATTGTTCAATGCCTCAAAAATTCAATTCCTCCATCTATCAACTCAACACAACCTTCCAGACAACTATCCCCTCTTCTTCAATGACACTCAACTGTCCCCCTCTTCTACACTGAACATCCTCGGTCTGTCCTTTACTTATAATATGAACTGGAAACTTCACATCTCATCTCTAGCTAAAACAGCTTCTATGAAGTTAGGCATTCTGAGATGTCTCCGCCAGTTTTTCTCACCCCCCCCAGCTGCTAACTCTGTATAAGGGCCTTATCTGTCCATGTATGGAGTATGCTTCACATGTCTGGAGGGGTTCCACTCATACAGCTATTCTAGACAGGGTGGAATCAAAAGCTTTTCATCTCATCAACTCCTCTCCTCTAACTGACTGTCTTCAGCCTCTCTTTCACCGCCGCAATGTTGCATATCTAGCTGTCTTCTACCGCTATTTCCATGCTAACTGCTCTTCTGATCTTGCTAACTGCATGCCTCCCCTCCTCCTGCGGCCTCGCTGCACAAGACTTTCTTCTTTCTCTCACCCCTATTCTGTCCACCTCTCTAACGCAAGAGTTAACCAGTATTGTCAATCATTCATCCCTTTCTCTCGTAAACTCTTGAACTCCCTGCCTGCTTCTGTATTTTCACGTTCCTATGACTTGAATTCCTTCAAGAGGGAGGTTTCAAGACACTTATTCATCAATTTTTGATCACTGCTTTGACCTTTTTTATGGGACTGGCATTTCAGTGGGCATATTTTTCTATTGGATTTTTGTTGCCCTTGGCCAGTGTCCTTCCTACATAAAAAAAAAAAAAAAAAAATATATATATATATATATATATATATATATATATATATATATATATATATATATATATATATATATATATATATATATATATATATATACACACAGGGTGTCCCATAAGTTTCCATACATATGGTATCACGAACACCATTATGAGCATAAATCCAGATGTGTTTGAACGTGTTCTTCAGCAGTGGAGGACATGCACTGAAATGTGTTTTGAACACAAAAGCAGTCATATAGAGCATATTGTCTGTGTGTGTGTGTGTGTGTGTGTGTGTGTGTGTGTGTGTGTGTGTGTGTGTGTGTGTATATATATATATATATATATATATATATATATATATATATATATATATATATATATATATATATATATATATATATATATATATTGTTATGTGCTTTGGGGGCACATGCGTTAATATGATCCTCCTCCTTTCTTTCCCATTGGTCCTGATTGTTATTCCTATGACCTCCACCATGCAATCTCCATATTACACTTCTTCCACATATATATATATCATCTTGAACCATTATCAGTATTCCTCCTCCTTTTCTCTTTCTATCTCTCCTCCAATAATTATATCCCTCTTCCTTAAAGCTTAAATGCACTTCTTCTTTTAACTTTGTCTCGGTTAGGCACAACACATCTGGTCTATTTTCCTGTAAGTAATCTCTCACTTCCAGTACAGCGGAAAGTAACCTGTCTATGTTTGTATACATTACTCTTAATGTAGTACTTCTTCCACCACTTGTGTGTGTGTGTGTGTGTGTGTGTGTATACCTACCTAGTTGTATTTACCTAATTGTGCTTTATGGGAAAAGAGCTATGCTCGTGCTGTCCCATCTCCATATCTTTTAATATCCAACTTAGCCTTGAATCCATGTATACTTTCTGCATTTACTGTCTCTTCATCCAGACTGTTCCATACATCAATACTTCTATATGGGAAACTATACTTTTTGACTTCTCTTCTACAAGCACTCCTCTTCAGCCTCTTTCCTTTCCATGTCCTCTAGTGTCCTGTGTATCCTAGACCATTAAGTCGCTCCAGTCCACTTCCTCTACTCCCTCATATGCTTTATATATCGCAATCAAGTCTCCTCTTTCTCTCCTCTTTTCCAACATTGGTAGATGTATCCTTTCCAGTCTCTCTTCATATGACAAGTCCCTGATGCTTGGTACCATCTTCGTACCTGCTCTCTGAACTCTCTCCAACTTCTTTATATCCTTTTTCTTGTATGGCGACCACACTACTGCTGCATATTCTAGTCTAGGTCTTATCAGAACATGATCATCTTCCTGACCATCTTTTCATCCATATATGCAAAGGCCTGCCTTATTCTTCTCATCAAGTTATAGGTTTCTCCTGTAATTTTGCCAATGTGTCTCTCTGGGGTCAGGTTCCCAGTCACTGTAACACCGAGATCCTTTTCCTCTTCTGCTCCACTCAACCTTACACCATTCAACACATAATTTCCTTTTACTCTTCTTGTACTTTTTCCAAATTCTATTACTTTACAATTCTTTAAATTAAATTCCATTTCCCATCTATAACTCCACTCTGATATCTTGTTCAGGTCTTCTTGTAACGTTCCACAGTCCTCTGCACTCTCAACTTTTTTTAGCAACTTTGCATCATCTGCAAAAAGGCTCATGTAGCTGTTCACACTCTCCGTCATATCATTTATATAGACTGCAAACATGATTGGTGCAAGTACTGAGCCTTGGGGTAATCCACTTATGACTTCCCTCCATGATGATTTTTGATCTTTTACCATCGTTCTCATTTCTCTGTTTGTCAAGAAATTTTCCATCCATCTCAGCAGGCCCCCCCCTTAGCCCACCATTATGCTTCAATTTCCACAACAATTTCCTGTGTGGCACTTTATCAAAGGCCTTCTTCAGGTCTAGATAAACACAATCAGCCCATCCATCTCTTTCTTGCATTATATCCACCACTCGAGTAAAAACTTAGTAAGTTTGTAACACACGATCTCCCTCTCCTAAATCCAAATTGTTGCTTTATCATCACTTCATTTCCTTCTAGGTACTGCATCCATTTATCCTTCACCAGTCTTTCACACATTTTGCACACCACACTTGTTAGAAACACAGGTCTGTAGTTTAAGGGCTCCTCTTTACTACCACCTTTGTAGATTGGCACTATGTTGGCTCTCTTCCATTCAATTGGGACTCTACTTTCAATTAAGGAGCTCTCAATAATATTATGTATTACCCATGTCAACTGCTGATTGCACTCTTTTAGTATCCATCCTGACACTCCATCCAGTCCAGGGGCCTTCCTAACATCTAGTCCCTCCATCTGTTTCTGGACATCCTCTTCAGTCACTTGGATTTCCCCCAGACCCATTTCTTCACTCATCTCACTCTGCCACAGAAATGTTTTCTCTTTTGTGAATACTGAATGAAAACTCCTGTTCATTATCTCTGCCAATTCAGCCAGATCCTCACACATTTGAACATTCACCTTCAATCTGCTTATTCCTTCTCTATTTTTCATTTTGCTGTTCACATATCTGAAGAATAGTTTTTGTTCCTCTTTACATTTGTCCATAACATCTTTCTCATATTTTTTCCTTTCTTCTCTAATAACCCTTACATATTCATTTCTTGCAGTTGTGTAGTTTTGCCATAGCTCCAGCGTATTTTTCCTCCACCATCTATTGCATGCCGTTTCCCTCTCCTCCCTAGCTATTTCACATCTTCTATTATACCAGTCATTGTTATATCTTCTCTTTGTCTCTACTTTTGGTACATATCTTTTCACTTCTTCTTCATAAATATTGATGAAAGCTTCCCACTTCTTTTGCACATTACTTGCTGTGATAAGTGTACTCCAGTCCACTTCACTAAAGTATCTCCTCATTTGTTTAAAATTTGACTTACCATATTAAATCTTTGACTTTTATAATCTTCACATCTACTTTCCTCTCTTTTTTCTTTAATACAAAACCTTATCATGACATGGTCACTTTTTCCTAGTGGACAACTATAGTTCATGTCTTCTATAATATGTTTCTTTTGATAATACCAAATCAAGTCTTGATGGCTCCTCTCCTCCTCTGTATCTAGTGTTTTCCTCAACCCACTGTGTTATAATACTGTTCATTGCCAGTTTCAGAACCTTATCTCCCCATGAGTCTTCTCCTCCTCTTGTGTTCCACTCCTCCCAATTTATCTCTTTACAATTAAAATCTCCCATTACAACAATTTTGTTGTGTGTGTGTGTGTGTGTGTGTGTGTGTGTGTGTGTGTGTGTGTGTGTGTGTGTGTGTGTGTGTGTGTGTGTGTGTGTGTGTGTGTGTGTATTTACCTAGTTGTATTTACCTAGTTGTATAGTACAGGGTCCAAGCCAAAGCTCAATTAGTCCTGTCTCCATACCCGAATTTGTCCAATTTCTCTTTAAACATGTGCACACTCTTTGCCGCAACCACCTCTTCTTTTAAGTTATTCCATATTTCAACCGTTCGATGCGGAAAGCTGTATTTCTTAATATCTCCCAAACAATGACTCTTTTTTAATTTCTTCATATGTCCCCTTGTACGTCTATCTCCTTCCTCCACTTTTACAACTAGGTCATCTCTGTCTATCTTCTCCATGCCATTTACTAATTTGAACATTGTTATCAGGTCTCCTCTTTCCCTTCTTTCTTGCAGTGTTGGTAATCCAATTTCTTCCAGTCTTTCCTCGTAACTTAGGTCTTCCAATTCAGGTATCATTTTCGTAGCTGTTCTTTGTATTCTTTCCAATTTCCTTATATCTTTCTTCTTGTGTGGAGACCATACCACTGCTGCGTATTCCAGTTTGGGGCGTATCATGTGTGTTATGATTTTCTTCATCATTTCTTTGTCTAGGTAATTAAATGCCACCCTGATATTTGCTAGCAAATTATATGTAGAGCCAAATATTCCATTGATGTGTTTTTCTGGTGATAGCGTGTCCTGAATTATTACTCCCAAGTCTTTTTCTTCTTTGCTCTTTCGTATTGTGATTCCTCCCATCTTATACTCCCATGAAGGTCTCCTTTTACTTCTTCCCATCTCCATTACATGGCACTTTTTTATATTGAATTCTAATTTCCATCGTTTACTCCATTCATAAATTCTATCAATATCCCTCTGTAGTTCCTCACAATCCTCTTGGTTCTTTATTACTTTCATCAATTTTGCATCATCTGCAAACATGTTAATGTAGCTATTTAAACCCACAGTCATATCATTTATATAGACCTGAAACATTATAGGTGCCAACACAGACCCTTATGGTACTCCGCTTGTTACTTCGCACCAACTTGATTTATTATCTCTGATTACTGTGCTCATTTCCCTACCTTGGAGATAATCCTTCATCCACTTAAGTATTTTTCCTTTTAGCCCTCCTCGATGTTCCAGTTTCCATACGAGACTTTTATGTGGAACTGTATCAAAAGCTTTTTTCACATCTAAATAGACTGCATCAACCCAACCATCTCTCTCTTGTAGTTTATCTATTATTCTTGTATAAAAGCTCAGTAAGTTTGTTACGCAAGATCTCTCTTTCCTGAAACTGAATTGTTTTTCTGTTATTATATTTTCTTGTTCAAGATATTGCACCCATCTGTTTTTAATGACTATTTCACAGAGTTTACTTACAATACTCGTGAGTGAGACTGGTCTGTAATTCAGTGGTTCCATTTTATTACCTCCTTTGTATAACGGTACTATATTTGCTCTCTTCCATTCCTTTGGTACTTTTCCCTCCTTCAAAGAACTGTTAATTATCTCCCATGTTGGTTCTTCCAATTCCTCTCTACATTCTTTTAATATCCATCCATTTACTTTGTCTGGTCCCATCGCCTTCCTAGTATCTAGCTCTTCCAGTAGTCTTTTAATTTCTTTTCTTTCCACTTGTATGTTTGCTATTCCTTTCTGTTGTTCCTCATCTCCCAGTGATGTAAAGACTGTTTCTCTTGTAAATACAGACTTAAAGCTTTTATTCAGTATCTCAGCCATCTCTTGTGTGGTTTCATAAATTTCTCCATTTTTCTTCAGCTTTGTAATGGTATCTCTATGCTTTATTTTTCCATTTACATATCTATAGAAAAGTTTGGGTTCTTCTTTACACTTTCCAACTACATCTCTTTCAAAATTTCTTTCTTCTTCTCTTCTTATTTTAACATAATCATTTCTAGTTGTCCTGTATTCTTCTCTATTTATCTCATTCCATTGTTTCCTCATTTTTTTCCATGTTTCCATTTTTTTCTTCTTTTTTGCCTCTGCACACTTTGCATTAAACCACACTTTCTTATTTTCTTTTACCTTATATCTTGACACATATCTTTCAACACCTTCTCTAAACTTGCTTAAAAACACTTCATATTTTTTCTGCACCTCCATACCTCTTAATAAATTATTCCAATCAAGCTCTCCGTAGAATTTCTTTAACCCTGTAAAGTCTGCCTTAGCAAAATTTTTTCTCTCATTTTTATATTCCTTATTGAATTTTGGCACTTCTTCTTTGATCTCTATCTCCATCTTCACATGATCACTTTTTCCCACTGGACACAAATATTCTATACTTGGTTCATTTTCTGGCTTTTTTGTAAAAACCAAGTCTAGGAGTGATGGTTCATCTTCCCCTCTGTACCTAGTATTTTCTTTCACCCATTGATCCATCGTGTTTACCATCATAGTCTGTAAAAATTCTTCACTCCATGTACTGGCAATCCCTGTCACCTCCATCTCCCCCCAGTTTATCTCCTTGCTATTAAAATCTCCTACTAGTAACACCTTGTTTCTTATCTTTAGCATGTCATCTATACTTTTTATGAACTCGCTTTGCATGTGCTTATAATCATCAGTCCCCCAAGTGTTGGTCTTTGGAGGCATGTATGCAACAATAATTTTTCTGCTTTCTTGTCCTTGGATCTTGATCTCCACACTCAATGTTTCTGACCTCCCTTCACCATATTCCACTGTTTCTATCAAGATGTTTTTTCTTACTAGAATCATCACTCCTCCTCCTCCCTTATTCTTTCTATCTCTTCTCCATGTGTTATATCCTTCTTCTTCAAATTCAACATTAATCTCCCTTGTTAGTTTTGTTTCCGTAATGCATGCCACTTCTGGTTTCTTTTCATGTAAATAATCTCTTAGTTCCCTTTGGCTGGACACTAATCCGTCTATGTTTGTATACATAACTTTAATTTTATTTATTGTGGACCCATTTCTTTTGTGTTCTCTCTTTGTTGTCTTACTTCTTGCCCCGCATTCTTTAACCACCATTTCCTCATTTTCATGTCTATCACTCTCCATATATACCTTTCTGCCTGTTCCTGTGTTCTCTCTTCGTTTTTTGTCTTGGCCTCCTCTTTTAACTCTTTCACCTTGTTTCTTTCCTCCTCATTCATTTCTCTTCTTATATATATATCCTTCATACCCTCTATCTTTCTTAACAAACTCGTTCTTCTCAAGATGTGTTCGGCTGCCGCTTGGGTATTAAGTCTTATTTTCATGGGACGTTTCCCCCCTTCTGAATATTTCCCAATCCTGTACACTTCTTCTATTTGTTTATCCGTTTCATCTCCTTCTTCTACAATTTTCCCAATGATTTCTTTTGCTCTTTGTAATTCTTCTCTTTCTCTTACAACTTTATTTGATATGGTCTTCTCTTTATCCCCAAACACCATCAGGCACATCTTTTTTTGTACCGTATCCCTTACTATGTTATCTTTTTCCTTAATGATTTTCACTACTTTTTTCGCCATCTCTTTATCATGTACTTCTTGCTGTTTTCTTATTATTTCTGTCATATCTATCTTCTCTTGTTCTCTCTCTTCTTTTCAACTTTTCACTTCCTTTTCAACTAAGCCTTTTACTTCACTCTGGATTTTGCCTTCATCTATCCTAACTTCTTTCTTCTCCACCATGCTCCTTAACTTTCCATTTTCTTTTTTGAGTTCTTGTATTTCTTCACTGTACTTTACATTTAAATCCACTATCTTTTCCACTTCCTCTCTCAGTTTCTTGTTTTCCCTTTCTCTTTTTAACTCCCTTCCTTTCAACTCTTCCAGCTCTTTAACAATGTCGTTCGTGTCTTTAAGTCCCCTCTCCTTATCTCCTTTCCATCCTCTGACTAATGTCACCAATCCTCTTATTTCCTCTCTTATATTTTCATTCTCTTCTTCTAATTTCCATAATCTTGCATTTAACTTGCCTACCTGTATATCTTTTTCACTAAATCCTTCAAATTTTGGTGTGCCTCTGGGCGACGGCGACGCGGCGGAGGCCGCCATCACGCTTTGTTTACAACCGATTTGGATTCGGTGTTTTCACCCACAATTTTCACTTCAATTCCATCTCCGATCTTTTTCTACTTCTTCCATAAAAACTCCACCCCACACTGTGCACTTTCCTATACTTTTGTATGGAGCCAGGCTAAGAAAATACCTCGGACCCTGTACCCACAAATAGGCAAGTCTGCACAGCTGCTCCTGACACGTCTGCTCTCAACGTGTGTGTGTGTGTGTGTGTGTGTGTGTGTGTGTGTGTGTGTGTGTGTGTGTGTGTGTGTGTGTGTGTGTGTGTGTGTGTGTGTGTTTGTGAGGCCCATACCTCTGTCCACACTGATGTAAAAAGTGGCTGTGACTGTTTAAGATTGTTTGTTTTCATTATATGTGAATTAACCTCCACTCTTGGCTTAGCTACACTTGCCCATGTACTGTAAATTTATAAATGTAACCATCGGGGTTTGCTAGAGTACCAATTCAAAAGAAAACCAGGTGATATTGCAGCTACTTGGTGGATGGAAGGGCAAGTAGGACAAGAGGCAGAGCATCATAGTATGTATGTATGCCTGTTTACATGCACCTCATTGAGGGCCATACTTGAGTACTGAAATCTTTATGGAAACATTGCAACAACTTGGGGTTCAACATTCATGTCCTCAGCAGTTAATTAGTAACAATGCTACTAACTTATTTGGTCTACCCAACATTACAAGAAATGTTAAGTCATCCACCACAACAACAGACTCTACAACAAAGAAAATGCTCATGGTCATTTATTTCAATGGATTAATAGCAATGTGAAAAAACTGTCTTAGGAAGAGACTCCACAGGACAAAATTAAGTCTTCAACTTAACTTTATTTACTGAAATGGAGAAATAAGTTAATGACTGTCTTCTTAGTTGCCTAATTGACTTCTCATATAATGAAAGAAAGACTGATTTTATCCCCTCATTGAATATTAGAGATGAAATGCAAGATAATACAGCAGACAACCCTGCTGAACATCTAAGATAGAATTTCTATATCCTAAATAAAATATTATAAAAACTGGAACACTGGAATAATGACAGTTTCTTTAGCTTTAAAGAGAAATTTTATGAAATTCAAAGACTTGGAAATCACTGCCCTTTCAAGATGGGTGATACAGTTATCATAAAAGTGTGACATTCCCCATTCCCAATGATTCCTTTGGAAAATTACATCATTGACCACAGGCAACCAAAAGACTGTAAGGTCAAGGAGATTCTATTAGGATGTAAAAAAATACAGCAGAAAGGAAATAAAGCAATTACCTATGAGTTATCTTAAGATTTAAGGTGATTTTATGGAAGCATCTTGTCAGACCACCAGTACATTAGCTAGATCTCACCAAAAGGAAACTGAATCAACCTGGAGGAATCTCAAAAGTAAAGTTGTAACACTTGAATCAATCCTCTTCCCACTGCTCTCCACATTGTACAAGTTTTAGATTAATTTCCATAATTACACTGCAAATTAAGACTGACAAAAAAGTGTAATAAAATGTAAAGAAAAATTTATTACCTGGTCATATCTCTCAGCTAACATAATAAACAGGGTCTTCAATTTTTCTTTGAGGCCAGGTCCTTCCACATCCTGCAAAAAAAAAAAAAAAAAGAAAAAAGAAAAAAAAAATTTTTGGTGGTGGGAGACAATAAAAAAAATTATCAGATAATTATTTCATTTAAGACTGGAAAAGAGACTTACAGAAAAGACACCTTGAATGAAGTCTTGAAGCTTTCTCAAAAATCTACTAAGCTGGCCCTTTAACTCCCCTCTAGCCAACTTTGTTTTTAGCTCCTGGAACAGAGGGCTGAAAAACATTTCAGCCCACAATTTAAAACTAATTACACACACACATGACTGTTATATATGGTAAAATTTGAAATAAACACTATTAAAAAGCAGACTGTAATCAATGAATAGTTCAAATTTTAAATAATTTCAGTAAAAAAAATTAAATAAGACAAAAACACACATTTCCTGTAGAGACTGTAGGATGGTAGGAATGACAAATTGAACAGACTCTCGAACCCTCAGTTCCATGGCAGTTGAGTTGATGCTATTGTAGAGCTGCCACATATCAGAGACAAACTCCTCTGATTCATCTCTGTAGTATAAATTAAGTGTAAAGTATGAATGACACAATGTAGTAAGATTAAGCTAAATTACATGTTTATAAAATTTCACAAGACAACTGAGACATGCTTAACAGAACTATCTTACACAAAAATCATCATCCAGAGTATGTACAAGTAAAGGCTTTCTATTTATATGGTTCATTAACATTCCTACAAGGAGGAGAGGCCAATTTGCCAAAACACACACACACACACACACACACACAAACACACACACACACAGTGAAGGGTGCAGAGGCACAGCTGTAAGAGAGGGAGGGACATGGACAGTGGCATACACTAATGTGGATGGTTTAGTTTCAGTGATGGATGAAGTAAATGAATTTATAAAAGCAAAACATTAGAAGTGAGAAAGGCCACAGGACCGGATGGAGTGTCGGGATGGGTAATAAAAGGATGCAGTAACCAGCTTAGTGATAAATTACATACCATCATATGTACCTCTATTAATGAAGAAATAGTTCCACAGGATTGGAAAAGGGCAAACATTGTACCCATATTTAAAGGAGGAGACACACAAGACCCACTAAATTATAGACCGGTTTTGCTGACAGGTGTGGTTGCAAAAAATATGTGAAAGGATAATAAAGAACAAATGGACCAAGTTTTTTGGAAGAAAAGGACATTCTCACAACTTGTCAATTTGGCTTTAGAAAAGGGAGATCTTGTGTCACTAATTTATTATGCTATTATTCAAGAGTAATTGATATCATACACAAGAGAGATGGCTGGGGAGACTGAATTTATTTAGATTTAAGAAATGCCTTTGATAAAGTGCCGCATAATAGACTGCTGTGGAAGCTGGAAAAGATAGGTGGTGTAAATGGAAAAATGCTGAAATGGATGGACGATTCCTTTAAAACAGAGAGATGCAAACAGTAATTAGGGACCAGACATCAGTGTGGAGCTTAGTATTAAGTGGGGTCCCCCAAGGGTCAGTGTTGGCACCAATAATGTTTGTAGTGTACATAAATGATATGGTGGAGAATGTATCCAGCTATGTGAGTCTTTTTGCTGACAATGCAAAACTTATGAGAAGAGTGAAGGGAATGGAAGATTATGAAGAATTACAAAGAGATATAGACAAGGTGTGAGAGTGGAGCAACAGATGGCAAATGTAATTTAAATCTGGTAAGTGTAAAAAGATAGAATTTGGAAAAAGTAACAGAAGGTGTAGCTATAACTATAAGATGGGAAATGAAACAATAAATAAGACAACAAGAGAAAAAGATCTGGGAGTGATTTTCTCAGAGAATTTATCACCAGAAAAACATATTAACAAGATAACAGGTGAAACTCTCAGCCTTCTAAGAAACATAAGAGTTGCCTTTGCTTATCTGGATATAGAAATGATGAAAATAATCACCACAATGATACAATCAAGATTAGAATACGAAGCAGTAATTTGGTCACCACATGAAAAAAAGCACATAAGAAAGTTGGAAGGAATACAGAGAGCAGCAACAAAGATGGTAACAGAATTGCAAGATTTGTCATATGAGGAGTGACTAGCTAGAATGCAGCTCTCAACCTCAGAAAAGAGACAAAAGAGAGGTGACTTGATTGCTTTGTACAGATTGCTGAGTGGGATGGAAAAACTAGATAGGGAACATCTCTTTATAATGAACAAAAGAGAAACAAGAGAACACGGAAGAAAACTAAAAGTAACCACCTGCAGAAGGGACATAAAGAAGTTTAGCTTCCCTCATAGAAGCATAGAGGCATGGAATGGATTGAAAGGGGAAGTGGTGTGTGCTACAAATATTCATGACTTTAAGGAAAAGTTGGATAAAAGCAGTTATGGAGATGGGGCAATAAGAGCTTAGCTCCTCTCCCGCATGTCACAACTAGTTAAATACACGCACACACGCACACACACACACACACACACATATGCACAGCTGTAGGAGAGGAAGGGACATGGACAGTGGCATACACTAATGTGATGGATGAAGTGAATGAATTTATAAAAGCAAATGAACCAGGCATCATGGCAATGGTAGAAACTAAACTAAGAGATTCAGAAACACCAAATTTAGGAGGGGGAAAGTACAATATGTGGATAAGAAACAGATGTGGAAAAGGAGGAGGTGGAGTGATGATGCTCGTTAAAAAGGGTATCAGGGTGGAGAGTGTGGAAAAGGTAGAAGGCTTGGTGGAAGGCCTAAACTTACAACTAGTAAATGGAAGAATAGGATTACAATATGTCACAGTGGTGTATATCCCACCAAAAACAAAAACCTGAAATAAACAAGAGCATGAACAGTTGCTGAGTGAGACAAAAGAATGGCTTGTAAAGAAAATTAAAGAAAACAAAAAAATTGTTATAATGGGAGATTTTAATTGCAAAGAGATAAATTGGGAGGAGTGGAACACAAGAGGAGGAGAAGACTCATGGGGAGATAAGGTTCTGAAACTGGCAATGAACAATATTATGACACAGTGGTTTGAGGAAAACACTAGATACAGAGGAGGAGAGGAGCCATCAAGACTTGATTTGGTATTATCAAAAGAAACAGATATTATAAAAGACATGGACTATAGTTGTCCATTAGGAAAAAGCGACCATGTCATGATAAGGTTTTGTATTAAGGAAAAAAGAGAGGAAAGTAGATGTGAAGATTATAAAAGTCAAAGGTTTAATTATGATAAGTCAAATTTTGAACAAATGAGGAAATACTTTAGTGAAGCAGACTGGAGTACACTTATCACAGACAGTAATGTGCAAAAGAAGTGGGAAGCTTTCATCAATATTTATGAAGAGGAAGTGAAAAGATATGTACCAAAAGTAGAGACAAAGAGAAGATATAACAATGACTGGTATAATAGAAGATGTGAAATAGCTAGGGAGGAGAGGGAAACAGCATGGAATAGATGGCGGAGGAAAAATACACAGGAGCTATGGCAAAACTACACAACTACAAGAAATGAATATATAAGGGTTATTAGAGAAGAAAGGAAAAATTATGAGAAAGATGTTATGGACAAATGTAAAGAGGAACAAAAACTATTCTTCAGATATGTGAACAGCAAAATGAAAAATAGAGAAGAAATAAGCAGATTGAAGGTGAATGGTCAAATGTGTGATGATCCAGCAGAACTGGCAGAAATAAAGAACAGGAGTTTTCATTCAGTATTCACAAAAGAGAAAATATTTGTGTGGTAGAGTGAGATGAGTGAAGAAATGGGTCTGGGGGAAATCCAAGTGACTGAAGAGGATGTCCAGAAACAGATGGAGAGACTAGATGTTAGGAAGACCCCTGGACCTGATGGAGTGTCAGGATAGATACTAAAAGAGTGCAATCAGCAGCTGACATGGGTAATACATAATATTATCGAAAGCGCCCTAATTGAAAGCAGAGTCCCAATTGAATGGAAGAGAGCCAACATAGTGCCAATCTACAAAGGTGGTAGTAAAGAGGAGCTCTTAAACTATAGACCTGTGTCTCTAACAAGTGTGGTGTGCAAAATGTGTGAAAGATTGGTGAAGGATAAATGGATGCAGTACCTAGAAGGAAATTAAATGATAATAAAGCAAAAATTTGGATTTAGAAGAGGGAGATTGTGTGTTACAAGCTTACTGAGTTTTTACTCTAGGATGATGGATATAATGCAAGAAAGAAATGGATGCGCTGATTGTGTTTATCTAGACCTGAAGAAGGCCTTTGATAAAGTGCCGCACAGAAAATTGCTGTGGAAGTTGAAGTATAATGGTGGGCTAAGGGGGGGCCTGCTGAGATGGATGGAAAATTTCTTGACAAACAGAGAAATGAGAACAGTGGTGAAAGATCAAAAATCATCATGGAGGGAAGTCATAAGTGGAGTACCCCAAGGCTCAGTACTTGCACCAATCATGTTTACAGCCTATATAAATGATATGACGGAGAATGTGAACAGCTACATGAGCCTTTTTGCGGATGATGCAAAGTTGCTGAAGAAAGTTGAGAGTGCAGAAGACTGTGAAACAGTCTTCTGGTCAGGAAGATTATCATGTCACTGATAAGACCTAGACTAGAATATGCAGCAGTAGTGTGGTCGCCATACAAGAAAAGGATATAAGGAGGTTTGAGAGAGTTCAGAGAGCAGCTACAAAGATGGTACCAAGTATTAGGGACCTGTCATATGAAGAGAGACTGGAAAGGATACATCTACCAATGTTGGAAAAGAGAAGAGAAAGGGGAGACTTGATTGCGATATATAAAGCATATGAGGGAGTAGAGGAGGTGGACCGGAGCGACTTAATGGTCTGGGATACACGGGACACTAGAGGACATGGGAAGAGGCTGAAGAGGAGTGCTTGTAGAAGAGACGTCAAAAAGTATAGTTTCCCATGTAGAAGTAGTGTGGTCGCCATACAAGAAAAAGGATATAAGGAAGTTGGAGAGAGTTCAGAGAGCAGCTACAAAGATGGTACCAAGTATCAGGGACTTGTCATATGAAGAGAGACTGGAAAAGATACATCTACCAACATTGGAAAAGAGAAGAGAAAGGAGAGACTTGATTGCAATATATAAAGCATATGAAGGAGTAGAGGAAGTGGACTGGAGCGACTTAATAGTCTGGGATACACGGGACACTAGAGGACATGGGAAGAGGCTAAAGAGCAGTGCTTGTAGAAGAGATGTCAAAAAGTATAGTTTCCCATGTAGAAGTATTGATGTATGGAACAGTCTGGATGAGGAGATAGTAAATGCAGAAAGTATACATGGATTCAAGGCTAAGTTGGATATTAAAAGATATGGATGTGGGACAGCATCAACATAGCTCTTTTCCCATAAAGCACAACTAGGTAAATACACACACACACACACACACACACACAGAGAGAGAGAGAGAGAGAGAGAGAGAGAGAGAGAGAGAGAGAGAGAGAGAGAGAGAGAGAGAGAGAGAGAGAGAGAGAGAGAGAGAGAGAGAGAGAGAGAGAGAGAGAGAGAGAGAGAGAGAGAATCAGGACATTTCTCACTAGAAAATCATGTATAACAGATTAAATAGCTATAGAATGCATTATAATAAACTATCCACTTACATAACCTCCTGTGTCTTGCTCATCGATATTTTAGTTTTTACTTTCTCTAACCTTTCTCTTTCTTTCTCTTTCTCTTTTCTTTCTCTTTCTTTCTTTTACTTTCTCTATCTTCCCACCCACTTTATAGTCTAATAGTCTACAAGATATCCTTGTTTCATAATATATTGAAACTTACTTGAAGTCAATGATGATGGGTTTAGTATGTTGCACCAAGTCTTCCACTATTGGTTTGGCCCTAGAAAGGCATTCTTCCCCTATCTTTTTAAGCATTGCTTGAAGCCATTCTTCTGCATTCCTTCTTAAATCATGTGAAGCACCAATGAACTCACCAATTTCATTCTGTCAATACAAAACATTTCATATATATATATATATATATATATATATATATATATATATATATATATATATATATATATATATATATATATATATATATATATGCTTGGGTAATCAATATTGTGCAGGAGAGAGACGGATGGGTGGATGGTGTATATCTAGACTTGAAGAAAGTGTTTGCCAAAGTAGCACACCAAAGATTGCTATGGAACATAAAAAATATGTAAAAATTGGAGGAAGACTGGTGAAGTGGATGGAAGATTATCTGGATGACAGAGATAAGAACAGTAATACAAGACCTTGGCTGAAAATAACTACTGGTGTCCCACACTGGTCAGTGTTGGGACTGATAATGTTTGTAATATATATGAATGACATAAATGAAGAAATATGGTTATATGAACTTATTTGCAGATGATGCTAAACTGATGAGAAGGGTAGAAAATGTAAATGACTGTATAATACTGTGAGATGATTTAAATAAGATAAACAGATGGAGTAAATCTTGGCAAATGGAATTCAATTTAAGTAAATGTAAAGTAATGGAGTTTAGTAAGAGTAAGAATAGAATACAGTATCATTATGAGATGGATGGTGTGAAGTTACAGAAATCAAAAGAGGAAGTGGATTTGGGAGTAACAGTTACTGAAAATTTGACTCTGGACAAACACATTGATAAAATTACTGGAGAGACAATAAATTTGTTGAAAGAATAAGAATGGCATTCACATATTTAGATGAAGGAATGATAAAAAAGTTCTTGATTTCCATGATAAGACTAAGATTGGAATTTGCAGCAGTGGTGTGGTCTCATCATATAAAGAGGAATATTATAAAATTTGAAAGAGTACAAAGAGCAGTCACTAAGATGGTTCCGGAGTTGAGTAAGTCGACCTATGAAGAGAGATTAAGAATGTTGAAAATTCCTACCCTTGAAAACAGGAGAGAGAGAGAGAGAGGGGATTTAATAAACATCTACAGAATGATAAATGGTATGGAAAATGTGAACAAAGAATGTTTTATAAATTTAGACACACAGAGTACAAAGGGACACAGTAAGAAGTTGAAGAAAGTTATTGAAGAAAGTTAACAGTAGAAGAGACACCAAAAAGTATAGTTTTCCTCACATAAGTGTGAACAAATGGAATGAGCTCAGTAAAGATGTTGTCAATGTTGTAACTGTCCATGCTTTTAAGACCAAACTGGATAGATATGAAGACAGGATACTATGAGATTACTTCCCTCCTGTATACCACAACTAGATAAATACACACACACACACACACACACACACACACACACACACACACACATGGCAGCAGTGGAGCTGACAGGACATTTCCTAGTGCTCTACATATAGAAGGAAGGAATAACACAAATTGCTCATGGTGGAACAAGTTATGATATGAACACCAAGGAATACCTAGGTGGTAAATAGGGAGGGGAGAAACAGTATTTGAGTATAGTTATCCTGTCTCTAAGAAAGTTTAATTGGTTTGTTTACACTTTGGACAAAATGGCGGAGGGTGGCACCCCAAAAGAACGGGAGTCCTTTGAAGGTTTTACTGGTCAGGAAAGAGAACTAAATAATAGATTGCAGTGTAGAAAAATTTTATACATGGAAGAAATGATGGACAAGTTATTGAAGAGAATAAAAACATTAGAGGCACACCAGAAGGAGACAGGTGAGGATTTGGTGATGGAGATGGCAGATAAAAATGAGAAGTTATAGGTGGAAAATGACTGTTTAAAGAAACAAAGAAAGGAAAAAGTAAAAACTGTTCAGAAAGGTAATGAGGATATGAAGGCAAGTGTAAAGGATGTGGAAATGAGGCAAAATAAATGGCTAAATGAATGTAAATTTGAAGAAGATTTACTAAAGAAAATAATAGAACAACAAAATGAGAAACAAAACCTGAGACAAGTGGTAAATGTTATTAAAGAAGAGAAAAAGTTAGTGAGAGACACTATAGAAAAATATAAGCAAGAAATTGTATTTGGTTTAAAGGAAGAGAAAATAGTAAGTAGAATTCAAAGAAAGGAAAAGGAAAAGAAAATGATCAATAAGTTACTGAAGAAAGTGACAGGTGAAGATAGTCAGGTAGTAAAGCAAGTGGAAGAGTTTTATAGAATTAGGAAATATGAAGAAAAAATGAGATCCATAAGAATAAGGTTTGCAACACAGGTACAAGCAGAAGAAGTAATTAATGAGTCTTGGAGATGAAGAATATAAGAATGTATGGATAAAAAAGGGATATGGATGAGACTGAAAAGTTCAAGCAAAAGGAGCTGGTAAATGAGGCTAAACAAAAAAAACGAACAACGAATGGAGGAGGAAAAGAAGTTTTCTGGAGAGTAAGACATATGAGAGTAAAAAAATGGTACATCAAAGTTATGATATATAAATGTAAATGGATTAATGCCAACTAAAATGGAATTAAATGAGTTATTAAGCAGAACCACACTGGATGTTGTTGTATTATGTGAGACAAAATGGAAAAATGAATGGGGAACTCCTGACATTGGTGATGATAAATATGATTTATGGATGAAAAATAGAAGTGACAAGAGAGGAGGAGTGACAATTCTGACTAAAAAATGTGTCAAAGTGGAGAAGGTAATAAAAAGTGAAGACAAGTCTGAAATTTTACAGTTGATGATTAGAAGTGGAAATGGAAGGATAATAAATTACACAGGAATGTATGTGCCACCTATCACCAATGCTTGCCGAAAAGAAGAGCATGAAGAGATGTTAGTAGATGTGTTAAAAGGTCTTGAAGTACTGATATAGTTTTGTTGGTGATTTTAACTGTAAGGAGATAAATTGGGAGACATAGACAACTACTGAAAGTGAGAGCTCATGGAGTAATAGACTACTGAACTGGGTGGTGGAAAATGTGATGACTCGATGGGTTGATTGTGATACTAGATTTAGTGGAAGAGATAAACCATCAAGACTTGATTTAGTGTTTACCAAGGACATAGAAATTTTTGAAACTATACACTATGGTAGCCCTCTAGGTAAAAGTGATCATGTGTTGATGGAATTTAATTTGAAAAATGAAAATGTAATCATTAATGAAAATTATAAGGTAAGAAGATTTAAATACAGTAAAACTGACTTTGAAAAATTAAGAAACTACTTTGTTGCTGTAGACTGGAAAGACATTGAAGATGTAGATGTTCCGGAAAAATGTGATGAATTTATAAGGATATATAATTCTGCTGTGGAGAAATTTGTACCTAAAGGAGAAGTGAGATGTAAAAAGGGTAAAGAATGGTTCAATACAAAATGCAAAGAGGCTAGTAATTGTAAAACAAATGCTTGGAATAGATAAAAAAAGAGGAAAACTGAGAGCAGATAGGAGGAATATACTGATGCTAGAAACAAGTACATTGAGATTATAAGAATAGAGAGAAGAAACTATGAAAGAGATATAATAGACAAGTGTATAAATGAACCCAAACTATTCTTTAGACATATTAATGGGAATATGAAGAAGAAAGAAGGTGTATCAAGATTGAAAGTTGAAAGAAAAATCTATGAGGATGCACAGGACATGGCAGAGGTTATGAAGAATAGTTTCAGATCGGTATTTACTGTGGAAGGGAAGTTTGATGAGGGAAGGGATACGCTGGTGAGGAATACACGAATTATAGTCCCGGTCAGTTATGAAGAAATAATTAAAATGATGGAAGAACTTGAAGTAAATAAAGCAACTGGTCCAAAAGGAGTATCAAACTAGATAATGAAAGAATGTAGAGAACAACTGGCTGATAAAATTCAGTCTAGTGGTGACATCACTATCACAGGGAAGAGTACCAAAAATATTACAAATATTACACCAATATACAAAGGAGGAAATAAGGAAAATCCACTAAATTATAAACCAGTGTCCTTGACTAGTGTTGTAGAAAAATTATGTGAAACAACAATAAAGGAAAGATGGATGGAACACTTGGAAAGAAATAAAGTTTTAGTAAATTGTTAATTTGGATTTAGGAGAGGAAGATCAAGCTCCATGAACTTACTGTCCTTTTATTCAAGGGTAGTCAATATTGTGCAGGAGAGAGAGAGATGGATGGGTGGATGGTGTCTACTTAGACTTGAAGAAGGCATTTGACAAAGTACCACACCGAAGATTGCTATGTAAGATAAAAAAAAATTATGAAAAAATTGGAGGAAGACTGCTGGAGTGAATGGAGGATTATCTGGATGATAGAGAGATGAGAACTGTAATACAAGACCAAAATTCATCTTGGCTGAAAGTAACTAGTGGTGTCCCACAGGGGTCAGTGTTGGAACCAATAATGTTTGTAATATATGTGAATGACATAAATAGAGAAATATAGTTATGTGAACTTATTTGCAGATGATGCTAAGCTGATGAGAAGGGTAAAAAATGTAAATGACTGTATGGTACAGCAAGATGATTTAAACAACATAAATAGATGGAGTAAATCTTAGCAAATGGAAATCAATTTAAGTAAATGTAGAGTAATGGAGTTTGGTAAGAGTAAGAAAAGAATACAATATCATTATGAGATGGAAGGTGTAAAGTTAAAGAAGTCAAAAGAGGAAGTGAATTTGGGAGTAATAGTTACTGAAAATTTGACTCCGGACAGACACATTGATAAAATTACTGGAGAGACGATGAATTTGTTAAAAAGTGTAAGAATGTCATTCTCATATTTGGATAAAGAAATGATAAAAAGTTGTTGATTTCCATGATAAGACCAAGATTGGAATATGCGGCAGTGGTGTGGTCTCCTCATACAAAGAGGAATATTATAAAATTAGAAAAAGTACAAAGAGCAGTCACTAAGATGGTTCTGGAGTTCAGTAAATTCCTACCCTTGAAAATGGGAGAGAGGGAGGAAATTTAATAAACATATATAGAATGATAAATCATATGGAAAATATGGACAAAGAAGGTTTTATAAATTTAGACACACAGAGTACAACGGGAAACAAAAAGAAGTTGAAGAAAATTAACTGTAGAAGAGACATTAAAAAGTATAGTTTTCCTCACAGAAGTGTGAACAAATGAAATGAACTTAGTGAAGATGATGTAAATGCCAAAATTATCAGTGCATTTAAGACCAAACTAGATAGATAGAGAGACAAAATGCTATGAGATTACTCCCCTCCTGTAAACCACAACTAGGTAAATACACACACACACACACACACACACACACACACACTTGTACTTCCATTAAGGTCTCTTTTTACTTTTCTTATTTCCAGTATGTGACATTTTCTGGCATTAAATTCTACTTTCCATCTTTGGCTCCATGCATGTATCTTGCTAATATCCTTTTGTAACCCCTTGCAGTCATTTTCATCCTTTATTATTTTCACTGTTTTTGCATCATCAGCAAACAGGTTTATATAACTATTTAGATTCTCTCTCATATCAGTTATATATATTTGAAACATAATGTGTTGGCACCTATTATGTTTCAACACCCATCTCATCCATTTCTAAAGCTGAACACTTCACTCAAACCTTTGCCAAAAATTCAACCTTGGATGATTCAGAGCTTGTTCTTCCCTCTCCTCCACCCTCTGACTACTTCATGCTACTGATTAAAATCCTTCAGTGATGTTTTCCATGCCCTCACTGGGCTAAACTCTCTCGAAAGGCTTATGGACCTGATGGGGTCCCTCCTATTGTTCTCCAAAATTGTACCTCATGCCTAGTCATACTCTTTCAACTCTATTAATATCTACCTTTCCCTCTTTCTGGAAGTTTGCCTACCTCCAGCCTCTTCCTAAAAATAGTGACTTCTAATCCCTCCTACTACCATCCCATTGTTTTAATTTCCTACCTATCTAAACTTTTTGAACCTATCCTCACTTCACAACCTTCTATTTGACCACTAGTATGGGTTCCATCAAGGCTGCTCTACCAGTGATATTTTGGCTTTCCTTGCTTAGCTTTGGTCATCCTCTTTTAGAGATTTTGGTGAAACTTTTGCTGTTGCCTTAGACATATCAAAACCTTTTTATAGTCTGGCACAAAGCTTTGATTTCCAAACTACCCTTCTATGGCTTTTATCCTTTTCTCTCTGTAATTTTATCTCAAGTTTCTTGTTAGACTGTCTATTGCTGCTGTGATAGATGGTCATTGTTTTTCTAAATCTATTAACAGTGGTGTTCCTAAGGGTTATGTTCTGTCACCCACTCTCTTCCTATTATTCATCAATGATCTTCGAAACCAAACTTGTTGTCCTATCCACTCCTACGCCGATGATACTACCTGGCACTTTTCCACATCTTTCCATAGACGTCCAACCCTTCAGGAAGTAAACAGTTCAAGAAGGGAAGCCACAGAATGCCTGACTTCTGATCTCTCTAAAATCTCTGATTGGGGGAGAACAAACTTAGTATTGTTCAGTGTTTCAAAAACTCAAATCCTCCATCTATCAACTCAACACAACCTTCCAGACAACTATCCACTCTTCTTCAGTGACACTCAACTGTCCCCCTCTTCTACACTGAACATCCTTGGTTCATCCTTTACTTATAATCTAAACAGGAAACTTCACTTCTCATCTCTAGCTAAAACAGCTTCTATGAAGTTAGGCATTCTGGGTTGTCTCTGCTAGTTTTTCTCACCCTTCCTCAGCTGCTAACTCTGTACAAGGGGCTTATCCATCAATGTATGGAGTATGCTTCACATGTATGGGAGGCTTCCACTCATACCACTATTTTAAACTGGATGGAATATTATCAACTCCTCTCCTCTAACTGAATGTCTTCAGCCTCCTCATTGCCGCAGTATTGCATCTCTTGCTAACTTCTACTGGTATTTTCATGCCAACTGTTCTTCTGATCTTGCTATCTGCATACCTCCCATCCTCCCATGGCCTCACTGCACAAGATTTTCTTTTTTCTCTCATCCCTATTCTGTCCACCTCTCTAATGCAAGAGTCAAACAGTATTCTCAATCATTCTAGTAAATTTTGGGATTCCCTGCCTGCATCTGAATTTCCACCTTCCTATGACTTGAAGTCTTTCAAGAGAGAGATTTCAAGACATTTATCCTGTAATTTTTGACTAGTGCTTTCAACTCTGTATGGGGACCGATATGTCAGCGGATTTTTTTTTTTTTTCTGCAGTTTTGTTGCCCTTGGCTGGTGCCCCTCTTACATAAAAAAAAAATTTGTTATATTAAAATTTTTAAAAAATGCAATTTATAAAAGCTTACACTAATACAAATAATTATACCAGATACAAAAGAAAAACTAACATGAGTAATTATACCAGACTTGAAAGAAAAGTTGCCAGAAAGCTTTTTATCATACAGAACTTCAACAACCAAAAATTGACAACCATCCAATGAACAAGATGATCATCTATGTGATTATGATGACAAAATGCATGAAGAACACCTGTAAAGGTTTTGTGCTGATGGTCCTTGCTTCAGGAAAGGAATAAAGGGATGAGGTGAGAGATAATGTAAAAACTGTCAGTGATAAGAATTTTTACTATTTCATTTTTTTTTTTTTAATGAGTGTGTGTAAACATGTGTCTTTAAATGGGCATTGTTATTATGTTATATCTTTAAAGACATTAAGCCATTCTAAGTTATTCTGAGATAAACAATAAAAATGCAAAAAAAGCTGTCCAACTTAAAGGATACTGAATAAATAAGTGTCTTCTCAGTTTTTTAAAAATCTCAGTGTAGAAATACATGGCTTTAGTGTTAAGTCTTCAGAACAAAGCAAATGTGACACTTGGAAGTCCACTATGTGTGTGTGTGTGTGTGTGTGTGTGTGTGTGTGTGTGTGTGTGTGTGTGTGTGTGTGTGTGTGTACACATAAGGTTAAAATTTACAAAAATCTATAAATGAGACTATAGTTTCAAAAGATGAAACTCCTTACCAAAAATTCTTGCTTGATCTCTGGTCTCCAATCAAACCGAGATGTAAGGAGACGAGAGTTGTTGAGACGGAAATAAAAGTTTGCATCCTGTACCCATAATGGTGGTTGTTCTTGCTCTTGTTGTTCCTGTTGCTGCCATTGCTGGCCGTCATTCACCCAGCTGGGCTGTAAATGTTTCATAGAGAACCTGGCATTGCGAAGGTCTTCCAAGCCACCCTCAACAACCACTTGTTCAGCTATATCTGGTTAAGACAATTTTTTATAAAAATGTGCTAGGAAAAGCCAGGCAAGAAACTACAAAATTATATTTAGATTCCTAAGGATTTTATATTACAGCTGTAATATCTTTCCTGTAAAGTAAAGGATCTCCTATTTTGACAGAATCACACTCACACCAAATATATTCAGATATATTCAGATATACTATACAGCTACAACTATCTCCTGCCACTTGATCTTGCCATTAATAGCTACTACACTAAAGGACAAAATATAGCACCTAACACTTCTTCCTGTCTTAAGGGTTAGTTAATAATCATCAGGATAACATATGTGCAATAATCAATAAATATACATAATGGTGTAAGCACATGCCTACCCCCAGTGCCCACCACATTGTAGTCTTGATGCAGTAAGGATCTAAGAATATAATGGATGTTCCAGGAGAAAAGTCTCAGAAATTAAGATTACATCTCATCAGCATGAGGTTTTGATCTTGATGCAAGTTTTAATACTTCATAAGAATTATGAGAGTCATTACTACTTTACAGAGTGGTCATTTTTCTAATTTGAAAAAAATTGCATATACTTTTCAGATCATGTTACAGAAAATAACATTAATTTAATGGAGCAAACTGAAAATCTATTATAAATTGGGCATCCCTACCCTTGCCTAAAAACTCTTAAGCAAAGTTCCAATTTTAGGTATGTATGAAAAGTGGCAGCCAAAGGTGACTATGGAACCTGATTATGAATAAAATGGTTCTGTTGTTTATCTAATAAGTGAAATAGGGTGACTGTGGACCTGGTCATAGGTCATAAGGTGACTGACCACAGCTATACACCAAAGTGGACTGAGCTCAGTTCCTCTCTGGCCACTACCCACAATGGAAGCTTCCTTTTCCATGTCTGCCACATATCATCATGTGACTTACAGTCATATGAAAGCTTATTTAACAAGAATAATTATTTATAACAGGAAACAGTGAATTGAGGACCTTTAATTCCAATCCCAAGACCACTTGTTTAAATAGCTAAAGCCATCAATGTCAGCTAAGCAACATTCCATTAAATTTGTTCATTTCCAACACACTTATGTGACACAAATGTCACCAGAACCATTTGCATCACCAACAAGGAACTGCAGTGCGACTGTGATGAACCCTCAGAGAGAGAGAGAGAGAGAGAGAGAGAGAGAGAGAGAGAGAGAGAGAGAGAGAGAGAGAGAGAGAGAGAGAGAGAGAGAGAGAGAGAGAGAGAGAGAGAGAGAGAGAGAGAGAGAGAGAGAGAGAGAGAGAGAGAGAGAGAGAGAGAGAGAGAGAGAGAGAGAGGCTGGGATGGGAATGGCAAAGCCATGAGTATTCTCAAATCACTCTAGGCATTACACAAATAGATTAGACAATAACATACAGCTGAATCCCCAAGACAGACACATCTACATGGATATATGGCTAGATACACTACTATCAACAAAAGACCTGCCAAATACTGGTGATGGTTGAATAATATTTTCTTTCTACATGTGCAAAAGAACAAGTATATAGTACTGACCATTGTTTTTTAAATACTTAAAATATCTTGAGACACTTAAAAGCTAGCTGGAATAACTAAAAATATATGTTTTAGGAATGGGTGCAAGGAATAAGGTCACAATATGTAGCATAATTTTTCCTTGCCACATTATCATTTCAAACAATTATATTATATTATAGGTTTCTGTATAGAAAAAAAAAATAATAATAATAATAATTACACTTATCCAATTCCTGTTAACAATCTGATAACTAAAAGGATGTTTACTTACATCTTGGGAAATCTGTCTCATAGGTTGTATTGCTGGTCAGGAGGTTGTCAAATGTTATGGTGATGACCTGATGGGATGGATGAAACTCTACACTTGTCAGAAGAGGTGTCTCCTGTCCAGGATAACTGGTAGTGGAAACAATCCACTGATCTTCTCTCTGTTGCTCCACCTCCACTAGAACATCCACCAACTTTGTCCATGTTTCCAACTTAAAAAAAAGAAAAGTTTATCTATTCATGCTCACAATACTGAAAATCACAATACATGTACAATTATGGCTAAATGATATATGTAAGGTAATCTAGAACTATGGCCTTAATAGGCAGAATTTTCATGTAAATCTGGTAGTCATAGCTAAGTTCTCATACACAAAAATCTGCCTCTCTAACCATCAATCTACATGATATAGCCTTCATTTTATTGAATATCTTTAGATGATCATAGTTCTTGAGTGGAAGCTTTTATAACAAACATTAAAAAAAATTACAGTACTCATAAACTCTCAAATTTAAACTAATTTGTGGGAGACCAGGGCTGAATGAACTAAAAACCCAAATTATCCAATGGTTATCTCTACCCCTTTGCATCTTGATACTGTGGGGCAGGAGTGAAGAAAGGAGAAAGGTGCACTGTTGTGTTTTAGCACTCAAAACACAACATACTCATAGAAATCCTTCTTCTTCTCTATACAAAGTTTATGTAAAATCAGAATAAGAACATAAGAACATAAGAAATAAGGGAAGCTGCAAGAAGCGAACAGGCTTACACGTGGCAGTCCCTGTATGAAATATACTTACCTATTTCCATCTATTATCCCCATCCATAAACCTGTCTAATCTTCTCTTAAAGCTCTCTAGTGTCCTAGCACTAACAACATGATTACTGAGTCTGTTCCACTCATCTACCACTCTATTTGAAAACCAATTTTTTCCTATCTCCTTCCTAAACCTAAATTTTTCAAGCTTGAACCCGTTATTTCTTGTTCTATCCTGGTTGCTGATCCTAAGAATTTTGCCTACAACCCTTTTGTTATAACCCTTATACCACTTAGACTTCTATCAGGTCCCCTCTTAACCTATGTCTCTCTAAAGAATGTAAATTTAACAACTTCAATCTCGCCTCGTAAGGAATACTCCCCATCTCCTGTATCCTTTTAGTCATTCTCCTCTGTACTGATTCTAATAGACCTATATCTTTCCTGTAATGTGGGGACCAGAACTGCACAGCATAGTCTAGATGAGGTCTGACCAGCGCCAAGTATAACTTTAATATTACTTCCGGCCTTCTACTTTTAACACTCCTAAAAATGAATCCTAGTACCCTATTTGCCCTGTTTCTAGTTTCTATGCATTGTTTCCCTAGACAGAGTTCAGACCTAACTATAACTCCTAAATCTTAGAATGCATCATCATATCCAAAAACAGATAGTGTACTATAAGAAAATTCTATTATAAACTTGTTTTTATGCCAATTGTCAATAAAAAAGTGTATAAACTATTTGTTTTCTGATTTGTATTCACCATGTTTATTTTACTTTTTTAATTTATTTTTTTACTTTATCAAGTCTTGAAAATAGTGTTCTAGTTGCAAAGTGACTGTTTAATCCAGTGATGTAAACAAACTCTCATATCTTGAGAGATAAGTGGGAAAATGCAAATGTTTTCTGAAACAGATAGAATGAGAAGATAACACTTCATTGCTGCCTATATCAAGCAAACTTGACAGCCAAATTGTGCCAATGGAAAAAATAAAAGTGATATAATTATTTGAATGAACAACAGCCATTTTTGTTGCTGAGGTGGATGGTCACTATTTTTCTCCTACAGGTATGAACAGTGTATTCCTCAGGGTTCTGTCCTGTCAACTACTCTCTTCCAATTATTCATCAGTGATCTAAACTAAACTTCTTGTCCTATACACTCCTATGCTGATGACACCACCCTGCACTTTTTCATGTCTTTTCATAAAAGTCCAACCCTTCAGGAAGTAAACAGCTCATGCAGGGAAACCAAACAATGCTTGACTTTTGATCTTTCTGAAATTTCTGATTGGGAAAGAGCAAACTTAGTATTGCTCAATGCCTCAAAATATCAATTCCTCCATCTATCAACTTGACACAAACTTCCAGATAACTATCTTCTCTTCTTCAGTGATGCTAAACTGTCCCCTCTCTTCTGCACTGAACATCCTTGGTCTGTTCTTTATTTATAATATAAATTGGATATCTCACATCTCATCTCTAGCTAAAACAGCTTCAATGAAGTTAGGCATTTTGAGTTGTCTCTGCCAGCTGCTAACTCTGTACAAATACATTATCTGTCCATGCATGAAGCATGTTTCATATGTATGAAAGGGGGGTTCCACTCATACCACACTTTTAGACAGAGTAGAATCAAAAGCATTTTGTCTTATCAACTCCTTTCCTCTAACTGATTGTCTTCAACCTTTCTCTCATTACCACAACGTTGTATCTCTTGCTATATTCTACCACTATTTTCATGCTGACTGCTCTTCTAATCTTGCTAACTGCAACACAAGACTTTCTACTTTCTCTCACCCCTCTCCTGTCCATCTCTCTAATGCAAGAATTAACCAGTATTCTTAATTATTCATCTCTTTCTCTGGGAAACATTGGAATTCCCTTCCTGTTTCTGTATTTCCTCCTTCCTATGATTTGAATTCTTCCAAGAGGGAGATTTCATGACACTTATCCTTCAGCATTTATTTTTTGTTTGGCAATCTTTTTGAGAACTGGCACCCAAGTGGGCCTTTTTTTCTAATATTTCTGTGGCCCTTGGCCAGTGGCACCTTGCATTGAAAAAAGTGATGTATTATGCACTGTATAGGAGAAAAAACAATATTTGATATCTGTATGTCATGGACCTCATATTTATGCCCAGAATCATACCAAGTCTGTTTTCCAACAAGCCAATAATTCCTTTATTAATAAAAAGTGTCAGATTTTAACTCTCCTTATGATTTCTGGCACCTAGCCAGATATATCTCAAATAACTTTGCTTCATCATATTTCCCTCTTTTATTTCAACCTGATGGCACCTTTGCCATCTGATCAATTTGAACTCTTCACACAAACCTTTGCTAAAAACTCTACCTTGAATGATTCAGGGCTTGTTCCTTCCTATCCTCCACCCTCCAACTACTTCGTGCTACCCATAAAGATCCTTTGCAGTGATAATTTCCATGCCCTCACTAGTCTTAAGGGGACCAAATGAGTTCATTTTTGTTTTTGTTATTCATGAACCAAAGTGCACCAATTTTTTTTATCAGCTATAAAGTTCCTCTAGATAAGTTATATGTATAACTTTCATTAATTTTTCTTTTTTAAGGAAAATGCAAACAAGGTTTTGATCTTTGCACAGTTTGACAACAGTCTTTCTTGCAACTCTTGAAAACTTCTCACAAGATACTTAGATGGTTTTCTAAGAAAACTATTTGATGGATTTTTTTATTTTTGGCATTGTTGTTAAGAAAAAATCCAAAAATTTTTCATCTGGATATTTCTCTTAAGCTAGAAGAAAAACTAAACACTCAATCAAAATTGTCACATATTTTTTAGGTATTTTAATTCCCTTCCTCATGACATCAGAATAATCAAAATCAGACAGTAAATGGCAGAGAAATATCCCCCAACAGCACAATAAGTTAGTTTTGAGATATGGGGTTTTAAAGTTTAAAAGGACATGCTTTTCTTCCATATATAGCTATGTAATATTAGAATTTTTGAAGTGCCAAGTATTATAATGCATTTGTTCTGAGTCGCACATGATTTTCAGCCATAATTGCAATTGCGTTAACAGATGGCTTGTTTTGTTGGTATCTGGAGTCTCTTAGATGGAACACTGCTCACTTCATTTTTACAATGAGGATGTGCCACACTGATGCATGTGGCCCAGAGACTGGTGGTGAGCATCAAGTCAAGGACTTTTTACATGTTTTGGAACAATGCATGTTGCCAACCAGTGCTTGAAGTTGCTCCACTGAAACTAAAATATTATCTCCAATGAATGATATTTCCTCATCACTCTCAAAAGTTTTTAATGTTCACTAAGAGACTCTCTTGCTAGTGGAAACAATGATGTTGAAGGCAATAGCTGTAATTGTACAGTATTCTCAATCACTCATCCCTTTCTCTGGTAAACTCTAGAACTCCCTGCCTGCTTCTGTTTTTTCACCTTCCTATGAGCTGAATTCCTTCAAAAGGGAGGTTTCAAGACACTTATCCTTCAATTTTTGACTACCGCTTTGGACTTTTTTATGGGACTGGCATTTCAGTGGGCATTTTTTTATTGGATTTTTGTTGCCCTTGGCCAGTGTCCCTCCTACATATGAAAAAAAAAAAAAGCATAGACATAGCAGAAGTAGTCAAGGCAGCAGAGGCAGAAACATAACTTGTATATGGAGTAGGAGGTGAGGTGACAGGAAGGACAGACTGGCTGACGTGCTGTGAGGCTATATACACTCACTCTCACATTGTTGTCTGCTCTTAGCTAATATCTGGTGTGCATTTGCCAGTACCTTAGGATAAGTAAGACTTCCTCTCACCCAACATGGTGAAAAAAGCAAAAAAGCGGTAAGTGAGTGGACAATAAGCGGGCATAAAAGTTGGTGAAAGAGACAGTATCACTTGTTCCCTCCCTCTCTCTAAGTGTGTACAACATGCCAAGCCATGAGAGGAAACTTCCATACACCACCATAAAGAAAACTGTTCCTCATATACTCTATTGGTATTTTTAATTAATATTTTTTTACAAAAATCTCCCACCTACATTGACCTTGACTGAGCGACTGAGTGTGAGTGGGGGTGGGACGTTTAAATGGGTATTTATGCATTAATTAAAGATGGAAGACAAATTATCATGCATGCATCGTGAAGCACTAGGCCTAGGGATGCCATGAGATGATTTACACATTTTTTTATTTTTTTATTTTTTTTTTCAGATTTTCAACTAGTTCGGTCCCCTTAATCCTTGGAAGGCTCATGAACCTGATGAGGTCCTTCCTATTTTTCTCCAAAACTGTGCTTCCATGCTTGTGTCCTGCCTAGTCAACTCTTCCAACTCTGTCCATCAACATTTACCTTTTCTTCTTGCTATAAGTTTGCCTACCTCCAGCCTGTTCCTAAAAAGGGATCACTCTAATCCCTCAAACAACCATTCTGTTACTTTAATTTCCTGCCTCCCTAGAATTTTTTAATCTATCCTCAACAGGAAGATTCTTAAACATCTATCACTTCACAACCTTCTATCTGATCGCTAGTGTGGGTTCCATTGAGGCAATTCTACTGATCTTCTGGCCTTCCTTATTGAGTACTGGTCATCCTCTTTTAGGGATTTTGGTGAATTGCTTTTGCCTTAGACAAAAGCATTTGATAGAGTTTGGCACAAAGTTTTGATTTCCAAACAATCCTCCTTTGGCTTCTATCCTTCTCTCTCTGTGACTTCAACTCAAGTTTCCTCTCAGACCATTCTATTCCTGCTGTGCACTTTCTTCCAATTATTCATCAATGATTTTCTAAATCAAACTTCTTGTCCTATCCATTCTTATACTTATGATACCAGCCAGCACTTTTCCACGTCTTTTTGTAGACATCCAACCCTCCAGGAAGTTCACACAGGGAAGCCACACAGCACCTGACTTTTGATCTCACTAAAATTTCTGACTGAGACAGAGCAAACTTAGTATTGTTCAATGCCTCAAAAACTGAATTCCTCCATCTATCAACTCAACACAACTTTCCAGATAACTGTCCCGTCTTCTTCAGAGACACTCAGCTGTCCCCTTCTTCTATATTGAGCATCCTTGATCTGTCTTTTACTTATAGTCTAAACTGGAAACTTCACATCTCATCTCTAGCTAAAATAGCTTTTATGAAGTTACGTGTCCTGAGTTGTCTCTGCCAGCTGCCAACTCTGTACAGGGATCTTATCCATTCATGTATGGATTCATGTATGGCTTCACATGTATTGGGGGATTCCATTTATACCACTCTTTTAGACAAATTGGAATCAAAAGCTTTCATCTTATCAACTTCTCTCCTCTAACTGACTGTCTTTAGCCTCTCTCTCATTGCCATTATGTTGCATCTCTTACTATCTTCTACTGTTATTTTCATGCTAACTGCTCTTCTGATCTTGATAAATGCATGCCTCCTCTCCTCCCACGACCTCTCTGCACAAGACTTTCTTCTTTCTCTCATCCCTATTCTGTCCACCTATCTAATGCAAGAGTAACCAGTATTCTCAATCATTCATCCCTTTCTCTGGTAAGCTTTGGAATTCCCTGTCAGGTTCTGTATTTCTTCCTTCCTATGACTTGAACTCTTTCAAGAAAGAAGTTTCAAGACACTATTTGATTATTCTATTTGCCATAGCTCTCAGAGCTGGCATTTAAGTGGGCCTTTTTTTTTGTATTAAAATCTTTGTTATCCTTGGCCAGTGGCCCTCTTACATTAGAAAATAAATAAATAAATAAATAAATAAATAAATGATATTTAATTATGTATCCATATCTTTTGGTGATCTTGATTTTTTTTTCTTAACACTGGCAGCATTAACTACATCACAACATCCCCCAGGGTTGTCTTTGTCAACAACACCATGCACCTCACCACAGTTTCTTCCACTCTTATAACTCTGTTAAAACCAAAGATAATTTCAGTCAATGGTTATTTTCTCTTCTTACTTCATTTGGATAACTCAAGGTAACAGAAGGTATGATGTTCTACCAAGGAACAGTTTATTAGATACTTATCAGATGTCTATTGGAGTGTCCAATTTCTCCCCCATATTGCAGAGAACAGATGTCAATCCAAATTTCCCTGTATATCTTGGTTGACAATCTGGAATATCCAACACTTATCCAGTGGCACAAAAGTGTCTGAGATATTCAGTTCCAACTTAGGTGGGATTTAGTGTAATGACATTTGCTTCCTCATCTTAATTTCCATGTTTATGCCTCCTTCTCTGTCTGTTACACAGATCCCCCCCCCCCCCCTCTCTCTCTCTCTCTCTCTCTCTCTCTCTCTCTCTCTCTCTCTCTCTCTCTCTCTCTCTCTCTCTCCTTAATAGATATGCTCCTACTCTATGTACATTTCTGTGTGTCCTAATGTATAACAGAAAATCATGGTAGCTTGCTAATTTACTTTTAGAAGTGATGACATGGATGGTTATATGTGATGACTTGTACCAAGTAAAATTCTTATGTGTACAAGTTTATCCACATGGCTGCTTGGAATCTCCACTCAGATGTTGAAAGCATTATGAAAATAAGTAGAAAGCTTTTCCTGGGGAATACTAATATTTTCCCAAGGTATTTTTCTTGAGTATATTCTATGGGAGTCTGAATAGCTCAAGAATCCTTATGGGAATTCCAATTGACTTTAATCACAGTGAATTTGGATATGGGAAATACTACAGGTTAACTATCACTAAACCAGCATCATTGGAACCTCTAGGGTGCCAAATTACAGTGAGGCTAAGTTAGAATACACTTAATCCAACCATCAACCACCTCATCTTACCTTTAAGATACCCTGTAAATTAGTAAAAATGTTAATTAACAAGTGGGGCTATATCAATATCGCTTTTCCACTGAAACTGATACTGATATTTCATTTATGGCTGATCCTGTTAACAAAGAAACTGAGCAATTTTTCTTTTTGTCTCTTTATGCCTAAAACTGTTGAATAAACAGTGCTGTAAATTCATACAAGGTTCCCACAGACACAATATTGTAAGTTTTTTTTTCTCTCTTTTTTTTTTTGCAAGTTCAACCTTAGCTTTTATGGATAATGTGCAGTGTTTGTGTTTTACACAATGAGAAACATTTCCTTTATTCACTAGAGCCATGGCTGGAGCTAAAACTGAGCAGCTTTAATAATATAATAGATTGGAATGACTTCCTTGTGTTTGGCAGTAATGTCAGTTGATTATGTAGCAATTATTCATACAGTATCACCAACAAACAGAAGCAGCAGCAGGTCGGTGCAATGAACTGGGAAATTTGAAATTGTGCCAGCTAAAATTAGTGCCAGATTAGTGATGGAACTGGATTAGTGACTGCCAGATTAATAATGGCCAACCTCTACCATAATCCAAAGGCTATTGATATATAACAACTTTTATTTATTTATTTTTTTTTTTTTTTATGAAATGATAATATTTAGCAAACAATTTATTAACTATTCTTCAAGTAAATATCAATTCTTCTCATTACACTTTATAATTGGATGGGTGTACTGCAGTCAGCTACATCGCAACCTTCCCAAAAAGTTTGTATAAAAGGCAGCTAATACCTATGATTTCCTACCATTCTTAAATCTCACTGAAAATTCAGAAATAACATGAAAATGATGCACTCATACTTTTATTTTATCTCTTTATGCAAAATTGTAATGCTTCCTTACTGTAATCTGAAGAGTTTTCTGCAAAAGATCAACACCAGTGATAAGATGTGCTCTATAAGGATGACCAGAGTAATTGGTGTACATGAAGTCTTGCTGCAATGCACACTTAATTCTGTTCACCTCTAAGCTCCCATTGGTCTTCAAGGTGAGACTGAAAATAAATAAATAAATAAATATATATATAAATAAATAAAAAAATAAATAAGCAATAAATAAGTAAATAAAACAAGAGCAGAAACTCTTAAGCACATAGTCTTCAACAATTTTCATTTCAGAAAACATACATACACTATATATAAAAATGTGAAATTATCATTGTCAGAAACTATACAGTAATTCCTCAACTACTGTAGGTTCACTTATCATGCTCTCAGTACATTGTGGATTTTCTGGCTAATATATGTAAATTTATGTAACAGACTCCTCAGTATACCACAGGCTTCTGTAGTTGATCTATATATATATATATATATATATATATATATATATATATATATATATATATATATATATATATATATATATATATATATATATATATATATATATATATATATATATATATATATATATATATATATATATATATATATATATGATAAGAGGAGGCAGTAGACACCTGCCGAAACGATAATTACTCCCAGTGAGGTCTAAAGCACTGATAAGGGGGTGCTGTGAACTTATCATTAAACCCAGCTGTGACCTCACTGAATGTTTCCCTTTGTGTCTCACAACACAAGGGGGCAGTCACCGCCTGCCCTCTAAAGACAACTCTCTTCCTCCACACAAAACTACAAGCACCTAATAACACACACACCCTTCACTCAAAAATTTTAAAATCATCATGGCGACTCCTACACCAGCCTCGGAGTCCCCATCTGGGGAGGGGACCATAAATGTCCCCAGGTCGGACTGCCTTTCTGTCGACGACCCTAAGTGTCTTGACACCCCCCTCAACTTCTTTTCCTCACTGAAACTCAGGTGTCTGAGGCAACTGACAGTAGCCCCTTTGCTGTTCCCTCCTACTTTCTCTATCCTCATTTTCGATCCAAAGCTGGATGCTGCGTTTATGTGCGCAATGACTTAACCTGCTCTCGTGCCCACGCTCTTGAATCTTCCGAGTTTTCCACCATCTGGCTACGACTACAGAGACACTCTCACACTAAATTTATCTGTGCTGTATACCTCTCTCCTAACTCCTCTGACTATAAGAAATTCTTTGAGTACTTAACTTCCAAAGTGGAGCACATTCTGACCCTCTTCCCTTTTGCAGAGATCTCCATTCTTGGAGACTTCAATGTTCACCACCAGCTTTGGCTTTCCTCTCCCTTCGCTGACCATCCTGGTGAACTAGCCTACAACTCTGCTATCCTCCGTGACCTAGAGCAATTGGTGCAACACCCTACTCGTATTCCTGACCATCTTGGAGATACGCCCAACATTCTTGACCTTTTCCTGACCTCTAATCTTTCTGCTTATGCTATCACCCTCTGTCACCCTTTCTTCTCCGTTGAGCTCTTCCGATCACAATCTCATATCTTTATCTTGTCCTATCACTCCAATCCCTCCTCAGGATCCCCCTAAGCGAAGGTGCCTCTGGCGTTTTGCCTCTGCTAGTTGGGGGGACCTGAGGAGGTATTTTGCTGATTTTCTTTGGAATGACTACTGCTTCCATGTCAGAGACCCATCTTTGTGTGCTGAGCGCATAACAGAGGTGATAGTGTCTGGCATGGAGGCATACGTTCCTCACTCTTTTTCTCGTCCTAAACCTTCTAAACCTTGGTTTAACACAGCTTGTTCTCGTGCTATACATGATAGAGAGGTGGCCCACAAAAGGTACTTAAGCATTCCATCACCAGAATCTCATGCACTTTATATTTCTGCCCAGAACCATGCCAACTTTGTTCTTCAACTAGCCAAAAACTACTTCATTAACAGAAAATGTCAAAACCTTTCAAGATCTAACTCCCCTCGTGATTTCTGGCATCTAGCCAAAAATATCTCCAATAACTTTGCTTCTTCTTCTTTCCCTCCTCTACTTCAACCAGATGGCACCACTGCCATCACATCTATTTCTAAAGCTGAACTCTTTGCTCAAACCTTTGCTAAAAATTCTACCTTGGACGATTCTGGGCTTGTTCCTCCCTCTCCTCCACCCTCTGACTACTTCATGCCACCTATTAAAATTCTTTGCAATGATGTTTTCCATGCCCTCGCTGGCCTAAACCGTCAGAAGGCTTATGGACCTGATGGGGTCCCTCCTATTGTTCTCCGAAACTGTGCCTCCGTGCTTGCACCTTGCCTAGTCAAGCTCTTTCAGCTCTGTCTGTCAACATCTACCTTTCCTTCTTGCTGGAAGTTTGCCTACATTCAACCTGTTCCTAAAAAGGGTGACCGTTCTAATCCCTCAAACTACTGTCCTATTGCTTTAATTTCCTGCCTATCTAAAGTTTTTGAATCTATCCTCAACAGGAAGATTCTTAAACATCTATCACTTCACAATCTTCTATCTGATCGCCAGTATGGGTTCCGTCAAGGCCACTCTACTGGTGATCTTCTGGCTTTCCTTACTGAGTCTTGGTCATCCTCTTTTAGAGATTTTGGTGAAACTTTTGCTGTTGCCTTGGACATATCAAAAGCTTTTGACAGAGTCTGGCACAAAGCTTTGATTCCCAAACTACCCTCCTACAGTTTCTGTCCTTCTCTCTGTAACTTCATCTCAAGTTTCCTTTCAGACCGTTCTATTGCTGCTGTGGTAGACGGTCACTGTTCTTCTCCTAAATCTATTAACAGTGGTGTTCCTCAGGGTTCTGTCCTGTCACCCACTCTCTTCTTATTATTCATTAACCCTTTCCTTCCGGCGCTTAAATTATTTTCCCGTTTTGTATGACGGATAAAAATGGTAAACCTAGAAATTGTCAGAAAATTGTTTGAATACTAATAATTATTTTCTTTGTTATTCTGAATACAATGATATACTTTGTAGCTCAATGTGACCTCTCAAAGTTGAGTTTATGCCTTATAAAGGATTCCTCCTCCTCCCGCTGTGTGATCCGTCATCCAGAAACAGCCCGGAGAGCGATGACGCCGCACGCACACACTCTCTCTCTCTCTCTCTCTCTCTCATCTTGGAGGGGAAATTGTACACTTCCAATGAGAGAGAGAGAAAGAGAGAGAGAGAGAGAGAGAGAGAGAGAGAGAGAGAGAGAGAGAGAGAGAGAGAGAGAGAGAGAGAGAGAGAGAGAGAGAGAGAGAGATTTCATCCCTTTTCACATCAAGTTTCAGGCAAATAACATTCTCTCTCTCCCTCTCTGACAAATTACCCTCTACCATTTTATTATAAAATCGAAGATAATGAAAAAATTAACATGAAAGATTGATAGGTATCATCTCTCTGTTCTGATAAAACAGGTGGATCCTGTAAATCATTTCCCGAGTCCTCACTAATATCTTCGCTTTTTTCAGCTTCTTCTTCTAAATATTCACTGTCACTGTCTTCAAACTCAGAAGCACTGCTAAATACATATGTTGTGTCCTGCTCCATGGTGAGTTATGATCTGAGATCCTTGGCTCTTATCAGGATGTCTCTTCACACTTATCATGGTGCTTTCCACCCGGCGAGTGCTTTCCACCCGGCGGGTCGCTGGGGTTGCCAAGTGTTGCCCGGAGAAAGGGAAAATAGCTTAGTTACCGCTAAATTTCCAGAGCTAGTGACAACACTACATGTGAAAACATGCCAGACACTTCCACTCACACCATCTGACTCGAGAAACCGCGCTTGGACCTGAAAATTGAGGCGCGAAAATTCTTGATTACCGGTATGATCGCCGTCATTACGGACGCATTTTTGCAATCGTATATATACAATTGCCGGAAGAAAAGGGTTAATGATCTTCTAAACCAAACTTCTTGTCCTATCCACTCCTACGCTGATGATACCACCCTGCACTTTTCCACGTCTTTTCATAGACGTCCAACCCTTCAGGAGGTAAACATATCACGCAGGGAAGCCACAGAACGTCTGACTTCTGATCTTTCTAAAATTTCTGATTGGGGCAGAGCAAACTTGGTATTGTTCAATGCCTCAAAAACTCAATTCCTCCATCTATCAACTCGACACAACCTTCCAGACAACTATCCCCTCTTCTTCAATGACACTCAACTGTCCCCCTCTTCTACACTGAACATCCTCGGTCTGTCCTTTACTTATAATCTGAACTGGAAACTTCACATCTCATCTCTAGCTAAAACAGCTTCTATGAAGTTAGGTGTTCTGAGACATCTCCGCCAGTTTTTCTCACCTCCCCAGCTGCTAACTCTGTACAAGGGCCTTATCCGTCCATGTATGGAGTATGCTTCACATGTCTGGGGGGGTTCCACTCATACTGCTCTTCTAGACAGGATGGAATCAAAAGCTTTTCGTCTCATCAACTCTTCTCCTCTAACTGACTGTCTTCAGCCTCTCTCTCACCGCCGCAATGTTGCATATCTAGCTGTCTTCTACCGCTATTTTCATGCTAACTGCTCTTCTGATCTTGCTAACTGCATGCCTCCCCTCCTTCTGCGGCCTCGCTGCACAAAACTTTCTTCTTTCTCTCACCCCTATTCTGTCCACCTTTCTAACGCAAGAGTTAACCAGTATTCTCAATCATTCATCCCTTTCTCTGGTAAACTCTGGAACTCCCTGCCTGCTTCTGTATTTCCACCTTCCTATGACTTGAATTCCTTCAAGAGGGAGGTTTCAAGACACTTATCCACCAATTTTTTACCACTGCTTTGACCCTTTTATGGGGCTGGCATTTCAGTGGGCATTTTTTTTATTAGATTTTTGTTGCCCTTGGGTAGTGTCCTTCCTACATAAAAAAAAAAAAAATATATATATATATATATATATATATATATATATATATATATATATATATATATATATATATATATATATATATATATATATATATATATATATAATTATTATTATTATTATCATTATTATTATTATCATTTATGTGGTAAAATAAGCATTTTCTACCCTAAAAATTAATAAATTAATAAATTTTTAAAAATACAGTACAGCACTGTACTGTATAACACATCAATTAAGATATATTAAAATGAAAATACATAATGTACCATAGATGAGCAAACAAAGAATCACACATACTGTCCTCATCATCATCAATCAAATTGTAATATCTTCACAGGTGAGTGTACTGATTTCATTATTTTTTTTTGTACATAAAGATGCATCTAAAAGTTGGTTTGAGTTTAAAAAGTGTTTAAGAGTGTAGAAAAGGTTTATAAGTGAGAAGATGGTGTGCTCTGTGATGTGATGACATGACAACAAAAAAATGGCTGCCTAACTATACTTATATCAGTTTTATACTTGCTCATTTACCACAGATGACTACAATACTGTCTGCATACATGCAATGACATGCACTAGTAAGTAAAGTACTGAGTCTTGAATATACAAAAGAATGAAAATGAAGGAATTGGGATGGGTAATTAATGATATTAATAATGGATCTTCAAGAACCTTATCACTGAGGATAGCAAGTACTCTGTAATACAAAACAGCAAGTGGATAAGCGTCACCCACATGTTCACTTCAACAAAGTTCGGTAGAATATTACTGTTTGCATGGCAATGTCAATGGTTTGTTTACGGTATCCCAGGAGGTGCTGTCAGGCCCTGTGCTGTCAGGCCTCCCTGAGACCAGTGTCTGCTGCCAGCAGCTAGGGCCAGTGGGCAGCTCAGACCACTATGCTGTATTGACACAAGTGGAGCTGAGTGCAGCGAGGGAAGATGCTGTCCCGCGCACCATCTGGCTTTGGGAGAGAGCTGACTGGCCATCCATAAAGCACGACATGGCACACACTGACTGGAAGGTCCTTCTGGTGGGGATGCTGAGGCCAAGGCACACGCCCTCACCACCAAACTCCTCACTCTCCAACAGCTGCATGTTCCCAACTGAGTGTACCTCACCAGGTCAGGTGACCCAGCCTGGTTTGGCTACCGCTGCAGGGCTGCTGCTGAGGCCAAGTATGCTGCTTGGCTGAAGTACAAGCGTCATCCATCATCAAGAAATAAGGCACAACACCGGGAAGCCTGTAGATGTATGACAGCTACTTGTAGGTGGGCGGAGACAACAGAGAGAGGACCTGAAGTGCAAACTGTGTGGCCCAGGAGTTGGCAACAAGACCTGGTGGAGCCTGGTTAAGGAGCGACACGGGGCGAGCCATCAAGATGCTATCCCACCACTCACAAGGCCAGACGGGTCCACTGCCACGAGCAGCGTGGAAAAAGCTTCACTCCTGGCCCAGCTCTTCAGCACTAAGATGAAGGTAGAAGACCCAGAGCGACCTGCACCACGCCTGCCACAAGAAACCGAACACATGGTTATCATTGCATTGGTGGAAGCGGGGCAGGTTGAGCAGCTCCTCAGCACGGTGGACGTGAGTAAAGCCATCGGCCCAGACAGCGTTAGTCCACGGCTCCTCAAGTACTGTGCCAAGGAGCTATCGGGTTCCCTCTCTTCAGTCTTCACGTCTTGCCTGAGGGAGTGCAAGTGGCCCTCAATATGGATGGAGGCACACGTGGTACCGGTCCACAAAAGAAACTCGAGGTCTGAGCCCACCAATTACAGACCAATCTCCTTGCTCTCTGTGGTGGGCAAGGTTCTCGAGCATGTGGTAGCTGCAGCCATCTGCCGGCACGTGAGTGAGAACCACCTCCTCTCAGACCAGCAGTCTGGCTTCAGGCCCAGCCAGTCAACTGCTGATCTCCTCCTCCTCCTATCCAAGGACTGGCAAGACGCCTTGGATGAAGGCCTCGACACCCTTGTGGTGGCCGTGGACATTGCTGGAGCCTTTGATAGGGTCTGGCATGCGGGGCTCATTGAGAAGCTTCGCGCCAAGGGTGTCCAAGGGGACCTTCTGGTACTGCTTGGTGACTATCTCCAGGGGAAGACCCTTCGGGTGGTGGTCAACAGGCAGTCATCTGGGCTTTCACCAGTAGAAGTCTCGGTTCCACAGGGTTCAGTGCTGGGCCCAATCCTGTGGAACATTTACATTGATGACCTCCTCTGGCAGCTACCAACAGTGGCAGTGTATGCTGACAACTGCACACTCTCCCGCTCTTACTGCTGCCTTGACAGCCAGTGGGCCATTAGTGAGTTGAACAGGCAGCTCAGATTGGTGGAGCAGTGGGAAAAAGTGTGGCAGGTCAGCTTTGCTCCAGAGAAGACGCAGGCCATGGTCATCTCACGGTCCCCAGGTGCCTCTCAAGCAATCACAGGACAGCTGTACTTTGGGGGCAAGAGCCTGCCACTTCAAAACCATGTCAAGGTCTTGGGATTGTCTGTGGACCTTGGCCTGCACTTTGACCACCACATCACTGCCGTCGCCAATCAAGCCTCATTGAGAGTCTCTGCCCTGCGTAGGGTGGCACCAAGCCTCAACTCATGGGGCATCCTCACCCTGTACAAGGCATAAACATGTCCAGCCTTGAGTACGGTACCCTGTCCTGGATGTCTGGCACTGCCACCCACATGCAGAATCGATGCAGTCCAGCAGCGTGCTCTGCAACTGGTGGCGACCGAGGATGACCAGCAACTATCTTCACCTGTGACATCCCTGGAGCACCGCAGGGAGGTGTCGGCACCGGTGGTGTGCCACAAGGCCCAGGTGCAGGGGCGTCCCCCACCTCACCCCACTGAGGCTTCCCCCGCGAGCTGTGCAGAGGCACACAAGGACTTCCCTCTGCAGCAACAAGATGGTGGAGATACCTCGTTCACACTCCAGGCAGCAGCAGCGCACATTCACAGCCAGGACATCACGGCTGTGGAACATGTTCACAGCAGCCACACCCCTGGTACTGAACATATCCACACACCAAGTGAAGCTGGCTGCCCACAGGTGGCGGGAAACCCTCCCATCTTCACTAGTGCTCCACACATAGACACTCGTAGACACAATTTCTTGGGCTTATTGTGCTTTTTTTGAGTGTGAACTCAACTTTACTTTACTTTATACCTTATGTAATTATTGTATACGATGTTTTTTTTTAAATAGTTTTACATTCGACGTAAAACTTTAAACCTTATTGTGGATGTGTTTAAATAAAAAAAAAAAGAAAAAGAGAGAGAGAGAGAGAGAGAGAGAGAGAGAGAGAGAGAGAGAGAGAGAGAGAGAGAGAGAGAGAGAGAGAGAGAGAGAGAGAGAGAGAGAGAGAGAGAGAGAGAGAGAGAGAGAGAGGAACAAAGGAAGAAAAATCATTGTAACAGACAATAGTAGGATTACAATGTCTCAGAGAGAGAGAGAGAGAGAGAGAGAGAGAGAGAGAGAGAGAGAGAGAGAGAGAGAGAGAGAGAGAGAGAGAGAGAGAGAGAGAGAGAGAGAGAGAGAGAGGAACAAAGGAAGAAAAATCATTGTAACAGACAATAGTAGGATTACAATGTCTCAGAGAGAGAGAGAGAGAGAGAGAGAGAGAGAGAGAGAGAGAGAGAGAGAGAGAGAGAGAGAGAGAGAGAGAGAGAGAGAGAGAGAGAGAGAGAGAGAGAGAGAGAGAGAGAGAGAGAGAGAGAGAGAGAGAGAATCATTGTAACAAACAATAGTAGGATTATGATGACTCAGAGAGAGAGAGAGAGAGAGAGAGAGAGAGAGAGAGAGAGAGAGAGAGAGAGAGAGAGAGAGAGAGAGAGAGAGAGAGAGAGAGAGAGAGAGAGAGAGAGAGAGAGAGAGAGAGAGAGAGAGAGAGAGAGAGAGAGAGAGAGAGAGAATCATTGTAACAAACAATAGTAGGATTATGATGACTCAGAGAGAGAGAGAGAGAGAGAGAGAGAGAGAGAGAGAGAGAGAGAGAGAGAGAGAGAGAGAGAGAGAGAGAGAGAGAGAGAGAGAGAGAGAGAATCATTGTAACAAACAATAGTAGGATTATGATGACTCAGAGAGAGAGAGAGAGAGAATCATTGTAACAAACAATAGTAGGATTATGATGACTCAGAGAGAGAGAGAGAGAGAGAGAGAGAGAGAGAGAGAGAGAGAGAGGTGGGTGGGAGGAGGCACGCAGCAGCCAATCAGAAGTTAGCCACTCATGGCATCACAACAGTGGGTGGGGAAGGGCCGAGGGGGCTAGCTAGCTATCCTCCGCGAAATAAAAACCTTGCAGCTTTTGACTAATATACAGTGTAGCGTGCAGATGGAAGCTTTTCTGCATACATGACTGGGTGCACTTACTGGGTGCATGATTGCTTAGTGCTTACAATGGACTCTACAGACACAGCTCCTGACTTTGTAGAAGATCCTGGTGAAGATTTGGCAGATGTGATAGGTGACGAAGCTGGTCTTGTCATGAAATTTGAAAGTGACAAGGAAGTGGACAACAATATAGATTATGAAGAGTAGTTCCTACAGAGAAACAGCAAAACTTTAGTAACTATACCTTCAATTTTCTGATTAGTATGGTGCACAATATTGAAAATCATATCAGATGTTATGAACAAGTCCCATGCCATTTCCTCTGAATTCATTAACCTCACATCTCCAATCAAACAGTCTGCAACACTGGATATGTTCACAATTGGTCTACCTTCCATACTACTGGCCCATGTTATGGATTTCTCTATATCTGAGATTTTATATTCCTATAGTTCACCTGGTAATACATAATTATCATGTTTACTTTCATCCAAACAACTGATCAATGAATTAACTAACCTGTTTCTTACTTATGTTTTGTTGCTTTCTGTACGAGCTTCTCTTCAGAATTATTATGAAGATTGGCTTCTACTGAGAAATAGCAAAACATTAGTAAGAAACAGGTTAGTTAATTCACTGACCAGTTGTTTAGTGACATGATGTCAATAAATTGAGAAGAGATGGCATGGGGCTTGTTCATAATATCTGATATGATTTCCAATATTTCCAATACTAATCAGAAATTTGAGGGTATAACTGCAGAAATTTCTCAGAGGGCTTCAAATAATGATAAACTCCAATCACACACCAGGGTAACAGATTGCATTGATTTTTTTTTTTTTTTTGGGGGGGTGTGGTTGCTGTATACACATGGTTTATTAGGCCTGTTTTAAAACAAACACAAAACACTTTTCAGGGAAGAGTATTTGGTGCATAATGTCTGTGAAGAGATTTGGATATCTGCATGCAAACCTAAATTTTCACTGCTGATACCAGACATCAGAGATGACTACATGACCAGGTTGCTGCAGTCAGGAATCTTTTTAAAAATTTAAATAACTACATCTGTTCAGTGTAGGAGCCAGGTGACTTCTTGACCATTGATGAATTGATGAAGCTTTAATTAAACAGGATTCAGGCAGTATAATAAAAGCAAACCTAAATGATATGGCCTGTTGTGTAAATTTGTGAACACAGTAAGAATTCCATTCACCTTCAGGACGATAATAGTTCTTGTAAGTCAGATACAAGAATTTGTAGGAGGAGGAGGCAGTAGACGCTTGCCGAAACGATAATTACTCCCAGTGAGGTCTAAAGCACTGTTCAGGGAGTGCTGTGAACTTATCATCAAACCCAGCTGTGACCTCATTGAACATTTCCCTTTGTGTCTCACAACACAAGGGGGCAGTCACAGCCTGCCCTCTAAAGATAACTCTCTTCCTCCACACAAAACTACAAGCACCTAATAACACACACACCCTTCACTCAAAAATTTAAAAATCATCATGGCGACTCCTACACCAGCTTCAGAGTCCCCATCTGGGGAGGGGACCATAAATGTCCCCAGGTCAGAGGTCAGACTGCCTTTCTGTCGACGACCCTAAGTGTCTTGACACCCTCCTCAACTTTTTCTTCATTAACTTCTGCAACATTCGCAGTCTAAGATCTAATTTTCAATCTGTAGAACACTACCTCTCCTCTTCTAAACCACATCTTTAAAATTTACCCACAAATATTGGAGGCTAAAAATGAACTTGCAAAGCCTCTGTCCATATTATTAAATAAATCATTCAACAGTCTGGTCCCAGACAAATGGAAATTAGCTAATGTTACACCTATCATTAAAAAGGTGATAAATCTCAACATCATAATTACCATCCCATAAGCTTCATATCTGTAGTAAGTAAACTTATGGAATCAATAATAAGGGATAAAACAGTAGAATTCCTAGAAATCATAAAGGACACTCAACATGAATTTAGAAATACGAGTAAACCTTCATGTTTAACAAACTTACAGGACTTTTTTCACATGTATGATATGGATGATAACACCATGACAATAGATATAGTTTAATTTTCAAAAGTATTTAATAAGGTTCCTCATAAGAAGGAGGCAGTAGGCACCTACCGAAACATAATTACTTCCAGTGCGGTCTAAAGCACTAGATCAGTGAGTGCTGTGAACTGATCATTGAACTCAGCTGACCTCACTTAAAGTTTCCCTTTGTGTCTCACAATACAAGGGGGCAGCCACAGCCTGCCCTCTAAAGACAACTCTCTTCCTTCACACAAAATTACAAGCACCTAATTACACACACACCCTTCACTCAAAATTAAAAATTATCATGGTAACTTGTACACCAACCTCTGAAATCTCATCTGGGGAAGGGACCACAAATGTCCCCAGGTCAGACTGCTCTTCTGGTATCAACCCTAAGTGTCTTAACAACCCCCCCCCTCAACTTTTTCTTCATTAACTTCTGCAACATTTGCAGTCTTGGATCAAATTTTCAATCCATAGAACACCAACTCTTCTCTACTAAACTTCATCTTCTTTTCCTCACTGAAACACAGATGTCTGAGGCAACTGACAGTAGCCCCTTTTCTGTTCCCTCCTACTTTCTCTATCATCATTTTCAATCCAAAACTGGATGTTGCGTTTATGTGCGCAATGACTTAACCTGCTCTTGTGCCCACACTCTAGAATCTTCTGAGTTCTCCACCATCTGGCTATGACTACAGAGTCACTCTCAAACTAAATTTATCTGTGCTGTATACCTCTCACCTAATACCTCTGACTATAAGAAATTCTTATTTCTTATAGTCTTAACTTCCAAAGTGGAGCACATTCTGCCTCTTCCTTTTTGTGGAGAACTCCATTCTTGGAGACTTCAATGTTCATCACCATCTTTGGCTTTCCTCCCCCTTCACTGACCATCCTGGTGAACTAACCTTCAACTTTGCTATCCTCCAAGACATAGAGCAATTGGTGTGACACCCTACTCGCATTCCTGACTGTCTTGGAGATACACCCAACATTTTTTACCTTTTCCTAACCTCTAATCCTCCTGTTTATGCTGTTACCCTCTCTTCTTCGTTGGGCTACTCTGATCAAAATCTCATATCTGTATCTTGTCCTATCGCTCCAATCCCTCCTCAAGATCCCCCTAAGCAGAGGTGCCTCTGACATTTTGCCTATGCTAGTTGGAGGGACCTGAAGAGGTATTTTGCTGATTTTCCTTGGAATGACTACTGTTTCCATGACAGAGATCCATCTCTTTGTGCCAAGCACATAACAGAGGTGATAGTGTCTGGCATGGAGGCATACATTCCTCACTCTTTTTCTCAACCTAAACCTTCCAAACCTTGGTTTAACACAGTCTGTTCTCACAGTATACAAGATAGAGAGGTGGCCCACAAAAGGTATTTCAGCCTTCCATCATCAGAATCTCATGCACTTTAAATTTCTGCCAGGAACCATGCCAAGTCCAACTAGCTCCAACTAGCCAAAAACTCCATTAACAGAAAGTCAAAATCTTTCAGGATCTAATTCCCCTCATGACTTCTGGCAACTAACCAAAAACATCTCCAATAACTTTGTTTCTTCTTCTTTCCCTCCTTTATTTCAACCAGATGGCACCACTGCTATCACATCTATCTCTAAAGCTGAACTCTTCGCTCAAACCTTTGCTAAAAACTCGAATGATTCAGGATTTGTTCCTCCCTCTCCTCCACCCTCTGACTACTTCATGCTACCTAATAAAATTCTTCACAATGATGTTTTCCATGCCCTCGCTGGCCTAAGCTCTCAGAAGGTTTGTGGGCCTAATGATGTCCCTCCTATTGTTCTCGAAACTGTGCATCCATGCTTGCACCCTGCCAAACCAAACTCTTTCAACTCTTTCTGTCAACATCTGCCTTTCCTTCTTGCTGGAAGTTTGCCTACATTCAGCCTGTTCTTAAAAAGGGTGACCATTCTAGTCCCTCAAACTACTATCCTATTGCTTTAATATCCTGCCATGTAAAGGTTATTAATCTATCCTCAACAGGAAGATTCTTAAACATATATCACTTCACAATCTCATATCTGATCACTAGTATGGGTTTCATCAAGACTGCTCTACTGCTGATCTTCTGGCTTTCCTTACTGAATCTTTGTCATCCTCTTTTAGAGATTTTGGTGGAGCTTTTGCTGTAACCTTAGACATATCAAAAGCTTTTGACAAGCAAATTTGGTATTTTTCAATGCCTCAAAAACTCAATTCTTCCATCTATCAACTTGACTTAACCTTCCAAACAGCTAACCCCTCTTCTTCAGTGACACTCAACTGTCCTCCTCTTCTACAATAAACATCTTCAATCTGTCCTTTTCTTATAATCTAATCTGGAAACTTCACATCTCATCTCTAACTAAAACAGCTTCTATGAAGTTAGGCGTTCTGAGACATCTCTGCCAGTTTTTCTCACCCCCCAACTGCTAACTCTGTACAAGGGCCTAATCTGTGTATGTATGGAGTATGCTTCACATGTATACGGGGTTCCACTCATACCACTCTTTTAGACAGGGTGGAATCAAAAGCTTTTCATCTCGACTCCTCTCCTCTAACGGATTGTCTTCAGCCTCTTTCTCATCGCTGCAATTTTGCATCTATAGCTATCTTCTACTGGTATTTTTCATGCTAACTGCTCTTCTGATCTTGCTAACTGCATGCTTCCCCTCCTCCTGCAGCCTCACTGCACACCACTGCTCTCACCCCTATTCTGTCCACCTCTCTAATGCAAGAGTTAACCAGTATTCTCAGTCATTCATCCCTTTCTCTGGTAAACTCTGGAACTCCCTGCCTGCTTCTGTATTTCCACCTTCCTATGACTTGAACTCCTTCAAGAGGAAGGTTTCATGACACTTATCCATCAATTTTTGACTAGTGCTTCGGACCCTATTCGAGGACCGGCAACTCAGTGGGCTTTTTTTTTTTTTACTGAATTTCTGTTGCCCTTGGCTGGTGTCCCCCCTACATAAATAAAAAATTAATAAATAAATAAAAAAAAGTGCCTCCTACATAAAGGTAAAGCCCAAGGCATATCAGGTGACTTTGCTTGTGTAGATAGAGGACTGGCTGACAGACCACAAACAGGGAGTAGTAATTAATGTTAATTCTTCAAATTGGATCAATAAAAGTAGTGGCGTTCTTCAAGGATCAGTCTTAGGACCGATCCTCTTCATAATATATATCAATAATTGATGAAGGGATCATAAGTAAACTGTCAAAATTTGCAGATGATACTAAAATTGCTAACAAGGCCGACTCACCAAACTGTCAAATTCTGCAAAAAGACATAGGCATTCTCTCATTGAATGGTCTGAAAAGTGGCTTATGAACTTTAATTTTGATAAATGCCATGCATTACATGCTGGAAATAGTAATATGCAGGATAATTATATAAAGGGTAACACCCTCATCAAAAGTGTGAATGCCAACAAAGATCTGATTGTTTTAGTGTCAACAGATCTTAAACCAAGTAAACATTGCACTGAAGTCGTTAAAACTGCCAATAAATTAATATACTTCATAGCATATCTTTCACCTTCCAATCAGAGAATATCATTTTGGGATTGTACAACTCACTCGTACGTCCTCATCTTGAATACAACGTACGGTTTGGTCACCCTACTACAAAAGGATATTGAGAAATTAGAAAAAATACAAGATAGAGTAACAAAAAGGATCCCAAGGCTTCGAAATAAACCCTACGAGAAACGCCTTGAAGAAATAAAACTATTCTCCCTATCCAAATGCAGACTAAAAGGGGATCTGATATTGCTTTACAAAATTTTTAGGAGTTTTGCAAATATGAGACGAACTCTTCCTAACACTCAGCCAGTCTAATGTTATAAGAAACAATGGCTCTAAAATAATAGATAAGTGATTTCAAACAAATGAAGCCAAATATTTCTTCTTCACTTGTGTCATAAATATCTGGAATTCATCATGAGTCATTAACTTAGGTACTGTTGATTCATTTAAAACCCATCTTCACAAGTATCTAGAAACTAATCCCTGGTTGTCATTGTTCATATCTGAATAACAAACACATTCATTCTGTACCATCTGCCATCTGATGGGGGTATATTTTACTAAGGAAGGGAAACAATTGTTATGTAACAAACACTAAAGATTAAAAGAGACCTTAGTGATGGTTTGTTCCTTGATGACTTAATAATGACCTCATCACAGTAATGGTAAAAGGAAGCAAGTCCTTGTACAGCAATTCATCCATCACTATAGTCATCTAGTTAAATGTTTCTCAGTGAATAAAATTTATAAAGAAGCACCTCATCAGATGACACAAATATTAAGATTGTATGTAGATTGTATGTAGAAGAAGACATCTCTCTTACTTTTCTCTCAAATTTCATGTTGTTTTTCTACACAACATGGTATCATTTCCCTTTTCTGGCCAGTTTCACCTGTAGGGATGGGGAGGAGCCTTCTACTGTTGCTATCCTGTCTCTCTCATTAATAGTTAGAGTAGAATAGTTATCCAAACAGCCTAGTAAGGAACTCAGTGTCTGTTGCTATTTGGACTTCCTTTGTATTCCTTTGTATCAAGTCTTGATGGTTACCCTCTTCTTCTATATCTATTGTTTTCCTTGACCCACTGTGTCACAATATTATTAATTGCTAATTTCAGAACTGTATCTTTCCATGAATCTTCTCTTGTATTCTACTCTTTTCAATGTATCTCTTTACAATTAAAATCTCCCATTACAATAATTACATTTTTCTTTAATTTTCTTATCAAGCCATTTTCTGTATCATTCAGCAATTGATCATGCTCTTGTCTATTCCAGGCCTTTGTCTAAGGTGGAACATACACCACTGTAATACTATCTTCCTCCTCTTCTATTTATTAGTTTTAAATTTATGTCTTCCACCATTCCTTCTGCCTTTTCCACGCTTTCCACCCTGATATTATTTTTTACAAGCATCATCATTCCTCCATCTTTTCCACATGTTTCTTGCCCACATTTTACAATTTTCCATTCCTAAACTTGGTGTCTCCGAGTCTCTTAGCTTTGTTTCCACAATTGCCATGATGTTTCATTTGTTTTTAAAAATTCATTGACTTCATCAATCACTAAAACTAAACAATCAACATTAGTATATGCCATCTTCCATGTCCCTCCCTCTGTTATTGCTACATTTCCAAACCCTTCACTCTTTGAGTGTACTACTTTCTCAACCTTAGGTCCAATACTCATGAAAAAATTTCCTTTTTCCTCTTGTGTTTTCTGTTCATTCTTTTTGCTTTTCTTCTCAATTCGCCAAGCTTTTTTTCCATTCTTCTTCATTAATTCCTCTTCTAATCCAAACTTGCTCATGATCATTACTCTTGGCTACCTCCCATGCATTTGCCAATGCTTCTTCCACTGCTGTTTGGGATTTTAATTTAATTTTCATTGGTCTACTCTTTCCTTGTTCATATTTTCCAATCCTGTACACCTCTATTAACTTTGTATCATCTTCATTCATGACACCCAGTACCAACTGAGCCATTCTTTTCTGCTTTGCTTCTCTTTATACCAATTTATCACACTTTCTCTCAGGCCAAAGACCACCATACTTTTCTTTTGTCTACAGTGTCTTTTACCAAATTTTGTTTTTTCTTTTATCACCTTTATAACCTTTGTCAAGCCTTCCTTGTTCTTCTAGTCCTTCACTACCTCTGTATAACTAACATTTTTTTTCTAGCTCCTCACACTTAAAGACCTTTCTACCATTTTCTTTACTTGTTCTTGGCTTTCCTTAATTTGCTTTTCACTGTTTATGTCTTGGACTTCTATCACTCTCATCCTTTTCTCTACCAGACTTAGTTGTATTTTTCTAATTTTCATTGCCTTTTCCATCTCCCATTTTTTCCTCCAACATCCTCATTTGGTTTTCCTTATCATTTATTTTCTTCAACACTCACTTTATTTTTTAATCCCTTCCTAAGCATATTCTTCTTCTGATTTAAACTTGTATTTTTCACTTCTAGTTTCACTTCGTTGTCCCTATGCAATATTGCAAGCTAGAGAGATTCATCTTATCCCCAATTTGCTTTCCTTTACTGATTAGCTTGGGGTTCCATGCCTTGAAGATCTTTATACAACTCCTCCTCCAGCTTTGGAAAAAACTGAGGAACATTCACAAAGCCTCCTGCTTTATCCATTTGTATACAATGCCATCAGAAGTTTGTAGTTGTACTACATTAAATTTTGTTTACACACTTTTCAACAGAAATACGTTTCAGTGTATTTTCTCAAAACAGATTCCTATTTAATTTTGTCTAACTTCCGCAAAAGTCATAATATAAAATTGCTGTTTATTTACAATTGCATTTTGCGTAAAATTTAAACATCACTGATTCAAGTGTTGTCTTATATGCCAAAATATGCGGTATTTTTCTTTTCCCCGTTTTTTACATTCTACGGTATCTTTACTTCAATACTACATTAAAGATGATAATGATAATGATAAACTATGATGATGATGATAATGATGATGATGATGATGATGATGGAGAATGATAATAGCAATGATGAAATGGAGAATAATGATGATGAAGTGGGATAACAATAATGACGGTGATAATGATGATAGGGAGGATAGCAGTGGCAATGATGATCAGGTAGGTGATAATGATGAAGATGATAATGATGATGATGATGAAGTGGGGATAACAATGATGATGATTGTGATAATGATGAAAGAGAGAATAGCGATGGCGATGATGATCAGTTAGGTGATAAAGAAGAAGAAGAAGAAGAAGATGATGATGATGATGATGATGATGATGATGATGATGATGATGATGGAGGCAGTAGGCACCTGCCAAAATGATGATTACTCCCAGTGAGGTCTAAAGCACTGGATCAGGGGGTGCTGTTGAACTTAAACCCAGCTGTGACCTCACTGAATGTTTCCCTTTCTGTCTCACAACACAAGGGGGCAGTCCTCTAAAGACAACTCTCTTCCTCCACACAAAATCACAAACACCTAATAACACACACACACACCCTTCACTCAAAATTTCAAAATTATTATGGCAACTCCTACACCAGCCTCAGAGTCCCCATCTGGGGAGGGGACCACAAATGCCCCCAGGTCGAACTGCCTTTCTGTCGACAACCCTAAGTGTCTTGACACTTTTCCTTCATTAACTTCTGCAACATTCATGGTCTAAGATCTAATTTTCAATCTGTAGAACACCACCTCTCCTCTTCTAAACCTCATCTTCTTTTCCTCACTGAAACTCAGGTGTCTGAGGCAACTAACAGTAGTCCCTTTTCTGTTCCCTCCTACTTTCTCTATCCTCATTTTCGATCCAAAGCTGGATGCTGAGTTTATGTGTGCAATGACTTAACCTGCTCTTGTGCCCATGCTCTTGAATCTTCTGAGTTTTCCACCATCTGGCTACGACTACAGAGTCACTCTCAAACTAAATTTATCTGTGCTGTATACCTCTCACCTAACTTCTCTTGACTATAAAAAATTCTTTGACTACTTAACTTTCAAAGTGGAGCACATTCTGACCCTCTTCCCTTTTGCAGAGATCTCCATTCTTGGAGACTTCAATGTTCACCACCAGCTTTGGCTTTCCTCTCCCTTCACTGACCATCCTGGTGAACTAGCCTAAAACTTTGCTATCTTCCACGATCTAGAGCAATTGGTGCAACACCCTACTCATATTCTCGACCGTCTTGGAGATACGCTCAACATTCTTCTCCTTTTTTTTTCTTTTCCACGTCTTTTCATAGACCCTTCAAGAGGTAAACATTTCACGCAAGGAAGCCACAGAAAGCTTGACTTCTGATATTTCTAAAATTTCTGATTGGGGCAGAGCAAACTTGGTATTGTTCAATGCCTCAAAAACTCAATTCCTCCATCTATCAACTTGACACATCCTTCCAGACAACTATCCCCTCTTCTTCAATGACACTCAATTGTCCCCCTCTTCTACAATGAACATCCTTGGTCTGTCCTTTACTTATAATCTGAACTGGAAACTTTACATCTCATCTCTAGCTAAAACAGCTTCTATGAAGTTAGGCGTTCTGAGACGTCTCCACCAGTTTTTCTCACCCCCCCAAGATGCTAACTCTGGACAAGGGCCTTATCCATCCATGTATGGAGTATGCTTCACATGTCTGAGGGGTCATACTGCTCTTCTAGACAGGGTGAAATCAAAAGCTTTTCATCTCATCAACTCCTCTCCTCTAACTGACTGTCTTCAGCCTCTCTCTCAACACCACAATATTGCATCTCTAGATGTCTTCTACTGCTATTTTCATGCTAACTGCTCTTCTGACCTTGCTAACTGCATGCCTCCCCTCCTCCCGCGGCCTCGCCACACAAGACTTTCTTCTTTCTCTCACCCCTATTCTGTCCACCACTGAGAAGGATTCTCAAATAGGGAAATTCTGTGATGTATCCACAGTTACCTGACTTTGAGTAAATGGTGAAACAAGTGTTATTCACTGAGCTTTCCTCTTACAATAGTCTGTCCTCTGTGCTCTTTACTAATCAGGGGATGGGATTCTTAGTTAGAAAAATACTGTAAGTGTGTTTGTTACCCATATGTTTGTATGCAGAACTAATGTTCATGCCCTCACTAACAATGACTGACAAAACTACAGTGTGCAGGATTACACCTTGGGAAGCTCATGAGATCATTGGATTCTACTATAGATGAGGAATTGAACCTCCCATCCCTATGTCTATCTACAAACAGTTGCCATTCCCCTCATTGTAATCATAGCAGCTTGAGCTATAGCAGCTCAGAAATGTTGTCCAGCTTATTACAGCCAGGAACTATGATAATTAATTTCTGTAAAACTAAGGTTTGCTTTCTTGATAAAGTTATAAGTAGAGGTATAAAGTCTGACAGTAATATATATATATATATATATATATATATATATATATATATATATATATATATATATATATATATATATATATATATATATATATATATATATATATATATATATATATATATATATATATATATATATATATATATATATATATATATATACACACACACACACATTATGCAGAGAGAGAGAGAGAGAGAGAGAGAGAGAGAGAGAGAGAGAGAGAGAGAGAGAGAGAGAGAACATTTGACTTACAATAAACATCTATTTCAAAATTTATTTTGATATTTCAAATCACAACAGATTCTGTAAAGTTGTAGAAGCAATCATTGGCTTAATAATCTCATATGAATTTCAATTGTTTTCCTTACAATCATGAATAATTACTTTTGAACTATAATTTTCCTGTTGCCTGTTTTGCATTAAAATTCAACTACTAAATGAAACTACTTTTAAAAGGGGGAGTTTGGGAAAAGTGTTTGGTGGGATACAAGTGAGTTGGATCCCTGGCACAGATCCCGGTAACACTTTTTCTGTGTGGCTAAAACTCACTTGCTAAATAAGCAGGTATTCATCCATTGCAAACCCATTATTATTGAATAATAATAATAATAACAATAACAAAAATAATAATAATAATAATAATAATAATAATAATAATAATAATAATAATAATAATAATAATAATAACAGCAATAATAGTAATAATGTGTGTATGTGTGTGTGTGTATTTACCTAGTTGTATAGTACAGGGGTCAAGCAGAGCTCATAGTGTCCCGTCTCTATATCTATAATTATCCAGCATTTCCTTAAATTTATGCAAATTTGCTGCTGACCATTCCAGATATCCACAGTTCTATGTGGAAAACTGTACTTTTTGATGTTCCTCAAACTCTGACTCTTCCTGATCTTCTTTGATTGTCCTCTCATCCATCCAGCTTCATCTTCTTCCAAAAACACCTGGGCTTGCTTGTCTATTTTCTCAATGCAGTTAACTAGGTATTTCATACATCATTATTAGATCTCCTCTTTCTCTTCTAACTTGCAAATCTGGCAGTCCCATTTCCTTCAACTTCTCTTCATATGTTTGGTCTTTCAGCTCCAGTACCATCCTTATAGCTGCCCTCTGAATTCTTTCCAGCTTCTTTATATCTTTCTTCATATTTGGAGACCACTGCCACATATTCCAATCTGAGGCGTAGCATAGTGGTTATAATTTTTTTCATCATAGTCTTATCTATGTAATGAAATGCCACCATAATATTTGTTAACATCCTGTACGTCAACCCAAATACCTCACTTATATGCCGTTCTGGGATCAGGGTATCTTGAAAAACCACTCCTAGGTCTTTCTCCTCCTTGCTCCTCATTATTACTTCCTCCCCCTTTTTATAGTCCCATGCAGGTCTTCTTTTACTCTTTCCTAAATCCATCACATGGAATTTCTTTGCATTGGATTCCAATTTCCACTTCTTGCTCCACCCATAAATTTTATCAATATCTCTTTGCAACTCCATACAATCAACGTGGCTCTTTATTACTCTTAACAATTTTGCTTCATCAGCAAACAGATTAATATAACTGGTCAAACCCTCTTGCATATCATTGATGTATATTTGGAACATAATGGGTGCTAACACTGATTCCTGTGATACTCCACTTGTTACATTACTCCAACTTCAACAGGTGTCCCTGATCAGTTCTCATTTCTCTATCTCTCATCCATTTTAGCATTGTCCCTCTCAGTCCACCTATATGTTCCATCTTCCACAATAGTCTTTTATGCAGAACTTTATCAAAAGCTTTTTTTGATGTCCAAGTACACTGCATCTATTCTGTGATTTCTGTTTTGATTTCATCTATTACTCTTGTATAGAAACTTAGTAAATTTGTCACACATGACATTCCTTTTCTGAAACCATATTGGCTATTTGTTATAACTTCATTCTCTTCCAAATATTTCACCCACTTTTGCTTGATTGCTATTTCACAGATCTTGACCGCAGCACTAGCTCACGACACCAGTCTATAATTTAGTGGCTCAGTCCTCCTTCCTTCTGTGTATATTGGCACTATATTTGCTCTCTTCCACTCCCTTGGTACTCTTCCCTCTATCAATAAGCTGTTAATCACATCCTAAATTGGCTCCACCTCTTATTCTCTACATTCTTTTAGTGTCCAACCTGACTCTCCATCAGACCCCAATGCTTTCCTGACATCCAACATCTCTAACAATTTGCCAATTTCATGTTTTTGCACAAAGACTTTCTATAACTCCCCCTGCCACATTTCCTCATTTGGTTCTGTAAAATCTGCTTCCACATTGAACACAGATCTGAAACTCTCATTCATAATTTCACTCATCTCTTCCACTGTTTGATATATCCTTTCTCCTTTTACAAACTTGTCAATGGTCTCTCTGCTTGTCATCTTTCCATTGATATACCTGTAAAAAAGCTTGGGCTCTTCACATTTCTTTACCACATCCTTTTCAAATTGTTTCTGCTCCTCTCTTCTTATTCTAACACTATCATTTCTTGCCTCCTTATACTGCTCTATTATTTTCATTTCTTTGTTTCTTCAGTTTCTTCCAAGCTATATCCTTTCTCTTCTTAGCTTCTGCACATCTGTCATTATACCAAATATGTTTGTTCCTCCTTACTTTACATGCAGGTACATACTCCTGCACACCCTCATTGTACTTCTTCAGGAATGTTTCATATTTCTCTTGCAGTGTCTTGCCTTCCATAAGTCTCTTCCAATCAATACTTCCACAGAATTTTCTTAACTCTGTAAGATTTGTCTTTGCATGATTTAGTCTCCCATTTTTATAATCCTCCTTACATGCTATAACCTCCCAATCTTGCAGTACAACTTTTAACACCATATGGTCTCTTTTTCCTATTGGGCTTAAGTATTTGATAGTTGGATGGGGCTACATTTTTTTTTTTTTTTAATACCAGGTCTAGCATAGATGGTTCCTCCTCCCCTCTGTATCTTGTAAATTCCTTCATCCATTGGTCCATTGTATTCACCATAGCTAATTGTAGAATTTCTTCACTCTACAGTCCAGCATTTCCATTAACTTCCATCTCCTCCCAGCTTATATTTTTTGCAGTTAAAGTCTCCCACTATTAGTATTTTATTGTCCTTCCTTATCATGTTGTCTAGGCACTTCAACAGTTCCTTTTGCATTTCCTTGTGACCTTCCAGCCTCCATGTATTAGTCTTCGGTGGTACAAAAGTTAATATGACTCCTTTCTCTCCCACTGGTCCTGACCTATGACCTATGACCTCCACCATGCTATCTCCATATTGCACTTCTTCCACACATATATCATCTTGAACCATTATCAGTATTCCTCCTCCTTTTCCTTTTCTATCTCTCCTCCAATAATTATATCCCTCTTCCTTAAAGCTTAAGCTCTTTTAACTTTGTCTCAGTTAGGCACAACACATCTGGTCTATTTTCCTTTAGGTAATCTCTCACTTCCAGTACATCTGAAAGTAACCCATCTATGTTAGTATACATTACTACTTCTCCCACCACTTTTAATTTCTCTGTCTGCTGCTGTGGTTCTTTTATTTCTTGTTCCATTTCTCAAATATACCATTTCCTTAGTCTCATATCTTGTACCCTCCAGTAAAATTTCCCCTTCTCAGTCTCTGTCCTCTCATTTTTTTTTCCTTAGCTTCATATCTCAGATCCCTCTCTTTTTCCCTTTCTTCCAAGTTCTAATCTCTTTTTTACCCAAATATTCTTGTATTCTGAACTTTCAGCCAGCTTCCCAGTCCTTGCTAGGATCTCCTCTACTGCAACTTGGGATCTCATTCTCACTTTCAACGATCTTTTACCTCCTTCACTATATTTTCCAATTCTATATGCTTCTTTCACTTCTCATTCCAGTCCCTGTTCCTCATCTTGGACCACTGTAATAATTTCCCTTACCAACTCCATCTCTTCCCTCTCTCTCTCACAGTCTTAACTGGGTTTTTCTTATCTTGCAGTCGAAAAAAGGCCATGCATTTCTTCTTATCTACTGTGTCTCTCATCTAAACCTCCTTTTCTTTAATTACCTGAATTACTGTGTCCTTGGTCTTTTCCTGTATTTGTTTTTTAACCACCTCTGTGAAACTAACTCTTTCATCCTCATTTTCTTTCTTCCAGGCATTTCTCAGTTCCTCCAGTTTGGTTTCACATACTGCCCCTTCCACTTTTCCTGCACTATCCTTCACCTTTTGTTGCAGCCCTTGCAGAGTTACTTCACATTCATTACACTTAGTCTTGAGTATCTCATTTTCTTTCTTTAGCTCTTCCATTGCCTCTTTCATCTCATTGTTTATCTTTAGAGCACTCTCACATTCACTATACTTCTTTTTTCAATTTTTTGTTTTCCATAATAAGTTTGTCCTGCTTTTCCAGAATGCCAGAGATCAGTTCCCTCATGCACCTTATTTCTTTCTCTACACTGATTATCCTCCTCATATTTCCTTTCTCTTCTCTGAATCCTGAAAAATCCCTTTCTCCACTTACCTCCACCAATTGTCTCAACCCCACAGGGGTTTCAATAAAATGCACCTTCTGTCTCACCTCCTCACTCAGTTTGTTTACAAACACATCATGACTGGTGACACCAGCTAGATCTTCCTTTCCTTCCATTTCTTTTAACCTCAAAATACTCCTTTAAGTATTATACATTGCATATACAGTAAAATCCCTCTCATCCGGCATTCGAGTATCCGGCAGTTTCAAGTATCCGGTACATTTTTCCCCGAGCCTTAAAATCAATAAAAAATCAATGTGTACTCATAGAGTTGATTAAAATTGCCGTGCGAGGCATACTTTGTCCCCTCACCACCAGAGCGCACTGCTTCGCGCCACCCACAGCCCACTGCACTGTGTTTACTCAGTGACTCAGTCCCGCGTGTGCACTGTTTATCGCCTGATGCCTTCATCATGCCTAAAGTTGTAGAAAAGAGGAAGCGTGTTGTGCTTACACTTAAGCAGCTGATCAGATCAGCTGATCTTTGTTATGGTAAGATGCGTGAGTGTAGGGTGGTATTTGTGGACATAATTTCACTTCTATTCAAGTATCCAGCAATATTCAAGTATCCGACATGTCGGCGGTCCCGTTGATGCCGGATAAGAGGGATTTTACTTCGGCAAATCACTTGTCTGCTAGATAGTGCCGTTCACATAAGATACACTACACTTCGCCACACAGTCAGTTACTACGCAGACACCACACAAGTCGGACGTCGGTCCCGCCTCCTGTTCTGTTGTTACAACTTCTGTTATCGAGGAGTGAAGAGAATATTACAGTTTTCTTGTTTGGATTGTGTATTACGATTTCCATTACCTGTTATAAGGGTGGAATATTGTCTTTAGTTATCCGTTACCTGATTATAGGGCGGAGTATTGTCTATGGATATCCGTTACCTGATAAGGGCGGACTGTTGCCTATTTGAATCCGTTACCTGATTTAAGGGCGGATTATGGACTATAAATATCCGTTACCTTGTATAAGGGCGGATTATTGGTTATATGATATCCGTTACTTGGTATAAGGCGGATTATTGGCAAATATTTTATGCTATATATATATATATAACAATATTTGGGCACTCTCGTGAGCCGACATAGGTGCGAGATGGTTCCATCTTGTTACCCATTATTGGGGCAAGAGGAATATTGCCTTATTTACAAGCCTGGGGGCATTTGACTTCCCAGATTACTATAAGGAAGGAGTTTTTGATTTAAAGTTACCCTGTGTGTGAGGTTAAGGCACCCGTGGGATTATAAAAGGAACTGCTGTTAAAAAGGGTGGCATCTTGTTAACATTAGCCGCCATGTCTAGGACGCCTTCTGATGCTTGCCCCAGTCCTGAGAGATTCAGAACTACCAGCATGCCACGCACCTCAGCTAAGGTAAAGGAACTACATAAGGGGAGTAAACATGAAGAAAGATCCAGATCTAAGAGCCGTTCTACTCGTCATGAGAGGTTAAGTTACTCTCAGTCACCTTCCCCTTCTCCAAAATACGCTGGTGAAGACAGCACTGCACCTTCTTTGGGCATGATTATGGATGCTTTGACTGAGTTGAGGAAAGACATGGACAAGCTTAAGAAGGAAAATAGGGCTGTGAAGTCAAAAGCAGTTCATAACAATGCTCCCCTGTAGGTGTCAAATAATACTTTGATGCCTGATTCTCAGGAATCACAGGCAGGATTTTCTGGATTTAGAACTCCACTGAGGGAGGACAGTGATGAGGAAGAGGAAATCCAGAGGGATATTCCTCATGATAGTATATTGTTACAAGGTGCTAAGAATTATGGACCCATGGAAACTGTCTCAAAAGAACTTGACAAGGAAATTGCTGCAATGGTGAACCACCTGTTTATTAATGGCATGAGGCAGGAAGATTACAAAGCCATTGTAGAGGATGAGGTGACATTTAGACCAAATAACTGCCATGCATTAACTCAAGTGGATTGCAACCCACAGGTCCTGGACGCGCTGCCTGCAGAGGCAAAGAAGGCAGACTTCCACTTAACTCTTTCCTTCCGGCAATCGTATATATACGATTGCAAAAATGCGTCCGTAGCGACGGCGAACATACCGGCAATCAAGAATTTTCGCGCCTCAATTTTGAGGTCCAAGCGCGGTTTCTCGAGTCAGATGGTGTGAGTGGAAGTGTCTGGCATGTTTCCACATGTAATGTTGTCACTAGCTATGGAAATTTAGCGGTAACTAAGCTATTTTCCCTTTCTCCGGGCGACACTTGGCAACCCCAGCGACCCGCCGGGTGGAAAGCACTCGCCGGGTGGAAAGCACCATGATAAGTGTGAAGAGACATCCTGATAAGAGCCAAGGATCTCAGATCATAACTCACCATGGAGCAGGACACAACATATGTATTTAGCAGTGCTTCTGAGTTTGAAGACAATGACAGTGAATATTTAGAAGAAGCTGAAGAAAGCAAAGACATTGGTGAGGACTCGGAAAATGATTTACAGGATCCACCTGTTTTATCAGAACAGAGAGATGATACCTATCATTCTTTCATGTTAATTTTTTCATTATCTTCGATTTTATAATAAAATGGTAGAAGGTAACTTGTCAGAGAGAGAGAGGGAGAAAGAGAGAGAATGTTATTTGCCTGAAACTTGATGTGAAAAGGGATGAAATCTCTCTCTCTCTCTCTCTCTCTCTCTCTCTCTCTCTCTCTCTCTCTCTCTCTCTCTCTCTCTCTCTCTCTCATTGGAAGTGTACAATTTCCCCTCCAAGATGAGAGAGAGAGAGAGAGAGAGAGAGAGAGAGAGAGAGAGAGAGAGAGAGAGAGAGAGAGAGAGAGAGAGAGAGAGAGAGAGAGAGAGAGAGAGTGTGTGTGTGTGTGTGTTTGCGCGCGGCGTCATCGCTCTCCGGGCTGTTTCTGGATGACGGATCACACAGCAGGAGGAGGAGGAATCCTTTATAAGGCATAAACTCAACTTTCAGAGGTCACATCGAGCTACAAAGTATATCATTGTATTCAGAATAGCAAAGAGAAAATAATTATTAGTATTCAAACAATTTTCTGACAATTTCTAGGTTTACCATTTTTAGCCGTCATACAAAACGAGAAAATAATTTAAGCGCCGGAAGGAAAGGGTTAAGGGAAGTGGGAAAAAAATATTACCAAGGCAGCTACTATTGTTGTAAAATCGCTTACTGTGCTAGACAAGGTGGCATGTGATGAAGAGCACCAAATTATTGCAAATGAGGTGGCCATGCTCAATGGTGCATTGGCATTATTGGGTAATGCGCACTACAGAAATAACTTGAACAGGCGACATATCATAAAGAGGGACATTAATCCCAAATATTCTCATTTGTGTGCTGACAAGGCTCCCGTGACGGGTCTATTGTTTGGGGATGACCTGTCACAAGCCAACAGAAATATTGAGGAGGCAGAAAGGCTGAAAACCAAATTCACTTTTAAGAAGCCTACATCTTGGACTGCAAGCAGTGGCAGATTTGGTGGAGGTAAACAATGTAACTTTTTTGCCAAGGCCTCCTCCTGTGGATTCCCATCCAGATATCAGCCGTATGGTTTTCACAGGATGCCCTCCAGTGGTGAACACAGGCGGTCCTACCCTGCTCAAGCTTGGACAACAAAAAACGTGAGAGGCCGGGGTCAACATAACCCCCGGCGTTAACCCAGGTGAAAGAACAATTTGAGGCTGGGCAACTTCACAAGTTTATCAATAAATGGTGTGTGATTACAAGTGGTCTGTTCATTTTGGATATGGTGGAACATTGTCATCTGAATATAGATGAAGCTAATATCGGATATTTATTTAGAGAGGATATACAGTATGTCTTTAGTGAGGAAGATAAACTGATTATGCATTAGGAGGTTAAAAAAATTGTTAGAGATAAAGGCCATCATAGAGACACATGGACAGGATCAACAAATACTTTCACCAGTTTTTCTGAGGAAGAATAAGACGGGGGATTATAGGATGGTGTTAAATCTTGAAAAACTGAACAGGCATGTAGAATATACTCATTTTAAAATGGAAAATTTTGAACAAGTATTACAGTTGCTTAGTCAAGGAGATTATATGGCTTCTATAGACCTTAAGAAAGCCTATTATTCAGTAAAAATTGCAGAGGAACAACAAAAATATCTGTGTTTTAGATGGTTGGATAAGATTTACCAGTTCACATGTCTACCTAACAGGTTTTCGGATGGTCCTCGTCTATTTACAAAACTTCTGAAGCCAGTTTTCTCTACACTTAGGCATAAAAGCCACAACATCACTAGTTATATTGATAATACGCTTCTGTGTAGTAGCTCTTTGCCGAGATGTTTTGATTGCATGAATGATAACATTCAATTGTTGCAGAGTGTAGGTTTCTGCATACTCGTAAATGTGGAGAAATCTGTTTTAAGTCCCACTACGCGTATTGAGTATTTAGGTAACATGATAGATTTGGTGGCCATGACAGTTACCTTGCCGGCGCGTAGGAGGGATGAGATTATACAGCATTGCTCTCTTTTAGTCAATAGACAGAAAGAAAAAATTAGAATTGTGGCAAGAGTGATTGGCCTGCTGGTGGCAGCAATCCCAGCTGTAGAGATAGGGAAGATGCACTGTAGGAGGATGGAAAGAGCAAAGATCAAGGCTTTGGAAGAGGCATGTGGAGACTTTAATAGATGGATGAACATTACAGAGGAGATTAGAACAGATTTAAACTGGTGGATTAAGGAACTGGAGAATCAAAACAGGAAAATATTCAGAAATGCACCAGATACTGAGTTGTTCACAGATGCTTAAAATCTAGGATGGGCAGGTTGCCAAAATAGCATCACTACCAATGGCAGATGGTCCCCTGAAGAGGTGCGTTCACACATTAATGCGTGAATTATTGGCTATGTTATTCTCATTGAGATCTTTTACACATCTACTTAGAGGTTTACACGTCAGGGTGTTATGTGATAACACCACAGTGATTAATTACGTGAATGAGATGGGAGGTGTTAAGTCAATAGTTTGTGATGACATTAGTAGGAACATCTGGGAATGGTGTCTTAGTAATGGGGTATGGCTGACAGCTTCCCACATACCAGGCAAATGTAACGTCATGGCTGAAGAGGCATCACGTTCCTTTAATGACGGACATGAGTGGCAGCTGAATGAGATGATATTTAAGGAATTGTGTTCTATATTTGGGAATCCTTGTATAGACCTATTCGCTTCACGTTTGAACAAACAAATGACTCCATTCTGTGCATGGACACCAGATCCAGAGGCTGCATATATTGATGCAGTTACAATTCCGTGGGTTAAATTTAAATTGGTTTACCTCTATCCTCCCTTCTCTCTGATCTCTAGATGTCTGCAGAAGTTAAGGGAGGAAAGGACCAGAGGATGGATCATAGTGCCACTTTGGCCATCACAACCGTGGATGGGGGTGCTCCTTCGGATGCTAGTAGACGACCCTCGGGTCATACAGAGAAGGAAAAATGTGCTAATGCATCCATCAACTGCTAAGGAACACCCAATAATGAAACACACAAATTTGATGGCTTGTCAGTTGTCCGGAAACAACTTGGAGAACGTGGCATATCTAAAGAAGGTACGGAAATCATTATGGCCTCTTGGAAACCAGCAACAGGTAGACAATACAACACTCACATCAAGAGGTGGACACTCTTTTGTAGTAGAGGGAACATTAATCCCATTGCACCATCTATAGCAGATATATTAAACTTTGTCTCATAACTTTCAAAGGAATGTGGGTTATGAAAGCATTAACACGGTGAGAAGGACTCTATCTGCAATAGGAATTATGGTGGAAGGCTGCAGAGCGGGCAATCACCCACTTGTCAACAGATTTCTGCAGGGAGTCTTCAACTTACGTCCTTCTACACCCAGGTATGCGACGACCTGGGATGTGAAACTTGTATTACAAAAGATAAGACTCGTGGAACCACTACACAGCCTAACACTGAAAGACTTATCGCTAAAAATGGTGATGCTGATGGCAATGACACAAGCAGCCAGGATCCAAACTTTGCACTTATTGTTGGTGAATATGGCATTTGGAGAAGAATCTGTTTCAGTTTTGTTAGGAGGTAACATCAAGCAATGCAGGCCAAAATTTAATGTTCGTACTATTGTATTTAAAGCTTATCCTCAGGATTACAGATTGTGTGTAGTTAAGGCTATGAAAGAATATATAGAAAGAACTGAGAGGCTAAGGACAGAATCTGGAAATGCAGATGGGAGACTACTCATAAGTTATATAAAACCTCATAGGAGTGTTTCTAAGGACATGGTGGCAAGGTGGCTTAAGACCATGTTATGTGAGTGTGGGATTGATACCAAGAGGTACACAGCAGGTAGTATTAGACCTGTGTCAGTGTCTAAGGCCAAGGCACTGGATGTGCCTATTGCCACCATCATGGCAAAAGCTGGTTGGACGCAGGAAGCCACATTTGCTAAATATTATAATAAGGATATACAAGGGGAAATAGATCCTTTTCAAGAAGCAGTGCTAGGCTCAGTATAATGTAAGGTTAGAAATGTTATCAGCAGTAAAAATCATGTTCTATTTTCATAAATGACAATGGGGTTTTTGTAATAGGAACTTTTGTTTACACCTATTTACAAAATGTAAATTTTGACAGAACCCTTTACATACAACACCCACATGACTTTAAAATCTCATGTGAACGGCACCATCTAGCAGACAAGTGATTTGCCGAAGTAAAATTACAGAAGTACATGAGACTTACCGTAGGTTAGTTGAAATGGGCTTCAGATTTTGCGAGGCACATCACGTCTGCTAGATGGTAGAGTTCACATGCCCTCCACTCCCTCCCTCTGTTAATTGATGATTCTTGGTTTACACAACAAAAATTCACTGACTGGAAGGGTTGGGAGATAATATTTCATGTAGGTAGTTGTATCTTTAAAGACTGACTGTGTGGCGAAGTGTAGTGTATCTCATGTGAACTCTACCATCTAGCAGACGTGATGTGCCTCGCAAAATCCGAAGCACATTTCAACTAACCTACGGTAAGTCTCATGTACTTCTGTAATTTTACTGTACATTACTAGGCCTCATTGATTTGTCCAGAGCCAGTAGCGTGTGTCTTCCAGAACTCTAGCACCCATATCCAAACAGCTGGCCAGTGCATGTGCGCATGCATGTATTTACCTAGTTGTATAGTACAGGGTCCGAGCCAAAGCTCAATTAGTCCTGTCTCCATACCCGAATTTGTCCAATCTCTCTTTAAACATGTGCACACTCTTTGCCGCAACCACCTCTTCTTTTAAGTTATTCCATATTTCAACCATTCGATGCGGAAAGCTGTATTTCTTAATATCTCCCAAACAATGACTCTTCTTTAATTTCTTCATATGTCCCCTTGTACGTCTATCTCCTTCCTCCACTTTTACAACTAGGTCATCTCTGTCTATCTTCTCCATGCCATTTACTAATTTGAACATTGTTATCAGGTCTCCTCTTTCCCTTCTTTCTTGCAGTGTTGGTAATCCAATTTCTTCCAGTCTTTCTTCGTAACTTAGGTCTTCCAATTCAGGTATCATTTTTGTAGCTGTTCTTTGCATTCTTTCCAATTTCCTTATATCTTTCTTCTTGTGTGGAGACCATACCACTGCTGCGTATTCCAGTTTGGGGCGTATCATGTGTGTTATGATTTTCTTCATCATTTCTTTGTCTAGGTAATTAAATGCCACCCTGATATTTGCTAGCAAATTATATGTAAAGCCAAATATTCCATTGATGTGTTTTTCTGGTGATAGCGTGTCTTGAATTATTACTCCCAAGTCTTTTTCTTCTTTGCTCTTTGGTATTGTGATTCCTCCCATGAAGGTCTCCTTTTACTTCTTCCCATCTCCATTACATGGCACTTCTTTATATTGAATTCTAATTTCCATCGTTTACTCCATTCATAAATTCTATCAATATCCCTCTGTAGTTCCTCACAATCCTCTTGGTTCTTTATTACTTTCATCAATTTTGCATCATCTGCAAACATGTTAATGTAGCTATTTAAACCGACCGTCATATCATTTATATAGACCTGAAACATTATAGGTGCCAACACAGACCCTTGTGGTACTCCGCTTGTTACTTCGCACCAACTTGATTTATTATCTCTGATTACTGTACTCATTTCCCTACCTTGGAGATAATCCTTCATCCACTTAAGTATTTTTCCTTTTAGCCCTCCTCGATGTTCCAGTTTCCATATGAGACTTTTATGTGGAACTGTATCAAAAGCTTTTTTCAGATCTAAATAGACTGCATCAATCCAACCATCTCTCTCTCTTGTAGTTTATCTATTACTCTTGTATAAAAGCTCAGTAAGTTTGTTACAAAAGATCTCTCTTTCCTGAAACCGAATTGTTTTTCTGTCATTATATTTTCTTGTTCAAGATATTGCACCCATCTGTTTTTAATGACTATTTCACAGAGTTTACTTACAATACTCGTGAGTGAGACTGGTCTGTAATTCAGTGGTTCCATTTTATTACCTCCTTTTGTATAATGGTACTACATTTGCTCTCTTCCATTCCTTTGGTACTTTTCCCTCCTTCAAAGAACTGTTAATTATCTCCCATATTGGTTCTTCCAATTCCTCTCTACATTCTTTCAATATCCATCCATTTACTTCGTCTGGTCCCATCGCCTTCCTAGTATCTAGCTCTTCCAGTAGTCTTTTAATTTCTTTTCTTTCCACTTGTATGTTTTCTATTCCTTTCTGTTGTTCCTCATCTCCCAGTGATGCAAAGACAGTTTCTCTTGTAAATACAGACTTAAAGCTTTTATTCAGTATCTCAGCCATCTCGTGTGGTTTCATAAATTTCTCCATTTTTCTTCAGCTTTGTAATGGTATCTCTATGCTTTATTTTTCCATTTACATATCTATAGAAAAGTTTGGGTTCTTCTTTACACTTTCCAACTACATCTCTTTCAAAATTTCCTTCTTCTTCTCTTCTTATTTTAACATAATCATTTCTAGCTGTCCTGTATTCTTCTCTATTTATCTCATTCCATTGTTTCCTCATTTTTTTCCATGCCCTCTCCTTCTTTTTTGCCTCTGCACACTTTGCATTAAACCACACTTTCTTATTATCTTTTACCTTATATCTTGGCACATATCTTTCAACACCTTCTCTAAACTTGCTTAACCCTTTCCTTCCGGCAATCGTATAAATACAGTTGCAAAAATGCATCCGTAGCGACGGCGATCATACCGGTAATCAAGAATTTTCGCGCCTCAATTTTGAGGTCCAAGCGCGGTTTCTCGAGTCAGATGGTGTGAGTGGAAGTGTCTGGCATGTTTCCACATGTAGTGTTGTCACTAGCTCTGGAAATTTAGCGGTAACTAAGCTATTTTCCCTTTCTCCGGGCAACACTTGGCAACCCTAGCGACCCGCCGGGTGGAAAGCACTCGCCGGATGGAAAGCACCATGATAAGTGTGAAGAGACATCCTGATAAGAGCCAAGGATCTCAGATCATAACTCACCATGGAGCAGGACACGACATATGTATTTAGCAGTGCTTCTGAGTTTGAAGACAGTGACAGTGAATATTTAGAAGAGGAAGCTGAAGAAAGCGAAGACATTAGTGAGGACTCGGAAAATGATTTACAGGATCCACCTGTTTTATCAGAACAGAGAGATGATACCTATCATTCTTTCATGTTAATTTTTTCATTATCTTCGATTTTATAATAAAATGGTAGAAGGTAACTCATCAGAGAGAGAGAGAGAGAGAGAGAGAGAGAGAGAGAGAGAGAGAGAGAGAGAGAGAGAGAGAGAGAGAGAGAGAGAGAGAGAGAGAGAGAGAGAGAGAGAGATAATGTTATTTGCCTGAAACTTGATATGAAAAGGGATGAAATCTCTCTCTCTCTCTCTCTCTCTCTCTCTCTCTCTCTCTCTCTCTCTCATTGGAAGTGTACAATTTCCCCTCCAAGATGAGAGAGAGAGAGAGAGAGAGAGAGAGAGAGAGAGAGAGAGAGAGAGAGAGAGAGAGAGAGAGAGAGAGAGAGAGAGAGAGAGAGAGAGAGAGAGAGAGAGAGAGAGAGAGAAAGAGAGAGAGAGAGAGTGTGTGTGTGTGTGCGCGCACGGCGTCATCGCTCTCCAGGCTGTTTCTGGATGACGGATCACACAGCGGGAGGAGGAGGAATCCTTTATAAGGCATAAACTCAACTTTGAGAGGTCACATCGATCTACAAAGTATATCATTGTATTCAGAATAACAATTCAAACAATTTTCTGACAATTTCTAGGTTTACCATTTTTAGCCGTCATACAAAACGGGAAAATAATTTAAGCGCCAGAAGGAAAGGGCTAAAAACACTTCATATTTTTTCTGCACCTCCATACCTCTTAATAAATTATTCCAATCAAGCTCTCCGTAGAATTTCTTTAACCCTGTAAAGTCTGCCTTAGCATAATTTTTTCTCTCATTTTTATATTCCTCATTGAATTTTGGCACTTCTTCTTTGATCTCTATCTCCATCTTCACATGATCACTTTTTCCCACTGGACACAAATATTCTATACTTGGTTCATTTTTTGGCTTTTTTGTAAAAACCAAGTCTAGTAGTGATGGTTCATCTTCCCCTCTGTACCTAGTATTTTCTTTTGCCCATTGATCCATCGTGTTTACCATCATAGTCTGTAAAAATTCTTCACTCCATGTACTGGCAATCCCTGTCACCTCCATCTCCCCCCAGTTTATCTCTTTGCTATTAAAATCTCCTACTAGTAAAACCTTGTTTCTTATCTTTAGCATGTCATCTATACTTTTTATGAACTCGCTTTGCATGTGCTTATAATCATCAGTCCCCCAAGTGTTAGTCTTTGGAGGCATGTACGCAACAATAATTTTTCTGCTTTCTTGTCCTTGGATCTTGATCTCCACACTCAATGTTTCTGACCTCCCTTCACCATATTCCACTGTTTCTATCAAGATGTTTTTTCTTACTAGAATCATCACTCCTCCTCCTCCCTTATTCTTTCTATCTCTTCTCCATGTGTTATATCCTTCTTCTTCAAATTCAACATTAATCTTCCTTGTTAGTTTTGTTTCCGTAATGCATGCCACTTCTGGTTTCTTTTCATGTAAATAATCTCTTAGTTCCCTTAGGCTGGACACTAATCCATCTATGTTTGTATACATAACTTTAATTTTATTTATTGTGGACCCATTTCTTTTGTGTTCTCTCTTTGTTGTCTTACTTCTTGCCCTGCATTCTTTAACCACCATTTCCTCATTTTCATGTCTATCACTCTCCATATATACCTTTCTGCCTGTTCCTGTGTTCTCTCTTTGTTTTTTGTCTTGGCCTCCTCTTTTAACTCTTTCACCTTGTTTCTTTCCTCTTCATTCATTTCTCTTCTTATATATATATATATCCTTCATACCCTCTATCTTTCTTAACAAACTCATTCTGCACATGCATGTGTGTGTGTGTGTGTGTGTGTGTGTGTGTGTGTGTGTGTGTGTGTTACATACTTGTACTATAAAAATACAGGGTGCAACTCCAAGCTTCCACCTTGATGAAAGGTGAAGCCACTGCTCCCATCAATAGATATTATCAAACTTCTATAATGATATTTAGGAAAACTAAGCCTACCATGGTGTTCACAAGACATTACTACTTATCAAGAACATGACTGAATTACCAGTTCAAAGGAAATCAATGCTCTCCTTGTCTCCCTGTACTCCCTTGTTTCACGGGCAAGCTTTACATTATTGTCACTTATCAGCATCTGCATATTTTTGTATTGTTACGTGTCACATACCAATAAAATAAAAAAAATGTGTTGAATCTGAAACAGTAACTGATAATTCAATGCCAGCAACATTACAGGAACAATAGGGAGGTAAAGAAATGTAAAAAAAATGTTTAATTCACTTTTATTTATTTATTTATCTTTTATATTTTATGCATAGTCTACTGTAACCAATTTATACTCAAGAGATGCAGCAATGTTTTCTAAACTCAATGGTAGGTTGACTTTTCCTAATCATCATCTGGTAGCTTGATGAAACCAGACATAACTGTGAGATGTCCAACTTCCTCTCTTCCTCTGCATAACATCATTTGGGGGTGTCTGCCGCAGTTGTTGTATGCTGTGTGTGCATGTCCGTGCATGTGTGTATGTACAGAATATATCCATCTGATGTGAAATGCCAGGTGATGTGGGGAAAGCCAAAATGAGCAATGGTGTTATGAAAAACCATGGCCAACACTGCATGTAATAGCATGTACTACACTATAGGTAATAGGATGGAATGGTGCTGTATGATGTGTTGGGGCCTTTTGCCGCAGGGTGACCCATAGAATACCGTTCGTCTGGTGATGTTTACTCTTGCTTAATACATGATCCCCTTGTCGGGAAGAGCGAAAATCCAGGAAAGGTGCAGACAATAGTGTTAAAACATCATCCAACATAAGTTGAACAACCATAGTGACTTTATAGAACTTCGACACAAACCTATGCTGATTTGGAAGAATTCATTGACACCATTACTAACTCTCACACATATCCTGTTATTTACATAAAACTCTCTACTTCTTCCAACAACCTGCCTCCAATTCCATATTCTTTGGAATATCCCCATAGTCCTTTCCTGCCAATCTTATCATATACTTTCACTACATATCAGGCTGAGACCCTCCTAATGACATGGTTGGCAAGATAGGTCACATAACAGGAACAAAAGTATAGAGGACAGGGTTTCCCATCATCTAACTTTGCTCCTTTTAATTAGTCTTTAAAATATGCAAGGAACAGACAGAATTTCTTCAGCCCTGCTGCTGTATACAAAAAAAGTCATCCCCCTACCACATAAATAGTAATTGATACTCACTTAGTTGCAGGATGCATGAGAACTGCTCTTTCATTGATCACCACAGCATCATTACGAGTTTTATCCTTCAACATGATCATCTCCAACTTCAAGTTCTTCAGTGGATCTGAAGAATACTCCATTTGCCCCTCAATAGTTAGTTCCTCCAGGTCATCCTGTTGCAGTTCTCCCCATACCTTTATATTCTAAGAGAGAAAATAAAAAAAAATTAAATGGAATATAAGATGACTTATAAGTAAACAATTGTAATCTGTTATTTGCAACACATTCTTTCTTTAATGACATATTAAGAAAATTTTCATTTTTTTTTTTTTATGTAGGAGGGACACTGGCCAAGGGCAACAAAAATCCAATAAAAAAAAAATACCCACTGAAATGCCAGTCCCATAAAAGGGTCAAAGCAGTAGTCAAAAACTGATGGGTAAGTGTCTTGAAACCTCCCTCTTGAAGGAATTCAAGTCATAGGAAGGTGGAAATACAGAAGCAGGCAGGGAGTTCCAGAGTTTACCAGAGAAAGGGATGAATGATCAAGAATACTGGTTAACTCTTGCATTAGAGAGGTGGACAGAATAGGGCTGAGAGAAAGAAGAAAGTCTTGTGCAGCGAGGCTGTGGGAAGAAGGGGAGGCACACAGTTAGCAAGATCAGAAGAGCAATTAGCATGAATATAGCAGAAGAAGACAGCTAGAGATGCAACATTGCGGCGGTGAAAGAGAGGCTGAAGACAGTCAGTTAGAGGAGAGGAGTTGATGAGATGAAAAGCTTTTGATTCCACCCTGTCTAGAAGAGCAGTATGAGTGGAACCCCCCCCCGTTGGAACCCCCCCCCAGACATGTGAAGCATACTCCATACATGGATGGATGAGGCCCTTGTACAGAGTTACCAGCTGGAGGGGTGAGTAAAACTGGCGGAGACGTCTCAGAACGCCTAACTTCATAGAAACTGTTTTAGCTAGAGATGAGATGTGAAGTTTCCAGTTCAGATTATAAATAAAGGTAAGACCGAGGATGTTCAGTGTACAAGAGGGGGACAGTTCAGTGTCACTGAAGAAGAGAGGATAGTTGTATGGAAGGTTGTGTCGAGTTGATAGATGGAGGAATTGAGTTCTTGAGGCATTGAACAATACCAAGTTTGCTCTGCTCCAATCAGAAATTTTTGAAAGATCAGAAGTCAAGCGTTCTGTGGCTTCCCTGCATGAAATGTTTACCTCCTGAAAGGGTTGGATGTCTATGAAAAGACGTGGAAAAGTGCAGGGTGGTATCATCAGCATAGGAGTGGATAGGACAAGAAGTTTGGTTTAGAAGATCATTAATGAATAATAAGAAGAGAGTGGGTGACAGGACAGAAACCTGAGGAACACCACTGTTAATAGATTTAGGAGAAGAACAGTGACCGTCTACCACAGCAGCAATAGAACAGTCAGAAAGGAAACTTGATATGAAGTTACAGAGAGAAGGATAGAAGCCGTAGGAGGGTGGTTTGGAAATCAAAGCTATATGCCAGACTCTATAAAAAGCTTTTGATATGTCCAAGGCAACAGCAAAAGTTTCACCAAAATCTCTAAAAGAGGATGACCAAGACTCAGTAAGGAAAGACAGAAGATCACCAGTAGAGCAGCCTTGACGGAACCAATACTGGCAATCAGATAGAAGGTTGCGAAGTGATAGATGTTTAAGAATCTTCCTGCTGAGGAGAGATTCAAGAGATTTAGATAGGCAGGAAATTAAAGCAATAGGACAGTAGTTTGAGGGATTAGAACGGTCACCCTTTTTTAGGAACAGGCTGAATGTAGGCAAATTTCCAGCAAGAAGGAAAGGTAGATGTTGACAGACAGAGCTGAAAGAGTTTGATTAGGCAAGGTGCAAGCACGGAGGCAAAGTTTCGGAGAACAATAGGAGGGACCCCATCAGGTCCATAAGCCTTCCGAGGGTTTAGGGCAGCAAGGGCATGGAAAACATCATTGCGAAGAATTTTAATAGGTAGCATGAAGTAGTCAGAGGGTGGAGGAGAGGGAGGAACAAGCCCTGAATCGTCCAAGGTAGAGTTTTTAGCAAAGGTTTGAGCAAAGAGTTCAGCTTTAGAAATAGATGTGATAGCAGTGGTGCCATCTGGTTGAAATAATGGAGGGAAGGAAGAAGAAGCAAAGGTATTGGAGATATTTTTGACTAGATGCCAGAAGTCATGAGGGGAGTTACATCTTGAAAGGTTTTGATACTATCTGTTAGTGAAGGAGTTTTTGGCTATTTGAAGAACAGACTTGGCATGGTTCCAGGCAGAAATATAAAATGCATGAGATTCTGGTGATGGAAGGCTTAAGTACCTTTTGTGGGCCACCTCTCTATCATGTATAGCACAAGAACAAGCTGTGTTAAACCAAGGTTTGGAAGGTTTAGGTCGAGAAAAAGAGTGAGGAATATACGCCTCCATGCCAGAAACTATCATCTCTGTTATGCGCTCAACACACAAAGACGGGTCTCTGACATGGAAGCAGTAGTCATTCCAAGGAAAATCAGCAAAATACCTCCTCAGGTCCCCTCAACTAGCAGAGGCAAAACGCCAGAGGCACCTTCGCTTAGGGAGATCCTGAGGAGGGATTGGAGCGATAGGACAAGATAGATATGAGATTGTGATCAGAGGAGCCAAACAGAGAAGAAAGGGTGACAACATAAGCAGAAGGATTAGAGGTCAGGAAAAGGTCAAGAATGTTGGGCGTATCTCCAAGATGGTCAGGAATACGAGTAGGGTGTTGCACCAATTACTTTAGGTCGTGGAGGATAGCAAAGTTGAAGGCTAGTTCACCAGGATGGTCAGTGAAGGGAGAGGAAAGCCAAAGCTGGTGGTGAACATAGAAGTCTCCAAGAATATAGATCTCTGCAAAAGGGAAGAGGGTCAGAATGTGCTCCACTTTGGAAGTTAAGTAGTCAAAGAATTTCTAATAGTCAGAGGAGTTAGGTGAGAGGTATACAGCACAGATAAATTTAGTTTGAGAGTGACTCTGTAGTCATAGCCAGATGGTGGAAAACTCTGAAGATTCAAGAGCATGGGCACAAGAGCAGGTTCAGTTATTGCGCACATAAATGCAACATCCAGCTTTGGATCGGATAGAGAAAGTAGGAGGGAACAGAAAAGGGGCTACTGTCAGTTGCCTCAGACACATGAGTTTCAATGAGGAAAAGAAGATGAGGTTTAGAAGAGGAGAGGTGGTGTTCTACAGATTGAAAATTAGATCTTAGACTGCAAATGTTGCAAAAGTTAATGAAGAAAAAGTTGAGGGGGGTGTCAAGACACTTAGGGTCATCGACAGAAAGGCAGTCCGACCTGGGGACATTTATGGTCCCCTCCCCAGATGGGGACTCCAAGGCTGGTGTAGGAGTCGCCATGATAATTTTTAAATTTTGAGTGAAGGGTGTGTGTGTTATTAGGTGCTTGTAGTTTTGTGTCGAGGAAGAGAGTTGTCTTTAGAGGGCAGGATGTGACTGCACCCTTGTGTTGTGAGACACAAAGGAAACATTCAGAGAGGTCACAGCTGGGTTTAATGATAAGTTCACAGCACCCCCTGAACAGTGCTTTAGACCTCACTGGGAGTAATTATCATTTCAGCAGGTGTCTACTGCCTCCTCCTACTATACCTACATGAGTGTATATATTGTTATGTGGGGCATAGGTGGGGAAGTAAGAAGAGAAAAAGGAGAAGAAAGGAAAAGAGATGGGAGGGAGAGAAAAAGAGTGAAGAAAGTTCAGTGGGTACAGAATGGAAATGCACAATGTACAATGGTTGCCTGCCACTCACCCCAGGAGTTTACTGTAACTTTCCCTGTGCATAGTCTTTCTTCTTCCCCAATTAATTTTCCTTATTTTCCATTGTCCTTTCATATTGAGTCCCACCCAATATTTAGTTGAATGGTTCCCCTTGCTTGTGGAGTGATCAGGGTGCATTCAGGCCTTGTAATACACTCACAGTGATTTTAGCAAAGTACCAATCTCTGTGGCCCACTGCTTGTGGTGGGTGTGTGGTGGGCCAGTACAGCTAGATACTTGCCCCATTCTGCCCCTGTGCCCCCCTCTCCTTTGTCATGTGACTTTTCCCCAACCCTGTGAGACAAGCACAGCTAAAGTGGCGTCCCTCAGTTGTGGGCCAGTTGACCAGAGCAGTAGATGTGTGTTGCAAGGCAGGGCAAGGCTTGGAGTATTTGTGCGTTATAAGCTTATAGGGCGATTAGAGTCATATATTATTATCTGCCTAGTGAAGCAGAGAGCCCTGATGACAGGTGAGAGCCAGGTGTCTCTGAGAGCCTGCCTGTGTTTGTTGTACCTTGTGAGTTAATATCTAGTTTACCCCAACTCCTTGATGGTACCGTTGAGTATTTGGCATGTCTGTGAGCGGTCAGTAGACCCTCATCTGCTGGTGTGGGCAGGTTATTTGTGTATTTGATGTACCATTAAATGTTACTGTGATCCAAGACTCTTTTAAGGGGTCTGGATGCTGAGGATTATAGGTATATTGCTGTGTAGAGAAACCTTATTTCCTCCTTAGGCCATGTCGAGGTCTGCCATCCAGAAGGCTGTAAACAACACTAATCTGCAGGAGGATATAATATTTTGTTGGGCAGTGGGCAGTCCATTACTGAGGGCAGTTTGTCTAATGAGGTATTATTACCTTGACTTCTTCAGTGTGTATCCCTTGTCATAACTGTCCCTTCCTAGAACTTTTAGGGTGATTTGGCAGTTGTGATGCATCCTTGACTGTATAAAATGAAACAGGCCGGCAACCTCAGTTGTGTGACTCACTACAGGAGGCAAGAAAGCCCCTATAAATGTCTATTTAACCCCTGCACTGAGCTACATAGGAGGTAGCTCAGGGGTGCTAGATGAGTTAAAGGCAACTGTGAGAAGGGTAGAACCTGATGTTGCTACCATCTGTGTGCAGGGTGCAAGACTCCAGAAGGACACTGTAACCCGCAGCTGAGCCCTGCCCCAAGTTACACAGGTGGCGACTTGGGGAAGCAAGCTGAGATAAAGGCTGCTATGAGAGGGGCAGGATTTGTGGTCATAACAATATATATATATATATATATATATATATATATATATATATATATATATATATATATATATATATATATATATATATATATATATATATATATATATATATATATATATATATATATATATATATATATATATATATATATATATATATATATATATATATATATATATATATATATATATACTAGAGTTTTTCTGTCCTCCCTCCTGCTAACTCTGTATAAGGGCCTTATCCATCCATGTATAGAGCATACTTCACATGTAAGGGGGGGGAGGTTCCACTTGTACCCCTCTTTTAGAAAGGGTGGAATCAAAAGCTTTTCATCTTATCAATTCTTCTCCTTTAACTGACTGTCTTCTGCCTCTTTCTCATTGCTGCACTGTTGCACCCCTGGCTATCTTCAACCACTATTTTCATGCCAACTGCTCTTCTGATCTTGCTAACTCATCCCACGGCCTTGCTGTACAAGACTTTCTTCTTTCTCTCATCTCTATTCTGTGCACCTCTAATGCAAGAGTTAACCAGCATTCTCAATCATCCATCCCCTTCCCTGGTAAACTCTGGAACTCCCAGCCTGCTTCTGTACTTCCACTTTCCTATGGCTTGAACTCTTTCAAGAAGGAGGTTTCAAGACATTTATCTAGTAATTTTTGACAAATGCTTTTGACTCTGTACAGGGACTGGCATCTCAGTGGGGTTTTTTTTTTTTTTTTTGTTGCAAATTGTTGCCCTTGGCAGATGCCCCTCCTACATAAAAAAAAAAAATATATATATATATATATATATATATATATATATATATATATATATATATATATATATATATATATATATATATATATATATATATATATATATATATATATATATACACACACACTTTTATTCTCATATATATCACAGCATGAGGAAAAATATGCATTTTGTCTCACCTTCTCAAGAAGAGGGTGTGAGAGGCTGACAAGGGTCTTGTGAATCATTTTATTCTTGGTGCTTTCATCAGTCCACTGAAGTTGCCCCATGACTACTTCTTCACTGCATAAATTTTAATAAGTTGTGTATACTTGAATTATTTCAGTATGTCACAGGTGATATTACAATATTACAATTCCATAGTCACTTAACATAATACAAAGGGTGACTGATAAGCTTTAAAGCCCATCCAGAAAATAAACAAAGAATTCACTTCCTGTAATCTGCCAAATTATATTAATGTGATTTTCAAATTTCTTGATTCTGGCACTTTTTATTTCCTTCTAGCAAGTTCTTGGGGTGAATTTACTTAACAGGTATCATAAAAGTGGTAAGACCTAAGTACTGGCTCATGATCTAATATCTTCAGTTGAAAGGCATGACTCCATCTGATAACCATTAAGAAGTAGTAAATACACTAGGGAAAGATGCTCCTTCATTTGCCATGGTGAAAAGTTGAGTCAAAGAACTTAAGCATGAGAGCCTCAAACACAATCCAACATTGGGGAGGCTGTCAACTGTGACCACACCAGAGAATCTAAAACTTGTCCTCAAAATGGTTTTGAAACACTGGTAGCTGTCATGTTGTCAAATAGCATACAAGTTGTTGTACATGTCTCATGACCAAATTATGAGTAGCAACATTCTGAAAAATGGATTTGGTATGTTGAAGGTGTATACTCACTGTGTACTACATTTCCTGATCCTGAAACAGAAGTACTCACAATGCACACCATCCACCAACAAATAAGGACTCTTCAGAGCTAATCTAGAAAATTTTGGGGCTCAAATCATTATGATGGATGAGTCCTGGGTTCATCATTTCCAGCCTGAGACCAGATAACTGTCAAAGCAGTGGAAACAAGCCTCCTTTTGCACTCCAAGTTAAGCCAAGGCCTTGACTGGCACACCCAAGACATACTAGTGGATCATCTCCATAAAGGTTACATTGACACAGAACAATTTTATGATGACCCATTGATATACCTAAAGGAGGTCATCAAGAAGTCAGGAATTGTGATCAGAAAGGTCATGTTCCATCCAGAAAATGCTCTGACCCATAACTTGGTGATGGCAATGGCTAAAGTCCATGACTGTGGCTTCTAACTTGTCTCTCACTCACCAGATATTGCACCTCTGATTTCCGCTTGTTCCTGGAGCTAAAAAAAACAAAGTTTGGCTAGACAATGCTATACTACCAATGACAAAATCAAGTAGGCCATGGATGCCTGCATAAGGAGTCAATCTAAGGACTTCTACTCCAAGAGAATCCAGACACTCCACCACTGATGGAAGAAGTGTGTTGACTTGAAGGGAGGTTATGCTGAAAATAAGGGATTCAAAGATTTCCATCAGCTACAATTTTCTGGAGGCACAAAACTTATCAGTCACCCCTCATGCAATAGATTATTACCTTGGATTCATACCATCCCAATTGAATTTTATGAAGGCGGTAACATTTTTGTTATTGTGCATATAATATCCATCAAGAAGTACAGTCCTAAATGGCTGTGAGAACTTTCCTTTCAAGATCTGTTCTTTAGAAAATCCCTGAAAATAACACATATGATTATTTATTCAGAAATGCTAAAAATAAGGACAATTAAATTCTTGTTACTACTCTTACAAATAGGTACAATGGAGGTAGAACTTTCAAATTTTCTTCAATAAAACAGCTTGTTAAAGATAAAAACTTTATACATGGCTTATAACTTGTGAGAAGTAAAAATGTTACACATACTGTACCTTAGACACATCTGTCCAAGATATATCAAATTCAATTTTCCTATCTTCTGCCCATGAGAGTAGAAAGTTTATGCAGAAGTTTCCAGGAGTGAGATCATACCCCATGTTGATGAAAATCTCTCTACCAAAACTTTTCACTGTAAAAAGAAAATGTGTCAAAGGCACATAAAGAACCTTACAGCAAACCTCTTTAATAGTAAGCAATATGTAAATATTAACAGATGTTACATGTTGAGGATATCATGGTCTACCTTTAATAACGGAATTTCTTTTGCTCTGTGCTGTGTTGCGGATGAGAGTAATGGTGATGCGACGGGACACATCATGCAGATCATAGAGTTCTAGAGTTGTCACTGTCTGTCAAAACATAAAGAGGTTACTGGTTATTAACAATAAAGGTCAATACAGTAGGTTAAAATTGCCTACTTTCTAAACAATGTTCTTGCTGAAACACTTTGTATACTGCACATATGCTTTACAACAACATTGCTAGTGCTGGAGAAAACATAAATGCACAAATCAAACAGCAGTTCATTATTAATATTTCAGCAGTGCAAATAGCCAACAGGAACACATGGCAAATGACAAATGATAGAGCTTTTGGAGAAATTATGATTTTGGAAGAACTTATATTTATAGCATACTCATCAAATGAAAAATACGTGATTTTATTTTGATTTATTGTTATTGTACAACCTAATAGATTTGCATGTAGTCTTGTTAGTGTATGGTATGGTGTAGTGTGTGAGTGGTGTGTTAGCTGCAGCTTGAATGTGTGGCCAGTGGTGCTACTGTGGTATGTATTTACCTATTTGTATTTACTTAGCTGTACGGGAGGGGAGCTATGCTAGTGCTGTCCCATCTTTGTATCTCAGGGTGACTAACATGGCCTTAAATTCAGACACTACTTTCTCATCCAGTCCAATTCATAAACCTATTACTCTATGGGGAAAGCTGTTCATTTTCATATTCCTTCTGTAATTATCTTTTTTTATCTTCCTTCCATGTCCCCATGTATCTTTCATATTCCATTTTATTAGATCTTCTCTATCAAGCACTTCCATATTCTTCATGTTTCTATAAACTGCCATAAAGTTTCCTCTTTCCCTTTTTTGCTCCAGTGTTGTCGATTCCAGTTTTGATAGGCTCTCCTCACATGACATTTCCAACAAGCTTGGAGTCAATTTTGTTGCTGGTTTGATGACCACACTGCTGCAGCATGTTCCAATTTTGGCCTTATGAGAGTGGCAATCAGTTTCTTTACCAGTTTTTCATCCGTGTAAGTAAATACCACTCTTATACTTTAGGCATCTCGTGCCACAAGGCCGTAATCCAAAATTTGGCAGTTTTTAGTTAGTGCTGAATACAGGCACCAGAAGGCACTATTAAACACATGATGGAAGTTTTCAGGCAGAAAGTGGCTCTGTGTTGGTGGTATGAAGGCTTGAAATCACATGTTCCCTCCTGTTTCAAACTATAGGGTTAGATTTTGTTTGGGGACCCAGAAGGGCGTATGATTGACCCAATGGGAGAGCTGGCTCAGTACACACCTGCACAGCAGCCAAACCATGCACTCAGCAGCACATGGGCACCACGCAGTTGTCTCTTTAACTCATGTAAGACGGTACACTGAGTGTTTTCCTCTTATTTTCAGCCAAAATATGAGGATTAAATAGACAATCATGAGTTCTTGTGACACTAGTGAGGAACAGGAGGTTCATACCTCAGGCAGGAAGAGAACAAGGAAGCCTGAACAGTGGAAAAGTCTGTAGTGAAAAAGAAAAGACATAATGGGGAAAAGTATGTGAGTCGCAAAACGAAGACGGAAGTTGCAGCTCAAAGTCAATCCCCCTTGTTCATGTACAAAACAGTGTATTCAACTGATTGGTATGAGTACTCATACTATAGTAATTAATTAATCTAAAATATGTGTGTCTATTGGGATTTTCAGGTCTCCAAACATAAAATATATATATTTTCCAATTTCATAGATTTTGAAAAAATAAATAAATAAATAAAATATCCATCAAACAGGCTGATATTTACACACAGTGCATATATTATCATATACTTTAGTTTGTATATTTAAATTAAATATTGCAATATTTTAGTTTTGGCTACAGAATAAGGTAACACAAATCAAGCAAAAAAAAATAAATAAATAAATAAATAAAAAATAAAATAAAATAAAATAAAATAAATTTACTCAAATTATGCATAAAATGGTAGACCTAGACCATCTGATTACTTTGACTTTTAATAATAATACATTTTGTACAATTACATCCCAGTTAATATTACATAACTTTAAACTGCATTTGCTCAAAATTCATATTTCTGGGTTACGTCCTTCTGGCACGGGACGTCTCATTTTTCAATAGGATGTAAGTCTCTCCAACAATTTTATCTATTTTTCAATAAGCTGAAAGTCTTTCCGATAATTTTATTTATGTGTTTCTCAGGTCAAATGTTATCTGATATGAATATTTCCAAAATTTCTTTCTGACTTTGAATTCTTTATTTTCTCTTCTCCAAGTTTACAGTTCCCTGAAATCCTCTGATTGCTCTTTCCAAACTCCATTACATTGCATTTCTTGATGTTGAATTCTACTTTCCATGTGTAGCTCCATTCCCACATTTTATCAAATTTTGCCAACAGTGACCACTTGCCATTGTATGTAACCTCTCTGACTATCTCAGGCTCTTTGGTGAAGATTAGGTCAAGTTATTACTTCTGTGTCTGGTGTTTTGCTGAACCCACTGTCAATGTGTTCTTTATAATCATGTTCAGTAATATATTTCCTCAGGAACTTTCACCCACCTCAGTTCTCAGTTCCTCCCAAAATACTTCTTTACAATTAAAGTCACCCATAAGTACAAGTTTGTCACCTTCCTTCATCAGTTCTATTAATGACAATCTTGTATCACTTAGCATCTTGGCATATTTTACTTCTCCCCATGATCCTGTTTTAGAAGGGTCATAACTCAGAACAAAATCTCTCCTTTTCATGTTTCTGGCTCCCAATTTCCATATAATTCTTTCAGCACTTTCCTTTCCACAGCTGACTCTACTAACTTTTAGGACCTTTTTAGTCATTAACATGACTCCACCACCCTGCTTACCATTCCTGTTTTTTTTGCCAAATATCATACTGTCTGTTCCCAACATTGTTCAGCAATAAATTGACCACTTAGTTTAGTTTGATATTCCCATTGCATCAGGCTTAAACTCCTTCAGAAAATCATTCACTTTGATAATCATTGAGATAAGTTCATTTGTGTTGGTATATGCCACATTCATTTTCCTTTTCTTTTTCTCTTCCATGTATAATTTCCAGTCTCATATCTATAACTCCCCAGTAACTTCTCCATCTCTGTTCTTTTCTCATTTTTTTTATTCTTTAGCTTCATTTCTCAGCCTTTGTTCTTTTTTATCTTTCATTCTGACCCATGTCTCTTTTTAACCATATGTTCTTATAATTAGTATCCTTGGAGAGTTTCCCTGCCCTTGGCAGGATTTCCTCTAATACAACCTGTGACTTCATTCTCACCTTCAGTGGTATCAGTGGTCTCAGTGATGAGTGTTTATTTACCTAGTTGTATATGCCTAGTTGTGGTTTACAGGAAGGGAGTAATCTCATAGTATCCTGTCTCTATATCTATCTAGTTTGGTCTTTAAAGCACAGACACTTTCAGCATTCACAACGTCTTTGCTGAGTTCATTCCATTTCTTCACACTTCTGTGAGGAAAACTATACTTCCTGATGTCCCTTCTACAGTTAACTTTCTTCAATTTCTTACTGTGTCTCCTTATACTCTATGTGTCTAAATTTATAAAACACTTTTTGTCCACATTTTCCATATTATTTATCATTCTACAGATGTTTATTAAATCCCCTTTCTCTCTCCTATTTTCAAAGGTAGGAATTTCCAACATTCTTAATCTCTCTTCATAGGATGACTTACTCAACTCCGAAACCATCTTAGTGACTGCTCTTTGTACTCTTTCCAATTTTATAATATTCCTCCTTGTATGAGGAGACCACACCACTGTTGCATATTCCAATCTTGGTCTTATCATGGAAATCAACAACTTTTTTATTATTCTTTCATCCAAATATGAGAATGCCATTCTCACTCTTTTTAACAAATTCATCGTCTCTCCAGTAATTTTATCAATGTGTCTGTCTGGAGTCAAATTTTCAGTAACTGTTACTCCCAAATCCACTTCCTCTTTTGATTTCTGTAACTTCACACCATCTATCTCATAATGATATTGTATTCTTTTCTTACTCTTACCAAACTCCATTACTTTATATTTACTTAAACTGAATTCCATTTGCCAAGATTTACTCCATCTATTTATCTTATTTAAATCATCTTGCAATACTATACATTCATTTACATTTTCTACCCTTCTCATCAGCTTAGCATCATCTGCAAATAAGTTCATATAATTGTTTATTTCTTCATTTATGTCATTCACATATATTACAAACTTTATCGGTCCCAACACTGACCCCTATGAGACACCACTAGTTACTTTCAGCCAAGATGAATTCTGGTCTTGTATTACTGTTCTCATCTCTCTGTCATCCAGATAATCCTCCATCCACTCCAGCAGTCTTCCTCCAATTTTTCCATATTTTTTTTTTTTTCCTTCATAGCAATCTTCAGTGTGGTACTTTGTCAAATGCTTTCTTCAAGTCTAAGTAGACACCATCCACCCATCCATCTCTCTCTTGCACAATATTGATTATCCTTGAATAAAAGGACAATAAGTTCATGGAGCATGATCTTCCCCTCCTAAATCCAAATTGACAATTTACCAAAACTTTATCTCTTTTCTAGTATTCCATCCATCTTGCCTTTATTGTTCTTTTGCATAGTTTTCCTACAACAATAGTCAAGGACACTGGTGTATAATTTAGTGGGTTTTCCTTATTTCCTTCTTTGAATATTGGTGTAATATTTGCTCTCTTCCAATTTTTCGGTACTCTTCCCTGTGATAGTGATGTCACCAATAGACAGTGAATTTTATCAGCCAGTTGTTCTCTACATTTCTTCATTATCCAGTTTGATACCCCATCTGGACCAGTTGCTTTATTTACATCAAGTTCTTCCATCATCTTAAGTATTTCCTCATAACTGAGTGGGACTGTACTTAGTATATTCCTCACCAACTTATCCCTTCCAGCATCAAACTCCCCTTCCACAGTAAATACCCATCTGAAACTATTGTTCATAACTTCCGCCATGTCCCGTGCATCCTCGTACATTTTTCCTTCAACTTTCAATATTGATACACCTTCCTTCTTCTTCATTTTCCCATTAATATGTCTAAAGAACAGTTTGGGTTCATTTATACACTTATCTATTATCTCTTTCATAGTTTCTTCTCTCCATTCTTATTATCTCAACGTACTTATTTCTAGCATCAATATATTTCTCCCATCTGCTCTCAGTTTTCCTCTTCTTCCATCTATTCCAAGCATTTGACTTAAAATTTCTAGCCTCTTTGCATTTTGTATTGAACCATTCTTTACCCTTTCTACATCTTACTCCTCCTCTAGGTACAAATTTCTCCACAGCAGAATTATATATCCTTATAAATTCATCCCATTTTTCCTGCACATCTTCTGCATCTTCAAATTTTCTTAATTTTTCAAGGTCAGCTTTACTATATTTAAATCTTTTCACCTTATAATTACATTTTCATTTTTCAAATTAAATTCCATCAACATAAGATCACTTTTACCTAGAGGGCTACCATAGTGTATAGTTTCAATAATTTCCATGTCCTTGGTAAAACACTAAATCAAGTCTTGATGGTTTATCTCTTCCTCTGAATCTGGTATCACAATGAGCCCACTGAGTCATTAAGTTTTCCACCGTGTAATTTAAGTCTATTACTCCATGAGTTTTCACTTCCAGTAGTTGTCAATGTCTCCCAATTTATCTCCTTACAATTAAAATCACCAACAATAACTGTATCACTACTTTTCATTACTATCTTTTCAAGACCTTTTAGCACATCTACCAGCATCTCTTCGTGTTCTTCTCTTCGCCAAACATTGGTCATACGTGGCACATACACTCCTACATAATTCATTATCCTTCCATTTCCACTTCTAATCATCACTTGTAGAATTTCAGACTTGTCTTCACTTTTTATTACCCTATCCACTTGAACACATTTTTTAGTCATCATGATCACTCCACCTCCTCCCTTATCACTTCTATTTTTCATCCATAAATCATATTTATCATCACCAATGTCAGGAATTCCCCATTCGTTTTTCCATTCTGTCTCACATAATAGAGCAACGTCTGGTGCAGTTCTGTTTAACAACTCATAATAATTCCATCTTTGTTAACATTAATCCATTTACATTAGTATAACATATTTTACTTACTGTTTGATGTACCATTTCTTTATTCTCATGTCTCTTACTCTCCAGAAAACTACAACTTCTCCTCCATTCTTTGTTCATTTTTTTGTTTAGCCTCATTTACCAGGTCCTTTTTCTTTAACCTTTCAATCTCATCCATATCCCTCTTTATCCATACATTCTAATATTCTTCATCTCCAGTCAACCTCCAAGATCCATTAATTACTTCTTCTGCATGTACCTGTGTTGTAAACCTTATTCTTATGGGTCTCATTTTTTTTTTTTTTTCTTCATATTCTCCAATTCTATGGAACTCTTCCACTTGCTTTACTACCTGACTGTCTTCACCCATCACTTTCATCAGTAACTTATTGAACAGTTCTTTTTTTCTTTTCTTCTTTTTGAATTCTGCTTACTATTTTTTCTTCCTTTAAACCAAATACAATTACTTGTTTATATTTTCTACAATGTCTCTCACCAATTATTTTTCTCTTCTTTAATAACATTTACCACTTTGTCTGAGGTTTTGTTTCTCATTTTCTTGTTGTTCTCATTTTCTTTAGTGACACTTCTTCAAATTTACATTCGTTTACCCACTTATTTTGCCTCATTTCCACATCCTTTACACTTGCCTCATTTCCTCATTTCCTTTCTGAACAGTTTCTACTTTTTTTTTATTTGTTTCTTTAAACAGTCATTTTTCTCCTTTAACTTTTCATTTTTATCTTCCATCTCAATTAACTTTGCTGTAATAGTTACCAACTCCTTACCTGTCTCCTTCTGGTGTTCCTCCAATGTCTTTATTCTTTCCAATAACTTGTCCATCATTTCTTCCATATGCAAAATTTTTCTGTACTGCAGTTTAATTCTCTTTCTTCTCCACTTAAACCTTCAAACCTTGGGCTGCCACCTTCTGCCATAATATCCAAAATGTAAACAAACCAAACCAAACTTTCCTAGAGACAGGATAACTATACTCACGGTACTGTTTCTCCCCTCCCTATTTACCACCTAGATATTCCTGTGTCTTCATAACATATCTTGCTCCACCATGAGCAATTTGTGTTGTTCCTTCCTTCTATATGCAGAGCACTTGAAAACACATCCTGTCAGCTCCACCGCTACCATGTATGAGTGTGTGTGTGTGTGTGTGTGTGTGTGTGTGTGTGTGTGTGTGTGTATTTACCTAGTTTTACCAAGTTGTATAGTACAGGGTCCGAGCCAAAGCTCAATTAGTCCTGTCTCCATACCCGAATTTATCTAATCTCTTTAAACATGTGCACACTCTTTGCCGCAACCACTTCTTCTTTTAAGTTATTCCATATTTCAACCATTCGATGCGGAAAGCTGTGTTTTTTAATATCTCCCAAACAATGACTCTTCTTTAATTTCTTCATATGTCCCCTTGTACGTCTATCTCCTTCCTCCACTTTTACAACTAGGTCATCTCTGTCTATCTTCTCCATGTTGTTTATTAATTTGAACATTGTTATCAGGTCTCCTCTTTCCCTTCTTTCTTGCAGTGTTGGTAATCCAATTTCTTCCAGTCTTTCCTCGTAACTTAGGTCTTCCAATTCAGGTATCATTTTCGTAGCTGTTCTTTGTATCCTTTCCAATTTCCTTATATCTTTCTTCTTGTGTGGAGACCATACCACTGCTGCGTATTCCAGTTTGGGGCGTATCATGTGTGTTTGGGGTGTATCATGAAGGTCTCCTTTTACTTCTTCCCATCTCCATTACATGGCACTTCTTTATATTAAATTTTAATTTCCATCGTTTACTTCATTCATAAATTCTATCAATATCCCTCTGTAGTTCCTCACAATCCTCTTGGTTCTTTATTACTTTCATCAATTTTGCATCATCTGCAAACATGTTAATGTAGCTATTTAAACCCACCGTCATATCATTTATATAGACCTGAAACTTTATAGGTGCCAACACAGACTCTTGTGGTACTCCGCTTGTTACTTCGCACCAACTTGATTTATTATCTCTGATTACTGTACTCATTTCCCTACCTTGGAGATAATCCTTCATCCACTTAAGTATTTTTCCTTTTAGCCCTCCTCGATGTTCCAGTTTCCATATGAGACTTTTATGTGGAACTGTATCAAAAGCTTTTTTCACATCTAAATAGACTGCATCAACCCAACCATCTCTCTCTTGTAGTTTATCTATTACTCTTGTATAAAAGCTCAGTAAGTTTGTTTCGCAAGATCTCTCTTTCCTGAAACCAAATTGTTTTTCTGTTATTATATATTCTTGTTCAAGATATTGCACCCATCTGTTTTTAATGACTATTTCATAGAGTTTACTTACAATACTCGTGAGTGAGACTGGTCTGTAATTCAGTGGTTCCATTTTATTACCTCCTTTGTATAATGGTACTGTATTTGCTCTCTTCCATTCCTTTGGTACTTTTCCCTCCTTCAAAGAACTGTTAATTATCTCCCATATTGGTTCTTCCAATTCCTCTCTACATTCTTTCAATATCAATCCATTTACTTCGTCTGGTCCCATCATCTTCCTAGTATCTAGCTCTTCCAGTAGTCTTTTAATTTCTTTTCTTTCCACTTGTATGTTTTCTATTCCTTTCTGTTGTTCCTCATCTCCCAGTGATGCAAAGACAGTTTCTCTTGTAAATACAGACTTAAAGCTTTTATTCATTATCTCAGCCATCTCTTGTGTGGTTTCATAAATTTCTCCATTTTTCTTCAGCTTTGTAATGGTATCTCTATCCTTTATTTTTCCATTTACATATCTATAGAAAAGTTTGGGTTCTTTACACTTTCCAACTACATCTCTTTAAAAATTTCTTTCTTGTTCTCTTCTTATTTTAACATAATCATTTCTATCTGTCCTGTATTCTTCTCTATTTATCTCATTCCATTGTTTCCTCATTTTTTTCCATGCCCTCTCCTTTTTTTTTGCCTCTGCACACTTTGCATTAAACCACACTTTCTTATTTTCTTTTACCTTATATCTTGGCACATATCTTTCAACACCTTCTCTAAACTTGCTTAAAAACACTTCATATTTTTTCTGCACCTCCATACCTCTTAATAAATTACTCCAATCAAGCTCTCCGTAGAATTTCTTTAACCCTGTAAAGTCTGCCTTAGCATAATTTTTTCTCTCATTTTTATATTCCTCATTGAATTTTGGCACTTCTTCTTTGATCTCTATCTCCATCTTCACATGATTACTTTTTCCCACTGGACACAAATATTCTATGCTTGGTTCATTTTCTGGCTTTTTTGTAAAAACCAAGTCTAGTAGTGATGGTTCATCTTCCCCTCTGTACCTAGTATTTTCTTTCACCCATTGATCCAACGTGTTTACCATTTGTGTGTGTGTGTGTGTGTGTGTGTGTGTGTGTGTGTGTGTGTGTGTGTGTGTGTGTGTGTGACTGGGTAGTTGTGACATGCAGGAAAGGAGCTATGCTCATACTGTCCTGCCTCTGTATCTACTATCATTTAACTTGGCCTTGAAATTATGAATAGTTTTTGCTTGCCCCACATCCTTATTTAGAGAGTTCCATGTATCAACTACCCTTTGTGGAAAACTATTCTTTTTAATATCTGCTAGAAATTTTCTTTTTTTAGCTTCTTTCCGTGTCCTCTTATATCTCACATTGCAACGTTGCTGTCTAGCTTTTCCAGTCCTTCCATTAGTCTATGTATCACAATTAACTCTCCTCTCTCCCTTCTTTGTTCCAGAGTTGAAAGGTTTAGTTTTTATAGGTTCATTTTGTATGTCTCTTCACTTAAGTTTGGGATCATCTTTGTTGCTGCTCTTTGTATCCTCTCCAGTTTCCTGATGTGTTTCTTGAGACTTGGTGACCATACTACAGCTGTATATTCCAATTTTGGATGAATCATCATTACAATTAGATTCCTCATCAATTCTTCATCTAAGTATGCAAATGCAATTCTTATATTCCTTAGCAAATTCACTGTTTCCCCAACAATCTTGTTTATACGGTAAACAGCTGTTAATGTGTCTGCTACTATCACTCCAAGATCCATTTCCTCTATTCTCTTCCAATATAGTCATCTCCCAAATTTTAATCACCAGATGGTCTTTTTTACTCCTCCCAAACTCCAGTAAGCTACATTTCTTTGCACTAAAATTCATTTCCCATTTACAGCTCCATTTTTTAATCTGGTTCATATCTTGTAAAGCTTTCTGATCTTCCTCTGTTTCTACTTTTTTTCATCAATTTAGCATCCTCCGCAAATAAACTCATATAGCTGTTGATCCCTTCCATCATATCATTAGTGTACACAGTGAACATGACTGGAGCCAGTACAGAACCTTGAGGTACTCCAATAGCTACTTTTCTCCAAGATGACTTTTGATCTCTAATAACTGTTCTCATTTTTCTAATGCTTAGAAAGTCTTCCATCCACTTCAAGGGTTCCCTCTCACTCCACCAACGTTCTTTATCTTCCACACGAGTCTCTTATGTGGCACCATGTCGAAGGCCTTTTTCAAATCCAAGGAGATACCATCTACCCATCCAACTCACTCTTGTACTATGTCAATTATTCTTGAGTAAAAACAAATCAGATTAGTTGTACATGATCTCCCTCTACAAAATCCGAATTGTTTATGAGTTATCATGCCAGTTTCTTCCAAAAATTTTGTCCATTTATCTTTCACAATTCATTCACATATTTTTCCCATGACTGATGTTAATGATACTGGTCTATAGTTCAGAGGGTTTTTTTTACACCCCAATTTAAATATTGGTACAATATCAGCCTTTTTCCAGTCACTTGATACCTTGCTCTCTTGTAATGAATGCTCTACAATATGATGTATTTTGTCTGCCAACTGACTATTGCATTCCTTTAAAACCCAGTTTGATATACCATCTGGTCCCTGTGCTTTATCTACTTCTAACTTCTGCATCATTTCCTGTATTTCATCGGTAGCTACATTAATTTCTCCAAGAGAGTTAACTGCTGCTCCTTCACTTTCTTGTATTATAAACTTGCTTTCTTTGTTGAAGACTGACTGAAAGGCATCACTCAACACCACCATATCCTCAACCTCTTCATATTTTTTGCCATCTAAATTTATTTTTTTAATTATTTCCTTTCATAGTATTTTATTGTTATGTCTGTAGAACAGTTTTGGTTGATCTTTGCATTTATCTATTATATCTTTCTTGTATTTTCTACACTCTTCTCTTTGTATCTTAACATATTCATTTCTCTTTGTCTTATACTCTGCCCACAAATTTTATCTTCTTCCTCTCTTCCATTTTTTTTTTCAAACAGTACCTCTTTTTTTTATATTTCACATCTACTAAACCAATCATTACATCCAACTTTTCTTCTTCTTTCTTTTGGTATATATCTTTGCACCCCTTCATTATATATTTCAACAAATTCTTTCCATTTCCTTTCCACTCCCCTGACTTCTTTAAATTTAGTCCAGTCATTTTCCTCAACGTATTTCTTAATTTGATCAAATTTTCCTTACTTGTAACTGAATCTTCCAATCCTATGGTTTCTTTTTAATTCTTCTTTAAATTATTTTAAGTTTAGTTCTATTACCATGTGGTCTCTTTTTCCTATTATACATGTGTATTCCATATTATCAACAATTTCTGGTTCTTTTGTAAATACTAAATCTAGTCTTGATGGTTCTTTACCCTTTCTACATCTTGCTCTAGGTACAAATTTCTCCACAGCAGAATTACATATCCTTATAAATTCATCACATTTTTCCCAAACATCTTCTGCATCTTCAAAGTCTTTCCAGTCCACAGTAACAAGGTATTTTCTTAATTTTTCAGTCAGCTTAACTATACGAGTATTTAAATTTTTTCACCTTATAATTTTCATCAATGATTACATTTTCATTTTTCAAATTAAATTCCATCAACACATGATCACTTTTACCTAGAGGGCTATCATAGTGTATAGTTTCAATAATTTTCATGTCTGGTAAACACTGAATCAAGTCTTGATGGTTTATCTCTTCCACTAAATCTGGTATCACAATCAACCCATTGAGTCATCAAGTTTTCCACTGCCCAGTTTAATAGTCTATTACTACATAAGTTCTCACTTCCAGTAGTTGTTATTGTCTCCCAATTTATCTCCTTACAATTAAAATCACCAACAATAACTATATCACTACTTTCCATCACTATCTCTTCAAGACCTTTTAACACATCTACCAACATCTCTTCTTGCTCTTCTTTTTGTCAAGTATTGGTCACAGGTGGCACATACACTCCTACATAATTCATTATCTTTCCATTTCCACTTCTAATCATCACTTGTAGAATTTCGGACTTGTCTTCGCTTTTTATTACCTTCTCCACTTTAACATATTTTTTAGTTAGAATGATCACTCTACCTCCTCCCTTGTCACTTTTATTTTTCATCCATAAATCATCATCACCAATGTCAGGAGTTCCCATTAATTTTTCCATTTTGTCTCACATAATACAATAACATTCGGTGCAGTTCTGCTTAAGAACTCATTTAATTCCATTTTAGTTTCCATTAATCCATTTACATTAGTATAACATACCTTACTTACTGTTTGATGTACCATTTCTTTTACTTTCATATCTCTTACTCTCCAGAAAACTTCTTTTTCTCCTCCCCCATTCGTTGTTTGTTTGTTTGTTTTTTTAGCCTCATTTACCAGCTCCTTTTGCTTCAACCTTCCAGTCTCATCCATATCCTTGTTTATCCATACATTCCTATATTCTTCATCTCCAGACAGCTCCAAGACCCATTGATTACTTCTGCTTATACCTGTGTTGCAAACCTTATTCTTATGGGTCTCATTTTTCTTCTTCATATTTCCCAATTCTATGGAACTCTTCCACTTACTTTAATACCAGACTGTCTTCATCCGTCACTTTCTTCAGCAACTTACTTAACAGGTTCTTTTCCTTTTCCTCTCTTTGAATTCCACCTACCATTTTCTCTTCCCTTAAATCAAATACAATTACTTGTTTATATTTTTCTGTAGTGTCTCTCACTAACTTTTTCTCTTCTTTAATAACATTTACCATTTTCTGTCTGAGGTTTTGTTTCTCATTTTCTTGTTGTTCTATTATTTTCTTTAGTGATTCTTCTTCAAATTTGCTTTCATTTAACCACTTATTTTGCCTCATTTCCACATCCTTTACACTTGCCTTCATTTCCTCATTTCCTTTCTGAACAATTTATACTTTTCCTTTATTTGTTCTTTTAAACAGTCATTTTCCACCTTTAACTTGTCATTTTTATCTTCCGTCTCTGTCAACTTTGCTGTAATAATTAACAAAGTACACGAGACTTACCGTAGGTCAGTTGAAGTGTACTTCTAATTTTTCGAGGCAAATCACCTCTGCTGGTGCGGACATTTCCCATGAGAGAGTGCGTCACGCGCTGCTGGCAGTTCTTTGCTGATCGCCGCGTCGGGCAGACACGGTCATTCTGGGTCATACGGACTTCCAAGTTTTTGCTGTTTTCTTTCAGATAAGGCCACGATACTTGTTACGCAGGTACAGTGCCTTCAACTTCGTTACCCGTTTTTGGGGCGAGTTGTATTATTGGTATGTCAGTCTCCACTGACGATGGAACTGTGGGAAGCTTACGGCTTTGTTCTCCTTATCGCAGTGCGGCAGCCATGTCGGAGTCTGGTGAAGCGTCCTCTGCCTCTCGATCCCCTTCCCCTCCTGCCCCACGTGCCTTCTGTGGGCCTTCTCCTCTCCCTGGGTCCACTGTTCGCCCTCAAGATGACGACGACAGGCACAGGGATCATTCATCTCGTCGCTTGAGTGGGAGGCATGGTTGCGTGAGATTACGTAACAGTGCTGACGCACGTGGTTCCCGCGGCACTTCTCCTGCTCCTCTCCCTTGGTCAGTTGTGTTGGACGCCTTGACTGATTTGCGGGGTGAAGTGGAGGCCTTGAAGGCAGACAGACGGCAACTACCACCCCCTACTGGGTCGGCGCAGGTGACTGTGGAGGACAGTACTCTGGGGGGCAGGGGTTTGTCGCCTCCTTGTTCTGCCACTTTTTCTGGTTTCTCGGCCAGGATGTGTGCCTCCACTGTCTTTATTCTCTCCAATAACTTGTCCATCATTTCTTCCATATACAAAATTTTTCTACACTGCAGTCTATAATTTAGTTCTCTTTCTTCACCAGTAAAACCTTCAAAGTAAAACCTTTCTTTCAGGATGCTGCCCTACGCCATGTTTCTCCAAAGTGTAAACAAACCAAACCAAAGTTTCCTAGAGATGGGATAACTATATTCACATATTGTTTCTCCCATCCCTATTTAGCACCTAGGTATTCCTGTGTCTTCATATCATATCAAGTTCCACTGTGAGCAATTTGTGTTTTTCTTTCCTTCTATATGCAGGGCACTAGGAAACACGTCCTTTCAGCTCTGCCATGTGCACCATGTGTGTGTGTGTGTGTGTGTGTGTGTGTGTATTTACCTAATTGTGACATACAGGAAAGGAGCTCTACTCAAGTTGTCCTGTCTCTAATATGACAAAATTTATCCAACTTCATCTTGAAATTATGTATTTTTGTTGTTTCACCCACTTCTCTGTCCAACGCATTCCAAACCTCAACAGTTCTATATGGAAAACTGTGCTTCGTGACGTCCCTCTTGCATATGCCTTTCTTCAGTTTTTTTCCTGTGCCCTCTTATGGTTTGCTCGTCCCACACTATCAGGTCCTCTCTACCAACTTTCTCCAATCTTTCCATCAATTAAAATATTGCAATTAAATCCCCTCTTGTTTTCCTCTGCTTCAGGGACATTAGATCCAATCTTAGCAATCTCTCCTCATAAGGGAGGTCTGTCAAACTTGGAACCATTTTGGTTGCAGCTTGTTGTATTCTTTCCAGCTTTTTAATGTCCTTCTTTAGACTTTGGATGTATCATAGTTACAATAATCTTCATCATATCCTAGTTCTTAAGAAGACTGTAAGTTTCCCCAAAATTTTATTAATGTACTTACCCAGTGACATATCATTACTATTACCCAAAGATCTTTCACAGTGTTGCTTTTCTGGATTTTTGCTTCTCCCAGCTTATAGGTTCCAGCAGGTCTATTTTTGCCTTTTCCAAACTTCAGTACACTACATTTTCTTACATTAAAATCCATTTTTCATTTTCTACTCCATTCATATATCTTATTCAAGTCCTCTTGGAGCAGGCCACAGTCATCCTTATTCTTCACTTCCTTCATGATCTTAGCATCATCAACAAACAGACTTGGATAATTTCTTATCTCTTCAACCATATCATTTATGTATAAAGCAAATATAATCAAAGCTGGGACTGATCCCTGAGGAACTCCACTGTAAACACTTGAATATAGATATTTCATCTCTTATAACCATCTTCATCTCTCTGCTCTTCAGAAAGTCCTCCATCCATGCCAATAATTTTTCTCCCACACTGCCTACTTCTATAAGTTTCCACATTATTCTCTTGTGTGGAACTTTGTTGAAGGCTTTCTTCACATCTAAATAAATGCAATCTGTCCATCCATCTCTTTCTTGCATTATATCAATAACCCTTGAATAGAAGCACACCAAATTAGTTGCACATGAGCATCCTTTTCAAAAGCCAAACTGTTTATTATGTCTTTGGTCTCCAGATATTCCATCCACTTGTCATCTTGAACTGCCTTCTCACAGATTTCAGCCACCACATTTGTCAATGATACAGGTCTATAATTCATCAGATCTTCTCTCTTGCCTCCTTTGTATATTGGAACAATATTTGCTCTCTTCTAGTCTTCAGGGATTCTATCTTCACTCCATGAATAATTCATGATACTGTGTATTTTAGCACTTAGCTCATTGTTGCACTGTTTCAACACCCAGTTCAACAATCCATCTGGTCCATGTGCCTTCCTTGCATCTAACCCACTCAGTAATTTCTCCATTTCTTTGATAGATATTTGGATCTTAACCAAGATGTTACCATTCATGCTCGTTTCCTCTTGATTGCTGAAATAATCTTCCCTGGTGAAAACATCCTGAAAATAGTCATTCATGACCTCTGCTATTCTGCAGCCTCCATGTATTCCAGTTCATTCCCTTCCAGCTAGCTTATCCCTTCTTTGTTTTTTAGTTTACTGCTTATAAATCAGTATAATAATTCTGGCTGGTCCTTACACTTCTCTACTATATCCTACACATAGTTTCTGTTTACCTCTCTGCATCACTGAACATACTCATTTCTGGCCTCTGTATAGTATTCCCATAGTTCTGGCCTTCTTTTCCTTCTCCATTTATTCCAAATCTGGTCTCTCTTACTTTTTGCCTCCTTACACCTCTTGTCAAACCACTTTCCTTAATTTTCCTGTGTAAAATATTGTTTCATGGCTTTATAGTCTGCCCTATTATAGTTCAGCCTTCCAATCTTGTGACTCTTTTCTCTCAGTTACTTTAAGGTCTCTCTTATTTGGAGTTCAATTAGCATGTGATCACTTTTGCCTAAGGGAGAGTCATAGGTAACACTTTCTATAATTTTGGGTTCTTTTGTGAAAATAAAGTCCAGTCTTGCTGTTACGTCACACATCAGTTACAATCCATTGTATTAAAGCATTTTCCATGCCTAACTTCAGCAATTCACTGCCCCATGATTCATCACTTCTTTCAGTTGTCCACTCCTCCCAATTAACTTCTTTACAATTGAAGTCACCCATGATGGTCATATCTGATAATGTTTCTTTTTTAATTTCCTTGTGTTCTTTAATGTTCCACAACATTGTCCTTCAGGATACATATATCACTGCAAAATTCCTCATGGCTTTACCCTCATTCCAAATCACCACTTTAATCAATTCAATGTAATTGCTTCCATAAACTACTTCATCCACATGTAGGTCTTTCTTGGTTAAAGTTATAACATCTTGTTTGTTTAACCTCAACTTTTTCCAAATATCATATTTTCCATCATCCATGTTTAAACACTCAACAGATTTATCTAGTTTTATCTCTGTTAGCCCCACGGTATCAGGTTAATTTTTTTTTGAGGTACTCATTTAACTCAGTACTTGCCGTGATCAGCCCATTCACATTTTGTATATGTCACTTAGTTTTTTGCCTCCCTCCACCCTGGTTTTTACGTACCACTTTCTTATTTTCATACCCATCACGTCCCAGTAGAACACTTTTTCTCTGTCACTGATCTCTCCTCATTTTTTGCCTTTGCCTCAGACTCAGTTCACTCACTTTTGCCCTTTCCTCCTCATTAAGGTCTTTCTGCATGCTGGATATTCTAGTATATGCCTTCTAAAGGGGATGAATAGTGGATGAATGACCCAGCAATGAATAACCCAGGATGAATCAACCAGAACATTTTGACTGGGGATGAATTACCCTAGAACACTAGTGGCTAACATACTCGTACTGCTATCCCATTATATATGTGATTCCATTATTTGTAATTCACATGTAAGTAAATTTTTCCCCAATGACACAAAAGTGGGAAGAGGAACTTTTGATGGTGTCACTTCAAACATTCAGCCCCTCCACACCAACCCCAACATAAATAGTAACTGACAAAGAATGTCATTATCTCTGTTATAAACTTAACTATAATTTATATAATTTCTTACACTTAATCATTTAATTTTTCAATTTACTCTTTGGAGCAATATCACCTGCAGCTTACAAGTCAATATATATATATATATATATATATATATATATATATATATATATATATATATATATATATATATATATATATATATATATATATATATATATATATATATATATATATATATATATATATATATATATATATATATATATATATATATATGTTACAGTCAATACCTGAATCCAGACAATTTGTAAAGTGACTTATTTTTTCAGGCAATTTGTGAACTGCCTGGTTAGGTTAGGTTAGGTTAGGTTAGGTTAGGTTATAACCTAACCTAACCTAACCTAACCTAACCTAACCTAACCTAACCAGGCAGTTCACAAATTGCCTGAAAAAATAAGTCACTTTACAAATTGTCTGGATTCAGGTATTGACTGTAACATATATATATATATATATATATATATATATATATATATATATATATATATATATATATATATATATATATATATATATATATATATATATATATATATATATATATATATATATTTTTTTTTTTTTTTTTTTTTTTTTTTTTTTTTTTTTTAATGCTTGGAGGAGTGCTCAGCATTGTGTGATGCACCATTCTTAGGCCCCATGATTTATATGTCACAAAGTGACAGCAGATAGTACAGAATTGCACTAATATAGTTTTGTGTTTATATTCTAATTCCATAGTTTTTTTTTTTTGTGACTAAGGCAAAAGTCAGTTTCTAATAATAACTGTGTGGTACAGTACATACTTCTCTTCTGCTTCCTCATCTAGCCTCATTGAAACTTTGTCTTATTCAGCAGGGAGCAGGGAGTATTCTGTACACTGCAGGACATCCCTGCTATGGTGACCATTATATACTTTGAATGAAGGTAACTGAATGAAGGAGTTCTGAGTACACATAAACTCAGAGCTGAAACAGCACCATTTGGCAGTCTGACACCTTTCCTAACATTCAATTTTGGTCTCTAATCTGATGTCAATACTGAATATCTACTTTCAGTCTTCTACCTTATGTTAGGATATCAAACTGGACAAACTGAGCTTAAAATTTTCTGCATTTGTGGACCATAGTTCCCTTAATTAGAGGAAATTACTATCTTAGGTGTCCTTAGTATTTGATCTTCTTGGTTTACTACCCCTAAATATAATGCCAGGAGAATGCCAGTTAAAGAAATGTGACAAATGAAAGTTGACTGGAATAACCCAACCAACTTTCACACAGGATGAATGGTCAAAATGAAGAGATGAATTTATAGAATCAAATATCAACTTTCTTCAAAAGATGAGTCAGGACGAAAAAAATTATTCACTTTTCATGCATCTTGTGATGAATTATCAGTCTTACAGTGCAATGGCCAATCTAACCTCATATGGTCACAGTAATGTCTAAACCTCTAAGGCATGAGTAGTTCCAGTGAAAAGTTGTTTGCTCCCACAATGGGTTCACATATAGTAACCCATAACTCTAAATACATTAGTGATTAGCAGGGCATTCATGTGGTCAGATAACATAGCTGCCCACCAAATGATCAGAAATGACATCAGTAAGATTCCTTAAGTCAGGAATAGAGCAGCTGAAATAGGAGAACAAGCCTCTAATTTTGAATTCAGTTATGTACCTTTCAGATGCAATCCTGCAGACCTTCTTTTAAGAGGTGTGTCTCTCAATACCTATTGAAAAGACAGCTTCAGTTTAATGGCCCCTCATGATTATGTCAATGCAAGAAGTGGCCTGAGCAAAGATAAAGAGTGTTCAATATTCACACAATGTTGACAGAGACAGTTTTTCACAAACACCTCAGAAACAGGCATTTTCTGACACATTTCTTTTGCACAGGTCTCCTGGAAACCTTGCAAGCTTGTGGCACTGGATAACTGTAAGGTTCTGAGGCTTCCAGGGGATTTTACAGTGTCAGGATGGATACTAAAAGAGTGCAATCAGCAGTTGACATGGGTAATACATAATATTATTGAGAGCTCCCTAATTGAAAGTAAAGTCCCAAGTGAATGGAAGAGAGCCAACATAATGCCAATCTACAAAGGTGGTAGTAAAGAGGAGCCCTTAAACTACAGACTGGTGTCTCTAACAAGTGTGGTGTGCAAAATGTGTGAAAGATTGGTGAACGATAAATGGATGCAGTACCTAGAAGGAAATGAAGTGAAAATAAAGCAACAATTTGGATTTAGGAGAGGGAGATAGTGTGTTACAACCTTACTGAGTTTTTATTCTACGGATGGGCATTGTGTTTATTTAAACCTGAAGAAGGCCTTTGATAAAATGCCACACAGGAAACTGTTGTGGAAGTTGAAGCATAATGATGGGCTAAGAGGGGCCTGCTGAGATTGATGGAAAATTTCTTGACAAATAGAGAAATGAGAACAGTGGTGAAAGATCAAAAATCATCATGGAGGGAAGTCATAAGTGGAGTACCCCAAGGCTCAGTACTTGCGCCAATCATGTTTGCAGTTTATATAAATGATATGACAGAGTTTGAACAGCTACATGAGCCTTTTTGAGGATGATGCAAAGATGCTGAAGAAAGTTGAAAGTGCGGAGGACTGTGGAATGTAACAAGAAGACCTGAACAAGATATCAGAGTGGAGTTATAGATGGGAAATGGAATTTAATTGAAAGAAGTGTTAAGTAATAAAATTTGGAAAAAGTACAAGAAGAGTGAAAAGGAAATTGTGTGTTGAATGGTGTAGGGTTGAGTGGAGCAGAAGAGGAAAAGGATTTCGGTGTTACAGTGACTGGGAACCTGACCCCGGAGAGACACATTAGCAAAATTACAGGAGAAACCTATAACTTGTTGAGAAGAATAAGGCAGACCTTTGCATATATGGATGAAGAGATGGTCAGGAAGATGATCATGTTCTGATAAGACCTAGACTAGAATATGCAGCAGTAGTGTGGTCGCCATACAAGAAAAAGGATATAAGGAAGTTGGAGAGAATTCAGAGAGCAGCTATGAAGATAGTACCAAGTATCAGGGACTTGTCATATGAAGAGAGACTGGCAAGGATACATCTACCAAAGTTGGAAAAGAGGAGAGAAAGGGAAGACTTGATTGCGATATATAAAGCATATGAGGGAGTAGAGGAGGTGGACCGGAGCGACTTAATGGTCTGGGATACACGGGACACTAGAGGACATGGAAAGAGGCTGAAGAGGAGTGCTTGTAGAAGAGATGTCAAAAAGTATAGTTTCCCATATAGAAGTATTGATGTATGGAACAGTCTAGATGAGGAGATAGTAAATGCAAAAAGTATACATGGATTCAAGGCTAAGTTGGATGTTAAAAGATATGGAGATGGGACAGCACGAGCATAGCTCTTTTCCCATAAAGCACAACTAGGTAAATACACACACACACACACACACACACACACACACACACACACACACACACACACACACACCCATGAAAAATGAGACTGGACCTGTGGAACAATTATATAAGAGGAATGAATACGCCAAAACCCGCAGAAATGAGCAGAAAAATTTTGAAAAGAATGTTGTGGAGAAATGTAAAGACCAACCAAAATTATTTCATAAATTCATCAATGAAAAAATTAAAGAGTAAAGATGAAATAAGCATGGTAAAAGTTGGAGAAGAGACAGTGGAAGACCGAAAAGAGTTGGCTGAAGTGCTTAACAGATACTTCCACTCTGTGTTTACTAAGGAAAATTATTTCAGAGGTGATAGGACAGTGTTAGAAAAGGGGACTGACCTGAAGGAGATTAAAACATCAGCAGAAGAAGTAAAGAATATGTTAGAAGACCTGGTTGCAAGGAAAGCAATGGTTCCTGATGATGTATCAAGTTGGATTTTAAAAGAGTGTAGCTCACAATTAGTCTTAGCACTGCACAATATAATTAGCACCATCCTAGTAAAAGATAGAGTACCCATAGATTGGAAATGGGCAGATATTACCCCAATTCACAAGACCGGAAGTAAAGAAGATCCATTAAATTGCTGTATTGCTCACGTGTGGTGGCAAAGATTTGTGAAAGGATTATCTAGAACAGATGGGTGAAATACCTAGAAGACAACAAGGTGATAATAACAGAGAAACAGTTTGGTTTCAGAAAAGGAAGATCTTGTGTTATGAATTTGATAAGTTTTTACTCAAGAGTAATAGATATAGTGCGGGAGAGAGATGGATGGGCCAACTGCATATACTTAGATCTGAGAAAAGCAATTGATAAAGTTCTGCACAGAAGACTAACATTGAAATTGGAAAAAAATTGGAGGACTCGGTGGAACACTGTTAAAATGGATGACTGACTCTTTGACAAAGAGAGAAATGAGAACAGTAATTAAAGGCAGCAGGTCGAACTGGAGAACAGTAATAAGTGGAGTCTTACAAGGTTCAGTACTTGCACCCATTATGTTTGCAGTTTATGTAAATGATATGACAGATGGTGTAGAAAGTTACATGAACTTTTTCACTGATGACATTAAGATTATGAGGAAAGTAACAAATGAAGAGGACTACAATGCTTTAAATCAGACATAATTAAGATTAATGAATGGTCACTGAGATGGAACATCGAGTTTAATGCTATAAAATGTAGTGTGATGAGGTTTGGAAAAAGTGCGAGAAGACCAGTTGGCGACTATTACTTAGGGAGTAAGGAAATCTCTATCAGATCAGAAGAAAAAGACCTAGGAGTAATTATTACTGATAATTTGTCATTTAGGAAGCACATAAAAAAAAATTATAGGAGAAACATATAATCTGTTGAGAAACATCAAGATAGCATTCTCCTATATTGAAGAAGATATGATAAAAAAATGATGATGATGATACGTCTGAGATTGGAGTACGCAGCATTAGTGTGGTTGCCAAGTTTGAAAAGGATACAAGAAAGTTAGAAAGAATCCAGAGCTGCAACTAAAATCCCTGCAAGCTTAAGAGAGTATAGTTATGAGGAAAGGTTAAAGAGATTGGACCTGACTACACTAGAAAAAAGGAGGGAAAGAGGTGATTTGATAGCAATATATAGAATATTGGAAGGAATAGAAAAGTTGGACAGAGAAGACCTCATGATACTAGATACAAGAAACACAAGAAGACAGAAGGAAATTGAAAAGGAGTGTTTGCAGAAGAGACATCAAGAAACATAGCTTCCCCCATAGAAGTATAGCAGTGTGGAATGAACTTAAGGATGAGACTGTGTGTGCAAAAACAATTCATAGATTTAAAGAAAATCTAGATAAAAGTCGATATGGAGATGGAACGGAATGAGCCAAGTGTGGCTCTTGTCCTGTATTTCACAACTAGGTAAATAAAACACACATACACACACACACACACACACACACACACACACACACACACACACACACACACACACTACATTTTTTTTTCAGTAAATTTATGATGAAACAATTCATTTCTTTTCCACAAAACATCCTTATATAATACGGATGCATTTTATGCAGAAGTGCATCTAATATACTGGCAAATATGGTATTCACTTCTAAATGGCATAAACTTCAAGTAATGAGGGGTGATGGCTGCTGCAGTCTCTGAGGGACGCTTCACCAATGAACTGATGAACTGTACAATACTTTTCCCCAGGGCAGCATGCTGGGCAACTCTGCTGGTCTATTCTTCAGTGGTCAAGTAGGCAGAGCTCCAAGGAGCTTAGATTTAAGGCATCTAGGAGAATTGAAGAAGATGCCTATAATTATCAAAATATCTCTGATTCCAAGACACTATGATCACTTATATAATCATGGAGTTTTGCAGTGTATAATTTGAATTTTTGTGGCAAGTTTCTCTTCAAATGGCTGCAGGCTATTTTCTCCTTTCATTAAAAGAGCCAGGGAGGTGATGACAAGACCCTCCATCAATTTTTTTGTAAGATGTGGAAGATATCTGGCAACATTCATAATCCAGCAGGTAGAAAGCCAAAACTCCATATAAAATAAAATGTAGTGATGAATGAGAAACAGGTTGTAAAGGCAAATTAGAGAGTAAAAACTTTTGGATCTTCATATGGAGCCTCTTTGTTTCCTCTCTTGACAATGGGGAACACATCAGCTTTCTTTTCAGTGAACTGGGACCTTTCCTTCCACTGGAAAGCACACTTTTAATTCATGAATCTTGTCAGTCAACTGCTCACTACACTCCTCCATGATCCATTTTGGCTCTCCATCAAGGCCAACAGCTTTCCTTACATACTGGTTTCCACTCATTTTCATATCATGAATTGTCATGTTCACTTTGCCCAAACCACCTGAACATTAGATCTCTCTTCCAGTTCAGAGTGAAGGTCATTCACTCTTGTTAATACTGATTGGAAATGTTTACTTAACTTTTCCACTGTCAGGAATATGGCTTCATTTCTCACTCCATTTAAAAACCACATTTAGCTAATATATGAGAAAGAATTAGAATATAATCAGAAATATGGCTATGAATTTCAAATATACATGTATATCACTGAAAAGAGATTTTCCTGAGAGGGTAACCCACAAAAAAACATTATTTTCTAAATGTTGCTATTACCTCCCAAGTAGCAAACTTTTACCAAAAACTGGTAAAGGATCAAGAGAATACACACAACACTGTTATTTTCAATTATTCTACATTATCTACTAACATGACCTCCTCTTAACTAAGATTTGGTGAAAGCATCTTAACTGTTTCAAGGCAAGTATCGATGTCAAAACAAGTAATTTTTTAATACTGTGGTATTGCTAATTGAATAGAAAATTGTCTAAACATAACCACTAGAGAGAGATCTGATTTGCTTTTTTTTCTAATATAAATGAGTACCATAAAATTCATAGCAAAATTCAACATATATATTCTAAGTAAATAAAAAAAATAGTATTTTTCCAAAATATTATCACAACCTCAAATCACCAATCATATTATCACACAAATATGTAAACAGATATCTACATAGTAACACCTCTTAAATCAATAAAATGGCAAGACAACCCAGAATATTTACCTCTAATTCTGTTGAACTTTTTGTATTTGTTTCCTTTGTAGAAGCAACACCAAATGGCCAAAGAGGATTGCTGAACTCAAAGGATGTACGCTGCTTGATAACATTTTCTGCCACCACAGCAGTGACACGGTCCACTTTCACCTTGACTTTGATACGTTGGTAGGTGGCACCTAGCTCCACTGTTACATCCCCTGTAGCTGGAAACTAGAGACAAGATAATTATTAAAAAATCTTGAACACTTTATTCACACTTTGTCTTATGGTAATAATCTGAAGACAATAAAAGACATACTACTTGTCCAAACCACAGTAGAACACATTGTATCGATCTATCTATCTATCTATCTATCCATATATATATATATATATATATATATATATATATATATATATATATATATATATATATATATATATATATATATATATATGTGTGTGTGTGTGTGTGTGTTGTAACATACAGCAAAATTGAGGAGAGAAAAATAAGAACACAGAAATGGGGAGGAGAAAGATAAAGAAGGAAGTGGGGAGAGAGCAAGAGCCAGGTAAGACAAGTCAGTGATATGTCGAGGGGCATGCTGTATATTACCATAACCTTTATATGAAATAGAAATTGTCCTTCACAATTTAATTTACCCCCTTCCCTTCCTTGCCAAGAGTTGTACTTGATAGATCATATAGAAGAAGAGTTGCTCTTTCCTACAGTGTAGTTTTCATCAAGTCCTCCAAATATTCCCACAATAATTTTTGAAACTTAAGTGTTTAGTTGAGAGAGAGAGAGAGAGAGAGAGAGAGAGAGAGAGAGAGAGAGAGAGAGAGAGAGAGAGAGAGAGAGAGAGAGAGAGAGCAGCATGGGTGCCTTTCTTTTTTCAGTAGCAGAGAGGATACCAGACAGAATGGACACATGGCATGGAGAGAAGCATGTTACAGTAGATAAGGACGGTATATTATTAATTTACACCTAAGGGTGGAATTAATGAATGATGTCTTAGCATTACTGTATACTATCTAGGCCCTACAGGAGGCCAGGATCTGGGCAGATCTAGATTATTGTTTGATGGATGTCAATATCTGTATTCTGCTACTCCTAGACATGTTGAGTTGGGGTCTCACAGATAGTTATTTTTTGTATGTTCTGACATCCATTGTGTCTTTGTACAGAGCACATATGGGAGCAGGCTCCTATCCTCTCCCCCTTTCTGTCTAAGTGCAGAGTCTTGTTGTGGGTCTAGTGTGTGTCTGAGTGTCAAGAGCATTGTGTTGTGTGTTTGTTAAATGCTTCTGGTCTTTGTGACCCACCACCATTGAGTGATGCAGACCAGAGAATTGAATAATCTTTGTGCTAGGGTACAACTGTCTTCTTTCTTCCCAGATTTCCGCCAATTTTATAAGTGAGAGTCTGTCATCTGGAAGATTGCAAATGACTGTTACCTGGCCAGCATGTGTGTGTAATATTTCTGTTAGACAGTAGGTGGTTTTGTTATCATGGGCAATTGTCCAAAGAGTGTGTTGCCCTCTCTCTCTGAGAGGGTGTTGTCTATACTATCTGTACCCTAGAATGTGTCTCATTAGTTCTTTCCAGCTTGGAGAATTAAGCTGACGTTTATCATACTTCAATCTCTGTCAGTAGATAAAACAGAGTGGCAGCCTCAGAGATGTAATAGTTGTCGATGACCAGCAGGTGCCTGGATTCGTCACTTTTATGCCCACACTAAGCTAGCTAGTAGGAGCTAGCCTAGGGAAAGCTGACACAAGTATAGTGGCAGCTGTGAAGGGGACTGAACCTGGTCATATATACAGTGGAACCTTAGTTTTCAAAACTTAATTAATTCCCAAAAGCCATTCAAAATCTAAAATGTTTGAAAGCTAAAACTATTTTTCCCATAGGAATCAATGTAAAATAGATTAATCCATTCTCTAATGCCGTTCCACAATCTTGGCGGGTAATGACCAATGCTCCCACTGCTAAGATGGCTGGTCCACAACATCTCCAGCTTAGAAATTTTTTTATCCAGGAAGGATGTACTGAATGAACTTAGTGACACTGAACTCATCAAAAGATGTTCTTTAGACCATGCAGGCATTCTCTTTGTCACCCATCAAGTGAAGGAAGCCTTACAGAGTGACACAGAGAGAAGTAACCAACTCACTGCCAAAATAAAGGTCATCATAGCATTTAGACATCTTGCTGCTGGGAAAAGCTACTGGGAAAATGTAGTTGTGTAGTAGTGATGGTGTTGTGGATCATACAGAGAGGCATGGGAGACTCAGGATTACTCCTGAGCGCTAAACTGGGTTTGTTTACATCGAGGTTCTTCATAGGGTTACCGTATTTCTACAGAATATATATATATATATATATATATATATATATATATATATATATATATATATATATATATATATATATATATATATATATATATATATATATAAGTTACTGTGCCACAGGGACAACACAGTAACTTTCTACAGAAAGTGTAATTTTCAAGATAGCTGAGAGGGAAGAGAAAGATATCGTACATTTGGCAACAAGGTACACCCTCCTTGACACATAGTGTGGGTGACTGGGTGGAGATGCTCTTCAGTTCATTATCACCTGCCGAAACAATAATTACTCCCAGTGAGGTCTAAAGCACTGTTTAGAGGGTGCTGTGAATTTATCATTAAACCCAGCTGTGACCTCACTGAATGTTTCCCTTTGTGTCTCACAACACAAGGGGGCAGTCACAGCCTGCCCTCTAAAGAAAACTCTCTTCCTCCACACAAAACTACAAGCACCTAATAACACACACACACACACCCTTCACTCAAAATTTCTAAATTATCATGGCGACTCCTACACCAGCCTCGGAGTCCCCATCTGGGGAGGGGACTATAAATGTCCCCAGGTCAGACTTCTCTTCTGTTGACAACCCTAAGTGTCTTGACATCCCCCTCAACTTTTTCTTCATTAACTTCTGCAACATTCGCAGTCTAAGATCTAATTATCAATCTGTAGAACACCACCTCTCATCTTCTAAACCTCATCTTCTTTTCCTCACTGAAACTCTGGTGTCTGTGGCAACTGACAGTAGCCCTTTTCCTGTTCCCTCCTACTTTCTCTATCCTCATTTTCAATCCAAAGCTGGATGTTGCGTTTATGTGCGCAATGACTTGACCTGCTCTAGTGCCCACGCTCTTGAATCTTCCGAGTTTTCCACCATTTGGCTACGACTACAGAGTCACTCTCAAACTAAATTTATCTGTGCTGTATACCCCTAACCTAACTCTACTGACTACAAGAAATTCTTTAACTACTTAAATTCCAAAGTGAGCACATTCTGACTCTCTTCCCTTTTCCAGAGATCTCCGTTCTTACAAACTTCAATGTTCACCACCAGCTTTGGCTTTTCTCTTCCTTCACTGACTATCCTAGTGAACTAGCCTTCAACTTTGCTATCCTCCATGACCTACAGCAATTGGTGCAACACCCTACTCATATTCCTGACCATCTTGGAGATACGCCCAACATTCTTGACCTTTTCCTGACCTCTAATCCTTCTGCTTATGTTGTCAACCTCTCTTTTCCATTGGGTTCCTCTGATCACAATCTCATATCTGCATCTTGTCCTATCACTCCAATCCCTCCTCAGGATTCCCCTAAGTAAAAGTACCTCTGGTGTTTCGCCTCTGCTAACTGGGGGGACCTTAGGAGGTATTTTGCTGATTTTCCTTGGAATGACTACTGCTTCCATGTCAGAGACCCGTCTTTGTGTGCCGAGTGCATAACAGAAGTGATAGTGTCTGGCATGGAGGCATACATTCCTCACTCTTTTTCTCGACCTAAACCTTCCAAATCTTGGTTTAACACAGCTTGTTCTGCTATACATGGCAGAGAGGTGGTCCACAAAAGGTACTTAAGACTTCCATCACCAGAATCTCATGCACTTTATATTTCTGCCCAGAACCATGCCAAGTCTGCTCTCCAACTAGCCAAAGACTCCTTCATTAACAGAAAGTGTCAAAATCTTTCAAGATCTAACTCCCCTTGTGACTTCTGGCATCTAGCCAAAAATATCCCCAATAACTTCTTCTTTCCCTCCTTTATTTCAACCAGATGGCACCACTGCTATCACATCTATTTCTAAAACTGAACTCTTCACTCAAACCTTTGCTAAAACTCTACCTTGGATGATTCAGGCCTTGTTCCTCCCTCTCCTCCATCCTCTGACTACTTCATGCTACCTATTAAAATTCTTCGCAATGATGTTTTTCATGCCATCTCTGGTCTAAACCCTCGAAAAGCTTATGAACCTGATGGGGTCCCTCCAATTGTTCTCTGAAATTGTGCCTCTGTGCTTGCACCTTGCCTAGTCAAACTCTTTCAGCTCTGTCTGTCAACATCTACATTTCCTTCTTGCTGGAAGTTTGCCTACATTCAGCCTGTTCCTAAAAAGGGTGACTGTTCTAAACTACAGTCCCATTGCTTTAATTTACTGCCTATCTAAAGTTTTTGAATCTATCCTCAACAGGAAGATTCTTAAACATCTATCACTTCACAACCTTCTACCTGATTGCCAGTATGGGTTCCGTCAAGGCCGCTCTACTGGTGATCTTCTGGCTTTCCTTAATGAGTCTTGGTCTTCCTCTTTTAGAGATTTTGGTGAAACTTTTGCTGTTGCCTTGGTTGTATCAAAAGCTTTTCATAGAGTCTGGCACAAAGCTTTGATTTCCAAACTACCCTCCTACAGCTTCTATCCTTCTCTCTGTAACTTCATATCAAGTTTCCTTCTGACCGTTCTATTGCTGCCCTGGTACAGGGCCACTATTCTTCTAAATCTATTAACAGTGGTGTTCCTCAGGGTTCTGTCCTATCACCCACTCTCTTATTATTCATCAATGACCTTCTAAACCAAACTTCTTGTCCTATCCATTCC
>NC_087172.1:9048415-9340915 GCF_035594125.1 Scylla paramamosain
GTTGCACCAGTTGCTCTAGGTCATGGAGGATAACAAAGGAAAATCAGCATAATATCTCTTCAGGTCCCCCAAATAAGGAGAGGCAAAATGCCAGAGAGACCTCAGATTGAGAGATCCTGAAGAGGGATTGGAGCAATAGGACAAGATACAGATATGGTATTGTGATCAGATGAGCCCAACAAAGAAGACAGGGTGACAGCATAAGCAGAAAGATTACAGGTAGGAAAAGATCAACAATGTTAGGGATATCTCCAAGACAGTCAGGAATATGAGTAGGGTGTTGCACCAGTTGCTCTAGGTAATGGAGGATAACAAAGTTAAAGGCCAGTTCACCATAATGGCCAGTGAAGGGAGAGGAAAGCCAAAGATGATGGTGAACATTGACGTCTTCAAGAATGGAGATTTCCATAAAAGGGAAGAGAGTCAGAATGTGCTCCACTTTGGAAGTAGTCAAAGAATTTCTTAGTCAGAGGGGTTAGGTGAGAGGTTTATAGCACAGATAAATTTAGTTTAAGAGTGACTCTGCAGTCATAGCCAAGATGGTGGAAAATTTGAAAGATTCAAGAGCATGGGCACAAGAGCAGGTTTAAGTTGTTGCGCACATAAGCACAACATCCAGCTTTGGACTGAAAATGAGGATAGATAAAGTAGGAGGGAACAGAAAAGGGGTTACTGTCAGTTGCCTCATACACCTGTGTTTCAGTGAGGAAAAGAAGATGAGGTTTAGTAGAGGAGAGGTGGTGTTCTACAGATTGAAAATTAAATCTAAGGCTGTGAATGTTGCAGAAGTTAATGGAGAAAAACTGCTTAGGGTTGATGCCCGAAGAGTAGTCCGAGCAGATGGGGACTCTGAGGCTGGTGGAGGAATTGCCATGATAATTTTGAATTTTGAGTGAAGGCTCTGTGTGTAATTAGATGCATGTAGTTTTGTGTGAAAGAAGAGAGTTGTCTCTCTTCCAACACATCTAAGCAGGATCAGAAAGACTGGTCTTTCTTCAAATAAGTAACTATATGCCTGTGAGTGTTCCATGATTTGTTATGTTGTTTATAATTTTGAGAACCATCTAGAGGTTGTGTGGTTAAGATATGGTGACCCTGCCAGCCTGCTTTCCTTCAACTCTATCTAACTACCTTTCTTCTATCTATCTATACATATCACAAACTCTCACCGAAAATAAATTCATATATACTTGAACAAACAACTTGCCTTGAACCCATAGTCAATCTCAATGGGTTTTTTCATGATGCGCTTGTAAGTTATTTTAAAAGTTCCCCCATGGCCAGCCTCCAGAAAACGGTGCCTTAGGGAGGCCTGGATAGGACTCCTCTTCCAAGGTGAGGTGTTGTTCATTCTGGTAGGCCACTCAAGGTAATAATCTCCATTGTAACCAATGTCATTGAGATCCTGTAGTTCAAAGCATCTGGTTAGACTTTTTTCATAAAGTTCATGAAGTTGATATACTGCATAACATATATATATTTTGATTTTAAGGTGTTATTAAACTGTATTATGCATTTTGGAAAAGTGCAGTACTTTGTAAATTATATTTTTCAATGTATACAAATGATACAATATATTCTTCACTTTACATATAAGAAATGCATACAAATGCATGATAACCTGTGACTACCTTCAAATCATATTGATTTTAACAAGTTTATTATATTATTAGACCAAAAAGTGACACTAATTTTCTGACAAAGACTAATAAGTGAAAAAAAGTTTTATTTAGCTAAAAAAATATAAATTATGTACTTAAAAAGATTATTGCAGTACTTGAAAATATTACTTCACATTATTAGGTTTATTAAAAGTGGACAAAAAAAAAAAGTTGCTTACATGCTGATATTTGCAAAAAAAAACATGAGAGCTAATTAGGTCACAAATATACTAATACTCAGGGTAGGAAAGCTTTGTTTAGTACATCAGCTCCCAAATACACAGAAAGTATGCCAAAGAGGTGTTCAAAAGTAAACAAAAAGTGGACAATTCTGATATGAAAACATCAAAGTGCAAAAATTTACTGGATTTGTAAGTCAAGTGTTTAGGACATGGAAACTGATTCAAAAGGAAGAAATTAAGAAAGATTATATAAAAAAAAATGTGAGAGCTTATATAAAAAACAGATGGAAAAAAAGAATAGAGAAGTCTATTAAAGGATAAAGGATGAAAGACTGAAAAATGGCACATGCAAAAAAAGACAAAAAGAATAATTCAGAAAGCAAAAAAAAAAAAATGATACAAAAGTGACATACATATAACTGTTGCAATGTCCACATTACTGAGGTAAAAGAATGACTAAAAGAAGAGATGTCTTGACACTAGTGGAAACAGAACTGGATGTTTGTGATAAATACAAGAAAGTGGGAAAAGTTCAGTAAAATATATAGAATAGGAACAAAAGTGAGAAAAATGTGGTGACTTCTAAATGCTGTTAAAAGAAAAGATATAACAATGGTTGAAAATCCCTTATCCAAAATTCCTAAGACAAAGTATTGCAGATTTTGGATTTTTCCAGTTTTTGGAATATTTCTATTGGCATCTATAAAATGGGATAAATTGGGGATGGGACTCGTCTAAATACAATATCTATTTTATATTTCACAATACAGCCTACGCATATAACCTGAAAGTAGTTTTACAGAGGCCACAAAAAAAAAAAAAGTATATAAAAGTATATAAAAAAAGTATAAACATGACAGCATACCCATAGAACAAAACTTCAATGCTCAATTTACAGCCATGGGAGGTATCAAAGTGTTAAATTGTCATACATGGCAACTCACATGCCCTGAAGATGCTATGTTAATTTCTGAATCATTGACACTTTGACAGTAAATTTCAAGCACAGTGGGGGAGATGACTCCCCAGCATTCTCTTGCCCATTTCACCTTTGCACTACCTCATTTCATCACTCACATTTAATTCTCCTTACATTATAATGGGTCCAGACAAGCTTAACAACGAAGAGAGGAGTGTTGTGATGGTGTTTCTTTGAGAGGGGCTCTGTAACTGTGAGACTGTAGGGAAGATAGGATGATCAGAAGCAACCATCACATGGGTTCACAAGCCTCTTCTAACCAAAAGAAAAGGGAGCAGCAACTCAGTCTTTACAAGGTATTAGTCCTATCAACTTGTTATTCTCATATGTCTTCCTTTTTTACCCAGAACCTTTCCCTCGGGAGTGATAGCTGTTCTGAGCACTAGTGTAAATAGTGTAACCTTTGTCACCTGTATAACAGCTGCTTCAAAATGCTTGAAAAATTTTTGGATTTTGAGTTTTTCAGATTTTGGAATTTCAAAGAAATCTCAACCTGTAGTGATTAAAAGTCTCTTATTTTCCAATGAATATCTTCTTTACTATGCAGAGACAATACAGTTCATGTGTGTATGAGAGAGAGAGAGAGAGAGAGAGAGAGAGAGAGAGAGAGAGAGAGAGAGATGACATATCTTTACTGTAGCCCTGCTTGTTTTACCTACAAGACTTACACTCCTAAAATTGGTACATACATATTCATCACAGTTTTATTTAACTTGTAAATCATCTTGAACCAGCTAAATATCTTTTGTAGTGAAAGGGAGTAGAAAGGCCACAGGTCTGGGAAATACACTGAACTCTCAAAAGGACAGGCTTTCCTTAGACACTTGTTAGCTTCAATCAGATCTTCAACTTTAGGACTGTTCACTTTACAGCTAAGCTCCAGAACATCATATGATATGCCAGGTCTTGAATTAGTACATAACCACCCTAGTTGGCCTACTAGACTCCTTAGACTTTCCTTTTCCTCATCATTACACTCCACATTTTTGTTCAATCCTCTTGCAGCACTTACATTTATACATTCAAGAGATTTACAGTATTCATTTTGACACCATGATACCATGTTCATTCTGCACAATATCTAAACCAATATATCTGAAAACAGTATCACTACATCTACAGTATTACATCTATACATCTACAGTCTTACACTACAGTATTACATCCCATCTTTAACAGGAGTCTTTACTGTAAGACACCATTTCCTCCCTGCATCATTACGTCTGTATACACATTTTTCAAGTTTCCGCCTCAACAGGATGAACAAGATACACTTAATACTCAAACTGTTCGCTCTGTTGGAATGAAGCCTTGATATCAATGGAATTCACTGCCCATTTCTTTCAAGACAGTAAAGCAATGAAAGACCTGAAAACTTCCTTGCTAACAGTGGGAGAGTCAGATTGAATTTCTTATTTTTCCTCAAGTCCTCTGGTAACTAGCCATGCTTTAATTTTCTTTATTCTATCACTGCTTTCCTTTTCTGTTAATACCCATTGAACTAACACTACTTTGTGACCCATGTCTGGAACTTCTTTATAGACTCCAATATTCTTCCAGCTTTTCAGTTCATCTTTTGCTTTTTCAAGTTTGTAATAATGTTATTATTTATCATTTATTTATTTATTCATGTAGTGATGCTTCTCAACCCCCTTATGTTTTGGTGGGATATCTCTGTGGTGTCTCCCACATGCCTTGTCCTGCTGCTCCCGCACTCTGAGGCAGTCAGTGTCCAGCCTTTCCTCAGGCTGGACACTGGCAGGCAGGTGCCTTTTGTATCACCAGCATCTTTATAATATACAGCAGCCTGTGTACATCTGTGTTTCCCTGGCACCCTCAGCAGCACCCTGAGCACACCATGCACACCTCTACACCCCTATGACCTACAAACAAGAATACAAGCAAGCAAAACCTTGTACAAGTTCATGATTTCTGGTATTTTCACAAGCCATTACTGTTTCACTAATTTCCTGCAGTTCCTGCACTTCATCTTCGTCCAATACTTGTACCCACTTTTCTATGTCTTTATTCCAGTCAAGGGCTGATATGTGTTCATCTTCATGCTTAATATCCCTCCAGTTACTGTATTTTTCTGGAGATTTTCCAGCAGGACTATGCACAGTCACTGTCTGCCATTTATCTTACTCTCAGCAAGAAGCTTACTCTCAGTCCAATCTTGGGGATACTTCTGACTACAACAGTGTTCTGAGAAATGTTCTCTTCTCACTCCATTTCATCACAGTTTTAATTTTCTACATTTTCCACTGGATTTATAACTGCCTCTGCTTCATTTCTCTTGCTCCTGACTTTTCTTCTTTGTCTTCTTTTTCACTCTGATGCTTCAGCATGTCAAGTAGTGCAGTTTTTTCTTCTTCAGTGTCTCTTCTGAAACTGTATGGCTTCTCTTGAACATGTGTTTTATGGGCTCTTACAATATCTGAACTATATCTAAAATTACTGTTCTTTCTATCTTGACCAATAACTTTAGCTGGTCCTTTCCATTTCTTTTGCTTTTCTCTCTTAGAATAGACCAATTCTCCATTTTAAAATGTTCTACCCATGCTCACCATATTTTCTCAAATATTTTTGCAGCAATGAAGGCTTACTTCCTCTGTATTGAACACTGGTTCAGACATTACTACCACTGCAGGAGTCTCAACTCACACTACTCCCTGACACTGAATCCAATGACAACATTTCCTAACTCCCAAAAAATTCCTTGAGGGCTTGCTGCATGGAATCAAACATCTTTTCTGGTTCACTAAAACATACTGCTGCCAACAATATCTGTTTCTCCTTAACATATAGCCCAGCACTATCCAACAACTTAAATGTTAAGATGCACTTAGGTATGACCATCTTGTACTTACTAAGAACTGCATTTCTCTTCACAAATTTCAAAATGTACTTCCCCATAGTATCCTCCTTTTCTTTCCTGAAGTTGTTAAACTTTGTCCATGCTTCATACACTGCTGACATCTCATTCTTCTTGTACTACTTGTCCAAATGTTGCAGCAAAACACTGACTCCATCACCACTTCCCAGCTTGTCAATGTCCGCTTCCTCAAAAATCTTGCTTCTCACCTTGCTTCCTTCTGGGAATGGTAAGATGACTGTAACAGCTTGTTTCTTCTTTCCAACATTGTTAACAAGCTGCCATGCCTTCAACTCATTTCCAGTGGTCATAACTCTCATCTCTACCGAAACTTGGCACTGGAGTCCTTCCACCGCAGTCACCCATCTTAGTTTCATCTTTTCTTCTTGATCAGCACTAAATTTCCTTACCCCTGCCACAACTATGCTCTGCTATCATAGATCAGTGTGGCAGGGTAAATCAAAGAGCAGATGTACAGCATTTGGCTTTATTTATGAAAGCCAGAATCTACACATCCAGCTAAGACACCAGAAGTGCATGCCCTCTCACATAAACAAAGACGTGTGCTATCTGTAAAGTGCAGCTCACACACAACTTAATTATTAACATGGCCAGAGATTCAATCCTCCAAGCTGTTAAAGGATTCTCATGGCATAAGATTAATCCTGCCTTTAGACTTCTCAGTCTTCCCATGAATGGCCCAAGGAGGAGATTACATTTTTAATATCCAAAGTTGGTGTCTCTTTTTACTAATTAGTAAGCTCACCTGCTTGAAGTTAAAAGTCAGTGGCTGATTCTCCCACTTCAGGGTTGAGGTAACATTAATAGTGCCTTCAGTTGCTGGAAAGCCTTGTGCCAGCATATTGCCAGTCACTGTGGTAACTTCTGATCCTGTGACTATAGATGACCTGGAAAGATATTTATTCTATATCAGATTTTGTTCACATGTGTGGAGAAAATCTTGACATAATAACACTAGATATTAACAAACTATCTGAACACCTTTCCATCTGCTTCAAACAGCAATCATTGAACATATTTTCTTTATCTCACCTCTTATCATCTTTACCTTTTTTTTGTTTTCTTTTTTTCTTATTTTGTTTTGTTTTCCTTTATTTTTTTGTTTGCATGCCAGAGACAAGCAAAGGATAAGGAAGCAGTAGACACCTACTATCATGATTAAAAATACTACCAGAGAGGTAGTCAGTGTAGATGAACAGATGGGGTTCACTGCACTGAAGCAAAAAAATCCCTCCTATGTCCTTGACAGTTTTCTTCTGTCTCAATTTGTGCAGACCACAAATGTCACCAAATCTGACTTCCTCCACAATGATGACTTGAGGTGGTGTGATTATGTCCTCCAAATTTTTCCACATCAACTTCTACAACATTTAAGACCTAAGATATAACTTTCAGTCTGTGGAAAACCACCTCCCATCCTCTAGATCTCATCTTTTTCTCACCAAGTCAGGTGTATGAAGTTACGGTTAGCAGCCTCTTCTCTGTTCTCTCCTACTTTCTCTAAACCCCATTGTCATACCAAGGCTGGCTGTTTTTTTTATGTACGCAATATCATAACTTGCTCTATTGCCCATGCTCTTGAATCACCTGAATTTTCTACTGTCCAGCCTCAACTTATAAGTCACTCTCACTAAATTTATCTGTGCTGTGTATCTCTCTCCTAATTCCTCTGACTATATAGAATTATTAATATGTTTCAATAAAAAAAAATTATTTGCAGTTTAAAAGAAAAAAATAAGCATTTCTTGAATTTATCTGTTGAAGTGATAAGTTTTCTATTTTATAATTATTCTAATCATGCTGCAATCATCAGAATAATACGTACCTGTTGAATACAATGTTCATATTCCCTGAAATCTTGTCAAAATTCATTCTGCAGTCAAATGCCATACATTACCACTATGAGAACAGTAGCTGAGAGTTTCTCAAAGGCCAGCAATGTTATTGTTTCACTCAACTATCTCTACTACATTTTTCATAATGGTGACTTGTGTGGTGTTTGGCTGCAAAAATAAGTTAGACAAGATTTCAAGGAATATGGGCATCACATTTCACAGGCATGTATTATTTATGACTGTAGCATGACAAGAATAATAATTAGAAAACATGTCAGTTTAATGGATAAAAATATGAAATGCTCCTCTATCACATCACTTTTGCTCTTTTTTTGTTTAAGTTATGAGAAGACATTTTGTTAGTACCAATCACATAATTCTTTGGAGTAGAACACGTATTATACAAAATACTTAGTGTGTAAGGGGTGTGTAAATGTGAGTGATGACGTGAGACAAATGAAGCACAAGCAGAGGTGATGGTTCTTGATATATTGGGACACCAGTAGTACTATTAACTAATTTTTTAGTTTGTGCCAGCCAGGAATAGACTGAGCTGACTGGGCAGTCACAGCTATAAAACAGACTAAAATGATATAGCATTACAAAAACCTATTGCAGATTCATTACAGAAACTAATGAAACATTAAATTAGGCAAGAATACTGTTAGTAATTAGCCATAAATAAATGGTCAAAAAAATTTGTATATAATACAATGTATTATAAAGGTAAAACCATTACATATAATATAAATCACATGTGCTGGTGTCACTCCAATTAAATAACTTGAAATGCATTCTTGTGCAATATACGAGTATGAAAACAAATGAGAATGGCTATGTGGTGATCATTACTTTTATTTTCCAAGTGCATCATACCAATCCAAAGGAGAGGAACACCTGAAGTACTAATAATAGTGGGAAATGTCCTGTTGTGGTAAGAAGTACATAACTGCATGAAGTATTACAAGTGCTACAAGACAAGTCTCCTATGAAATAAACTGTATTCTTGTGTTATATAAGAGTTAAAGTTTCAAACCGTGGGAATGACGGTTTAAAAACTGGGTGGCTTGCTCGTATACAGCCAGGTTGCTACTACTGAGCAATGTGCTGACATGAATTGCATCTAACATGAGGGATAAGTTTGTCTCCAATTCATACTATAACACAGGGAACTTAAAACCTTAATGTGGGGAAGGGATGCAACAAGCAACAGATAAGTCCATAATGCAGGCTGATACAACGAGCAACAGAGAAGTCCATAATGCAGGCTAAGTTAGTCTATGTAATACAAAGGGAGGGAGTGGGCTGCCAGTGCTGCCACTGACAATGATGCCAGCATAGTTACTGATATGCACTTGCTAGCATGGCAATAGTGTAATTCATTCTTGTGACCTGCTACAGTGAGGTTGTCCCTGCTTACACCATTAGAAAACTATTGTTTATCCTTTGCATTTAGAGAAGCAGACCATAGCTTTGCTTCCTAATAACAAAGATGAGTGTTGAAGCTATGAAAATTGGATAGACTGAAATATAGGTGATATGATATGATGTAAAAAAGTGTGTGATCATCTGTGTCGTATGTTGTATGTATTTGGTGTGTGTGTGTGTGTGTGTGTGTGTGTGTGTGTGTGTGTGTGTGTGTGTGTGTGTGTGTGTGTGTGTGTGTGTTTACCTAGTTGTGAAATACAGGACAAGAGCCACACTAGGCTCGTGCCATCCCATCTCCATATCAACTTTTATCTAGATTTTCTTTAAATTTGTGAATTGTCCTTGCACACACAGTCTCATCCTTAAGTTCATTCCACACTGTTATACTTCTGTGGTGGAAGTTATGTTTCTTGATGTCTCTTCTGCAAACACTCCTTTTCAATCTCCTTCCATGTCCTCTTGTGTCTCTCGTATCTGGTATCAAGAGGTCTTCTCTGTCCAACTTTTCTATTCCTTCCAGTATTTTATATATTGCTATCAAATCACATCTTTCCCTCCTTTTTTCTGGTGTAGTCAGGTCCAATCTCTTCAACCTTTCCTCATAACTATAATCTCTTAAGCTTGCAGGGATTTTAGTTGCAGCTCTCTGGATACTTTCTAACATTCTTGCATCCTTTTTCAAACTTGGCAACCACACTAATGCTGCATACTCCAGTCTTGGACATATCATCGTTGTTATGAGTTTTTTTTATCATATCTTCATCAATATAGGAGAATGCTATCTTGATGTTTCTCAGTAGAATATATGTTTCTCCTATAACTTTGTTTATATGCTTCCCAAATGACAAATTATAATTTATCAGTAATAATTACTCATAAGTCGTTTCTTCTGATATTATAGAGATTTCCTCATTCCCTAAGTAATAGTTGCCAACTGGTCTTTTCACACTTTTTCCAAATCTCATCACACTACATTTTTTAGCATTAAACTTCATATTCCACCTCAGTGACCATTCATTAATCTTAATTAAGTCCTGATTTAAAGCATTGCAATTCTCTTCACTTGTTACTTTCCTCATAATCTTAGTGTTATCAGCAAAAAGGTTCATGTAACTTTCTACATTTACATAAGTTGCGAACATAATAGATGCAAGTACTGAACCTTGTGGGACTCCACTTTTTTTTTTTTTTTTTATGTATTAAGGATACTGGCCAAGGGCAACAAAAATCTAATAAAAAAAATGCCCACTGAAATGCCAGTCCCAAAAAAGGGTCAAAGCAGTGGTCAAAAATTGGTGGATAAGTGTCTTGAAACCTCCCTCTTGAAGGAATTCAAGTCATAGGAAGGTGGAAATACAGAAGCAGGCAGAGAGTTCCAGAGTTTACCAGAGAAAGGGATGAATGATTGAGAATACTGGTTAACTCTTGCACTAGAGAGGTGGACAGAATAAGGGTGAGAGAAAGAAGAAAGTCTTGTGCAGCGAGTCCGTGGAAGGAGGGGAGGCATGCAGTTAGCAAGATCAGAAGAGCAGTTGGCATGAAAATAGCGGTAGAAGACAGCTAGATATGCAACATTGCGGTGGTGAGAGAGAGGTTGAAGACAGTCAGTTAGAGGAGAGGAGTTGATGAGATGAAAAGCTTTTGATTCCACCCTGTCTAGAAGAGCAGTATGAGTGGAACCCCCCCAGACATGTGAAGCATACTCCATACATGGACGGATAAGGCCCTTGTACAGAGTTAGCAGCTGGGGGGGGTGAGAAAAACTGGCAGAGACGTCTTAGAACACCTAACTTCATAGAAGCTGTTTTAGCTAGAGATGAGATGTGAAGTTTCCAGTTCAGATTATAAGTAAAGGACAGACCGAGGATGTTCAGTGTAGAAGAGGGAGACAGTTGAGTGTCATTGAAGAAGAGGGGATAGTTGTCTGGAAGGTTGTGTCGAGTTGATAGATGGAGGAATTGAGTTTTTGAGGCATTGAACAATACCAAGTTTGCTCTGCCCCAATCAGAAATTTTTGAAAGATCAGAAGTCAGGCGTTCTGTGGCTTCCCTGCGTGATATGTTTACCTCCTGAAGGGTTGGACGTCTATGAAAAGACGTGGAAAAGTGCAGGGTGGTATCATCAACATAAGAGTGGATAGGACAAGAAGTTTGGTTTAGAAGATCATTAATGAATAATAAAAAGAGAGTGGGTGACAGGACAGAACCCTGAAAAACACCACTGTTAATAGATTTAGGAGAAGAACAGTGACCGTCTACCACAGCAGCAATAGAACGGTCAGAAAGGAAACTTGAGATGAAGTTACAGAGAGAAGGATAGAAACCGTAGGAGGGTAGTTTGGAAATCAAAGCTTTGTGCCAGACTCTATCAGAGGCTTTTGATATGTCCAAGGCAACAGCAAAAGTTTCACCAAAATCTCTAAAAGAGGATGACCAAGACTCAGTAAGGAAAGCCAGATCACCAGTAGAGCGGCCTTGACGGAACCCATAATGGCGATCAGATAGAAGGTTGTGAAGTGATAGATGTTTAAGAATCTTCCTGTTGAGGATAGATTCAAAAACTTTAGATAAGCAGGAAATTAAAGCAATAGGATGGTAGTTTGAGGGATTAGAGCAGTCACCCTTTTTAGGAACAGGTTGAATGTAGGCAAACTTCCAGCAAGAAGGAAAGGTAGATGTTGACAGACAGAGCTGAAAGAGTTTGACTAGGCAAGGTGCAAGCATGGAGGCACAGTTTCGGAGAACAATAGGAGGAACCCCATCAGGTCCATAAGCCTTCTGAGGGTTTAGGCCAGCGAGGGCATGGAAAACATCATCGCGAAGAATTTTAATAGGTGGCATGAAGTAGTCAGAGGGTGAAGGAGAGGGAGGAACAAGCCCAGAATAGTCCAAGGTAGAGTTTTTAGCAAAGGTTTGAGCAAAGAGTTCAGCTTTAGAAATAGATGTGATAGCAGTGGTGCCATCTGGTTGAAGTAGAGAGGGGAAAGAAGAAGAAGCAAAGTTATTGGAGATATTTTTGGCTAGATGCCAGAAATGCCAGAAGGTTTTGACATTTTCTGTTAATGAAGGAGTTTTTGGCTAGTTGGAGAACAGACTTGGCATGGTTCCGGGCAGAAATATAAAGTGCATGAGATTCTGGTGATGGAAGGCTTAAGTACCTTTTGTGGGCCACCTCTCTATCATGTATAGCACAAGAACAAGCTATGTTAAACCAAGGTTTAGAAGGTTTAGGACAAGAAAAAGAGAGAGGAATGTACACCTCCATGCCAGACACTATCACCTCTGTTATGCACTCAGCACACAAAGACGGGTCTCTGACACGGAAGCAGTAGTCATTCCAAGGAAAATCAGCAAAATACCTCCTCAGGTCCCCCCAACTAGCAGAGGCAAAATGCCAGAGGCACCTTCGCTTTGGGGGATCCTAAGGAGGGATTGGAGTGATAGGACAAGATAAAGATATGAGATTGTGATCGCAGGAGCCCAACGGAGAAGAAAGGGTGACAGCATAAGCAGAAGGATTAGAGGTCAGGAGAAGGTCAAGAATGTTGGGCGTATCTCCAAGACGGTCAGGAATACGAGTAGGGTGTTGCACCAATTGCTCTAGGTCATGGAGGATAGCAAAGTTGTAGGCTAGTTTACCAGGATGGTCAGTGAAGGGAGAGGAAAGCCAAAGCTGGTGGTGAACATTGAAGTCTCCAAGAATGGAGATCTCTGCAAAAAGGAAGAGGGTCAGAATGTGCTCCACTTTGGAAGTTAAGTAGTCAAAGAATTTCTTATAGTCAGAGGAGTTAAGTGAGAGGTATACAGCACAGATAAATTTAGTATGAGAGTGACTTTGTAGTCGTAGCCAGATGGTGGAAAACTTGGAAGATTCAAGAGCGTGGGCACGAGAGCAGGTTAAGTCATTGTGCACATAAACGCAGCATCCAGCTTTGGATCGAAAATGAGAATAGAGAAAGTAGGAGGGAACAGAAAAGGGGCTACTGTCAGTTGCCTCAGACACCTGAGTTTCAGTGAGGAAAAGAAGATGAGGTTTAGAAGAGGAGAGGTGGTGTTCTACAGATTGAAAATTAGATCTTAGACCGCGAATGTTGCAAAAGTTAATGAAGAAAAAGTTGAGGGGGGTGTCAAGACACTTAGGGTTGTCGACAGAAAGGCAGTCCGACCTGGGGACATTTATGGTCCCCTCCCCAGATGGGGACTCCGAGGCTGGTGTAGGAGTCGCCATGATGATTTAAAAATTTTTGAGTGAAGGGTGTGTGTGTTATTAGGTGCTTGTAGTTTTGTGTGGAGGAAGAGAGTTGTCTTTAGAGGGCAGGCTGTGACTGCCCCCTTGTGTTGTGAGACACAAAGGGAAACATTCAGTGAGGTCACAGCTGGGTTTAATGATAAGTTCACAGCACCCCCTGAACAGTGCTTTAGACCTCACTGGGAGTAATTATCGTTTCAGCAGGTGTCTACTGCCGCCTCCTCCTCCTCCTCCTCCTCCTCCTCCTCCTTATTACCATTCTCCAGTTCAACTTGCTGCCTTTAATTACTGTCCTCATTTCTGTTTGTCAAAAGTCAGTCATCTACTTTAACAATGATCCACCGAGTCCTCCAATCTTTTCCAATTTCCATATTAGTCTTGTGTGGAGTTTTATTGAATGCTTTTCTCAGTCAGATCTAAGTATATGCAGTCAGCCCATCCATCTCTCTCTTGCACTGTATCTATTACTCTTGAGTAGAAACATATCAAATTCATAACACAAGATCTTCCTTTTCTGAAGCCAAACTGTTTCTCTGTCATCACCTTGTTGTCTTTTAGGTATTTCCCCCATCTGTTCTTGATAATCTTCACAAATCTTCACCACCACACTTGTGAGTGATACAGGTCTATAATTTAATGGATCTTCCTTACTTCTGGTCTTGTGGATTGGAGTAATATCACCCGTTTCCAGTCTATGGGTACTCTACCTTTTACCAGGGTAGTGCTAATTATATTGTGCAGTGCTGAGACTAATTGTGAGCTACACTCTTTTAAAATGCAACTCGATACACCATCAGGACCCATTGCTTTCCTTACATCCAGGTCTTCCAACACATTCTTTACTTCTTCCGCTGATGTTTTAATCTCCTTTAGGTTGGTCCCTTTTTCTAACGCTGTCATCTCATCTCTGAAATAATTTTCCTTAGTAAACACAGAGTGGAAGTATCTGTTAAACACTTCAGCTACCTCTTCTAGATCATCCACTTTCTCTTCTTCAGCTTTTACAGTACTTATTTCATCTTTACTCTTTAATTTTCCATTAATGAATTTATAAAATAATTTTGGTTGGTCTTTACATTTCTCCACAACGTTCCTTTCAAAATTTTTCTGCTCATCTCTGCGAGTTTTGACATATTCGTTCCTCTTCCTTATATAATTGTTCCACAGGTCCAGTCTTTTGTTTTTCTTCCACATGTTCCATGCTTTTTCTCTCTCCAATCTAGCTATTGCACATCTGTTGTACCAATCCTTTTTGAAAAGATTCTCTGTTGATCTTTTGGGTACCCATTTCTCTACTCCCTTATTATAAATGTCCAGGAAAGCTGTCCACTTTTCCTCTATGTCTTCCTTTTGAATAACTATGTTCCAATTCACTTCACTGAAATACTTCCTAAGTTGTCCAAAGTTAGTCTTGCTGTAGTTTAGCCATTCTCTTCTGTGGTCCTCTTTCCTTATACTGAGGTAATGATCCATAACTGTGAACTGAATCTGCACATGATCACTTTTTCCTATTGGGTTTATGTATTTAAGGTCTTCTACTATTTCTTGTTCCTTGGTGAAAATTAGATCGAGCATTGAAGGTGCTTCATTTCCCCTAAATCTTGTGTCATTTGTAACTCAATATATAAGGAAATTTTCAATAGTCAGGTCTAGTAGCTTGTTCCCCAATGATGACTAATTGCCTTCTGTGGTCCAGTTCTCCCAAGATATCTCTCTACATTTAAAGTCCCCCATCAGGAGTATATTGTCATTTTCCTCAAGCAACTCTGCCAAACATCTCCTTGTGTCCTCAAACATTTTCTTATATTCATCCTCTCTCCAAGAGTTGGAATAGGGAGGAACATAAGTCACCACAACGTTACGGTATCTTCCAATATTCTGTCTTAAGCTTATTTTCAATACTTCTGCCTCCTCCACCCCATATGTGACAGATTCCACTAATAAATCCTTCCTAACTAGAAGCATCACACCTTCTCCCCGTTTATTCTTTCTATTTCTCATCCACAGGTTGTATTTTCCTTCACCAATATTTAATATATCCCATTCACTTGCCAATTCAGTTTCAACGATTCCCATGTCTGGTTTCTCCTCTTTTAAGTAGTTCTAGTTCCAACACTGCTGCCGACATTAGTCCATTTATCTTCGTGTATGCTACTTTTAGTCTTCCCCTTCTGCATTTACTTCCCTCCTGTACCACTTTCTCAACCTCATGTCCATAACCCTCCAAAGAAGTTTTTTCTCCACCTCTGATTGTTTTCTGTTTTTTTTATTTGCTTCTTTTCTTAGTTCATTTATAGTGTCTCTCTCTTCTCTGGTTCTATCTTTTTTATCCACAATTGTTTGAATTCCTCCACCTTGGCCAGTTTCCAGGGTTTACTCAGTGTTTCTTCAGCTGCCACTTGTGACCTAAACCTTATTTTCATAGGGCACTGTCCACCCTCAACATATCTACCCAATCTTTGAATTTCTTCAATCTCTCCAGTTAGCTCTTTTTCTTCTTGTAATGTCCCCACTAATTTTTCCACATATATTTTCCTTCTTTTCTCTTTCAGTCCACTAAGGTGTACACTCTTCCTTCAGGCCAAATACCACAACAGTTTTTTTTTCTCATCCACAGTGTCTTTCACCAAGTTTTCTTTCTGTTTTATAAATTGAACAACTTTTTCTGTTAGCTTTGTGTCATTTGCCTTTGTTTGTTCCTCCTCCACAATTTTCCTAAAATCAATCTTTTCTTCCTCTTGTTCTTACTTCCAATTTTCCTGTTTTACGTTTAACTCTTCCACTTTGCCTTCACATTCCCTTGCTTTCTTTTCATATACATTTAGCATCTCCAAGGAGGAGAAAAACTGATGGATATGACAGAACACTTAACTTTATGAAGATGTTGTAGCAAAACATGAATATATTTGCACCTGATATTTCCACCTGAGATTTTTACCACAGGATACTCTACTCGTAAATATCTTCAATATAAGGGTGAACAATTTTTTTTTTTTTTTTTTATGTAGGAGGGACACTGACCAAGGGCAACAAAAATCCGATAAAAAAAAATGCCCAATGAAATACCAGTCCCATAAAAAGGGTCCAAAGCAGTAGTCAAAAATTGAAGGATAAGTGTCTTGAAACCTCCCTCTTGAAGGAATTCAAGTCATAGGAAGGTGGAAATACCCAAGTGTCATTAAAGGGATAATTTCTGTAGAAGGTTCAATCAAGTGGATAAATGAAGGAGATGAGTCTTGAGGCATTGAACAACCAATGGTTTACCTTTCTCCATTTTGAAATTGTAGAACAAGTGCGAGTTTAATATTATGTACCTCCTCTGTGTGATTTGTTAAATTCATCTTGAGTTATATATCTAGCAAATCATGGGTAGAATTATCAACGTTAGTGGACAAGAAAAGAAGTTTGACAGAGAAAATCACATTGAAAGAGAGAGAGAGAGAGAGAGAGAGAGAGAGAGAGAGAGAGAGAGAGAGAGAGAGAGAGAGAGAGAGAGAGAGAGAGAGAGAGAGAGAGAGAGAGAGAGAGAGAGAGAGCACACTATGGTACATCAGTGCTAATAAGTTTAGAATGGAGGTCATGGAAAACAGAAAGAGTTAAAAGAAAGAGTTAATAAATGAGCTTTAGGATTAGAGAAAATGTTTAGAAGGTAGATCTTCATGCCACTAAAAATAAATAGCCTATACTATGCAATCCAAACAAAGAAATAACAGTAATCATTCAAGAAAAATTCAAAATACCATAGTAACATCTCGTCTACCCACTTGGCAACTCATCTTCAGTGGTTACAGAGAAAGAAGTGGAGCAACAGGACTAAATACAGACATTAGATTACAATAGAAGGAGCCCAACAGAAAAAAACAATTTGACACAATAAGTTGAGGTGTTAAAATTCAGAAAAGATCAAGAATTAGGGTAGGGTGCTGCATCAGTTGTCTAAGTCATAGAGATGAAGACATGCTCACACTAAGTTGGCCAGTGAGAGATAACAGCAAATGCTGGTGGTTCACATTAAAATTTCCAAATACATTTATTCCAATATGGTGGTTAACATTAAAATTCCCAAATACATTTATTTCAGTAAACAAGAAATGTGTTACAGCATGCTTCACTTTGGCCTGCTTTTTTTAAATTTTGACTGTGTTTACTAATAATAATGTAGCCATTTTCAATTTTATAAACCCTGTTCCAGCTCCACACTTTGGGTTAGGCTGACCAACCCCAAGAAATCATATTGGAAATGTTGGTATGAACTACCCCTCCCCAACAGCAAACCCATGATACTTACTAGTCCTATGCAGCACAAAGTTATGTTGAAATGTTGAAAATAATAAAATGTACCAAAGTGGAAGACAGCATTTGTAGCCCAAGAGCTATAGTTTGTTTACTGTCAAGCATCCACCACCAGACAAGTCCCAGTATTATTTTAGTCTTTCAACAGTCTCAACATGGCTTTCCTTATCATTATCACACAGAAATTCTCATTCTGAGTAATCTGAAGCCCAAAAATACCCATCATAAATTAATTATAATACTGACAACAATTTTTTAAAGTTTAGTTAGGTTAGGTTAGGTTACATTAATTAAGTTAGCTTGGTTAGGTTATTTTGGTTACATTAAGTTAGTTTCCTTAGGATGGATTAGGTGGTGGGGTGTGATAACCGCCTGGTGGGCTACAGTAGAGTAGCAGCCAGCCCTCTCAGTAGGAAAATTGTCATCGAGTGTTACTACTGTTACCTATTTGCAAAGACAAAACAATCTATTTCTGGTAGATTTTGATCTGTTTTATATTAATCTGCTTTTCATTTTTATCACAAATCAATTGTTTTTGTAGGGATGGAGTGTTGTGGGGTAAAAATAATAACCAATGTTTCCTTTATGTTCTTGTTAACTTATTTAGTGATACATGAGTGCTTTTTTCTTATGTATTTCCATGTTTGGCAAAGCTGATGCTCAGTTTTTGTTTCTACTAACATGTAGCAGAAGTTGAAGCCCTCTGTCAATTCCCTCCATGCCTTGGCTTTCTCGTTAAGAACATGGAGCCCATGGGACTTATCATTAATAGCTGGTTTATCTGCTACCAGCTCAATCATGGTATTCTTTTGTTCCTGACCAAGAGGAGTACCTTTGGTGGATGGTAGAGTCACCATGGTGCCTCTACTGCTTGTAAAACCGGTGCTGTTTGATCAGCTGGGAGGATGTTTACCCTGCCCAGAGCTACCAACCTATGTGCAAAGCCATAGTAAGCATAGTGTTTATTAACCAGACAATAGAGTTTGCATCCAGTGTTTAGTGAATATGACTGTGAGGTTAGTAAAACCAAATATGACCATGGTGTTTGCTGCTTCATAATTGCTAATACACTGTTTAAAAAAGCAAGCCTTTGAATAAAAAATTTTAGTCAGAGGTAAGTAAGAGATGCATAGTGAAGGCTGATTTACTATGAATGATATTGAAGTCTTTACCTAGAAATTTGCAAAATTCAAAAGCACGGGCCACAAGACAATCACAACATTGTATGTATACATAAACACAACAGCCAGCTTTGATTTGAAAGTGAGAATAAAGAAAGAGGGAACAGAAAAAATGTTAATTGTCACAGACAACTAGGTCTCAGTGAAGAATAGAAGATGAAGCTTGGATCCAGGAATTAGGATAATGTTTCATAGATTGAAAATTAGATCTACTGGTGCAAATGTTTTAAAAATTTATTCAGGGAGAAAGTTGGAAACATCACATTTTCAGACATCAACTAATGGACAGCACAGCCCGGGAAAATTTGCGGACACCTCCAGATATAAAACTTCAAATGAAATTTATGTAACTGTAATTTTGATTTTGGTTTGTATGGGTGTTTATGCATTGAGCTTATAATGTAATGCGAGTTGGAAAATATGTCTTAACAGTTCAAACAGCAAATAGTCTGTGTAAATGAGACACCAACTGAAAGACAGACAGGGAACAGGGACGGTCAGCAGCAGACTTGCAACACTTCACCTCTCTGCACTTATCTCCCTGGAAATATTTCACCAAAGTAGCATGTATATATTGCTTATTACTACCCCAATTATGATAAGATCATATGCATAAAGCAATTTCCTGGGTTTCAAGACACAATCATTGGTCTCACCTGAACCAGTGCCTCCCTTCACGGGTTTCATAAAATAGGTCAGCCTTGTTGTCCTGCCAACCTTCTACCATGGGCAAACTCAAGGTTAGGTGACCATTTACATTTCCTTCGTTGAAGACAAGGCTGGAGTAAAGAAGTACCTGTTGGGGCCCAGAAAATTCCCGCTTCCAATCTAGTACTCCAGTTAGATTGAGGTACTGGCCTTCTCTGAGCATCTGCAGGAAAAAAACATAATTTGAACCAGGAAAATATTTTGCTTCTGAAAAAAAATTGAAAATATATTTCCATACCTTTATCATTTATTAGGGAGTTAATGATGTTAAAAACTTGCCAAGATGAGATGTGTGAGTGCAGCCCCATAAATGAAAGGCATTCTATACAAGAGCAAATAAGACCCAGTGCAGTGAGTAACAGAGAGAGAGAGAGAGAGAGAGAGAGAGAGAGAGAGAGAGAGAGAGAGAGAGAGAGAGAGAGAGAGAGAGAGAGAGAGAGAGAGAGAGAGAGAGAGAGAGAGAGAGAGAGAGAGAGAGAGAGAGAGAGAGAGAGAGAGAGAGAGAGAGAGGAAAGAGAGCAAATAAGACCCAGTGCAGTGAGTCAGTGAGTAACAGAGAGAGAGAGAGAGAGAGAGAGAGAGAGAGAGAGAGAGAGAGAGAGAGAGAGAGAGAGAGAGAGAGAGAGAGAGAGAGAGGAGAGAGAGAGAGAGAGAGAGAGAGAGAGAGAGAGAGAGAGAGAGAGAGAGAGAGAGGAAAGAGAGCAAATAAGACCCAGTGCAGTGAGTAACAGAGAGAGAGAGAGAGAGAGAGAGAGAGAGAGAGAGAGAGAGAGAGAGAGAGAGAGAGAGAGAGAGAGAGAGAGAGAGAGAGAGAGAGAGAGAGAGAGAGAGAGAGAGAGAGAAGAAGTGAGGAAAGAGAAGAGGAGATGAAAGGAAAGAGAAAAGAAAAAAAGAGGAGAGAGAAAAGAGGAGAGAACAGAAAAGAGGAGAAAAGAGAAGAGAGAAAGGAGAAAAGATATGAGAGAGAGAGAGAGAGAGAGAGAGAGAGAGAGAGAGAGAGAGAGAGAGAGAGAGAGAGAGAGAGAGAGAGAGAGAGAGAGAGAGAGAGAGAGAGAGACTAAAGATGACACAGGACAGCCAGCTTCTTAGAGATTATTTCAAGAAGTGAAGAAGCATTAAAATACCAGTTCAGTTTTAGGTAAGGACAGACCTAGAATGATGTACTGGAAGAGGAAGAAAGTTGTGTTATGGAATGGAATGGAATTTCTGGGACAATGATTACAATAAAATTATTCTGCCCCATTCTACAAATAGACAAGACTCAAAGACAGGCATCATGCCATCCCTTTAATAATTTCCTAATAAATGCATAACAGGATGGCTTTGGGGGTTGGGTTGGGGTTATCACCCTTTTAAGGAACAGGTTGAATGTAGACAAACTTCAAATATGGAGAGGTAGATATGGATTGGCAAAGAAGAAGTGTTTGGCAAGGTAAAGTGTGAGCATAAAAGCAGTTTCTAAGAAAGATAGAGTACCATGTCAGGTCCAAGGGCCTTTGTTTTTTTTTTTTTTTGTTTGTTTTTTTAAGTTTTCATGAAGGTTTTATGATGTGAAATTTAGACATAATTGGAAAAAAAAACTCATGAAGAAAAATTACATTTATACTCTTTTGAATGATGTATTGTTTACTAAACTTTATACTAGAGTGATGAAGTGAGGTTTGACCCATACATCCCTGCACTTCATGGAGCTTTTTTTCACCTCAACTCCAAGCCCCAATCAATTTTTTGTTGCATAAATAAATTGAAAATTATCTAAAACTACAGGGAAAAGGGTACAATAACACCCATCTTTGCTTATTTTTGCCTCTATGGGGGGATGGTTATAGAGTGCACTACAGTGTATCCTCTAGCTTGGCTGCCAAACTCTATCTTGCGTGTAACTCTGACACTTTATCATTCTTGCTTTACTGTTGTTTGTAAACAGTACAATTGATTCTTTGACTACATCATGCACAACCGTGTAAAATTTATAGGAAATAACTAAATGTATACTATTTCTGGGTGTAAATTTATACCATACATAGTGTGGCATGACAACTGTAATCCACCAAGCCACTGGTATCACCATGTGTAGCTATCCTCATCATCAAGAGCATGATGGGGGTTTAAATTTCAGCCAGTTCATCCTGAGTTGGCTCATAACTCATCCCCAGAGGACTCAGACTTACTAAACTTGTGATGGAAGTCCAGGAGCATATTCAGAATGGAGCAGGGGCAGACATGGCATAAACATTCCTGACTATTGACAATTTGACAAGGATTTTGTCACCACAGCATGTGGGTAGAGTGGGTGAGTTGCTATTTCTCATTTTTGCCCCAAATTACTAATTTTTACCTCAACTGTGCAGCTCTACATACACCCATCAGGTAGAGCCTTACAGCATTAGCTTAGTGTGTCTGGGGAGATGCTGGTTTATGGAATTGCACTCACTGCCTTATTCTATATATCACTTCTGAAATGTTATATGATATAGCTGAAGTTTGGAAAATGATGGTCCTGCATGACATGCACTCCAGACTTGAGCTTGCCACCATTCCTAGGGCAGTGGGAGGATGACATGAATAGTGTTTCTTCAACTCCTAGGGCATTTCACTCCAGAAACTTATGCCTGGAGTTCTGGGGTTGCTCTTTAGAGGTAACATACCTCTCACTAAATGCTTCCTTAGTTGGAGGTACAATGTCTTCCATTGTCTTCATGTGTTTTGATGGAAACATAATACTTTCTCTTCAGTCCTTTCTACTGTGGTGAGAGTGATTGTGACAGAGGTACTCATAGAATACTGTGGCTCTTGAGGGTGAGGTGTGGTAGGAATATGGATTTTTCTGTTAATGCAGTGGATGATTTTAGTATGACACAAAGTGGTAGCAGCAGGGTTGATGGTGTCAGGAGTGGTGAGAGGTTAGTAGCCTAATAAACATATCTAGCTGCTGGTTTAAAGAAAGCATTCTTACACTCAAGACCACTTTGCTGTCTCCAGCACTGTGGTAGTGGTTGTGATATAAGAAAAGCATAGAGACTCTGAGATAATCTCATAGAAGTAAAAATTAACAGTGCAAGACTGAGAAGCAATAAGTGATACTAATCTCTACCTCCCTTCCTTTGTAATTCATGTGTCAGTAAGGTCTTTACAATCTTGAAGCACAGCTAGGAGAGTCTGAGAAGTGCCATTTTTTCATTTTTTTTTTCTTTTTTATGTAGGAGGGACACTGGCCTAGGACAACAAAAATCACCCCTCCCCCCAAGAAAAAAGCCCACTGGTTCCTGAATAGGATTTGAAGCAGTAGTCAAAAATAAAAGGATAAGTGTCTTGAAACCTCCCTCTTAGAGGAGTTCAAGTCAGAGGAAGGTGGAAATACAGAAGCAGGCAGGGAGTTCCAGAGTTTACCAGAAAAAGGGATGAATCATTGAGAATACTGGTTAAGACTTGCATTAGAGAGGTGGACAAAATAGCGGTGAGAGAAAGAAGAAAGTCTAGTGCAGAGGAAGCATGCAGTTAGCAAGATCATAAGAGCAGTTAGCATGAAAATAGGAGTAAAAGATAGCAAGAGATGCAACATTCCAGCATCAATGAGAAACTGAAGACAGTTGACAAGATGAAACGCTTTTGATTCCACTCTGTCTAAAAGAGTGGTACGAGTGGAACCCCCTCCTCCCGGACACGTGAAGCATACTCCATACATGGATGGATAAAGCCCTTGTACAGAATTAGCAGCTGGAGGGGTGGGGGTGGGGGACTGGCAGAGATGACTCAAAAGACCTAACTTTATAGAAGCTGTTTATTGAGGCATTGAACAATACCAAGTTTGCTCTGCCCCAATCAGAAATTTTAGAGAGATCAAAAGTCAGGCATTCTGTGGCTTCCCTGTGTGAACTGTTTACTTCTTGAAGGGCTGGACATCTAGGAAAAGACATGGAAAAGTGCTGGGTAGTATCATCAGTGTAGAGTGGATGCGATAAGAAGTTTAGTTTAGAAGATCACTGATGAATAATAGGAAGAGAGTGGGTGACAGGACAGAATCCTGAGGAACACCACTGTTAATAGATTTAGAAGAACAGTGACTGTCTACCACAGCAGCAATAGAGCGATCAGAAAAGAAACGAGGTAAGTCACAGAGAGAAGGATAGAAGCTGTAGGAGGGTAGTTTGGAAATCAGATCTTTATGCCAGACTCCATCAAAAGCTTTTGATATGTCTAAGGCAACAGCAAAAGTTTCACCAAAATCTCTAAAAGAGGATGACCAAGACTCAGTAAGGAAAGCCAGAAGCTCACCAGTAGAGCAGCCTTGACAGAACCCATACTGGCAATCAGATAAAAGGTTGTGAAGTAATAGATGTTTAAGAATCTTCCTGTTGAGGATAGATTCAAAAACTTTACATAGGCAAGAAATTAAAGCAATAGGACGGCAGTTTGATGGATCAGAACAGTCACCCTTTTTAAGGATAGGCTGAATGTAGGCAAATTTTCAGCAATAAGGAAAGGTTGATGTTGACTGACAGAGTTGAAAGAGTTTGACTAGGTAAGGTGCAAGCACGGAGGCACAGTTTCAGAGAACAATAGGAGGGACACCATCAGGCCCATAAGCCTTACGAGGGTTTAGGCCAGTGAGGGCATGGAAAACATTATTATGAAGAATTTTAATAGGAAGCATAAAAGAGTTACAGAGTGAAGGAGAGGGAGAAATAAGCCCTGAATTGTCCAAGGTAGAGCTTTTGGCAAAGATTTGAGTGAAGAGTTCAGCTTTAGAAATAGATGTGATAGCAGTGGTGCCATCTGGCTGAAACAAAAGAGGGAAAGAAGAAGCAAACTTATTGGAGATGCTTTTGGCTGGATAACAGAAGTCACGTGGGGATTTAGATCATGAAAGATTTTGACACTTTGTTAATAAAGGAGTTTTTGGCTAGTTGGAGGACAGACTTAGCATAGTTCCAGAAAGAAATATAAAGTGCACAAGATTCTGGTGATGGAAGGTTCAAGTACCTTTTGAGGGTCACCTCTCATCATGAGATGAGCATCTCATCTTAGCATGAGAACGGATTGTGTTAAACCAAGGTTTGGAAGGTTTAGGTAGAGAAAAAGCATGAGGAATATACACCTCCATGCCAGACACTATCAGCTCTGTTATGTGGTCAGCATACTGATATGGGCCTCTGACACAGAAGCAGTGGTCTTTCCGAGGAAAATCAGCAAAATAACTCCTCAGGTCCCCCAACTAGCAGAGGCAAAACACCAGAGGCACCTCTGCTTAGGGGGATCCTGGGGAGGGATTGGACCAATAGGACAAGATACAGATATGAGATTGTGATCATAGGAGCCCAACGGAGAAAAAAGGGTAACAGCATATGCAAAAGGATTAGAGGTTAGGAAAAGGTCAAGAATGTTGGGCATATCTCAACAAGGGTCAGGAATGTGAGTAGGGTGTTGTACAAATTGCTCTAGGTCATGGAAGATAGCAAAGTTGAAGGCTAGTTCACAGGATGGTCAGTGAAGGGAAAGGAAAGCCAATGCTGGTGGTGAACATTGAAGTCTCCAAGAATGTAGATCCCTGGAAAAGGGAAGAGAGTCAGATTGTGCTCCACTTTGGAAGTAAAGTAGTCAAAGAATTTCTTATAGTCAAAGGAGTTAGGTGAGAGGTATACAGCACAGATAAATTTAGTCTGAGTGACTCTGTAGTTGTAGCCAGATGGTGAAAAAACTCATTAGATTCAAAAGCGTGGACACAAGAACTGGTTAAGTCATTGCACACATAGATGCAACATCCAGCTTTGGATAAAAAATGAGGATAGAGAAAGTAGAAGGGAACAGAAAAGGGACTACTGTCAGTTGCCTCAGACACATGTGTTTCTGTGAGGAAAAGATGAGGTTTAGTAGAGGAGAGGTGGTGTTCTACAGATTAAAAATTAGAGCTAAGACTGCGAATACTGTATAAGTTAAAGAGGAAAAAGTTGAGAGGGGAGTCAAGACACTAAGGGTCGATACTAGAAGAGCAGTCTGACCTGGAGACATTTGTGGTCCCCTCCCCAGATGGGGACTCTGAGGCTGGTATAGAAGTTGCCATGATAATTTTTTAATTTTGAGTGGAAGGTGTGTGTGTGTAATTAGGTGCATGTAGTTTTGTGCGAAGTTTGCCTCTAGATGCCAATGAATATCATATAAATTATTTTGACAGGTCAAATTTGCAGAAAAAGAAAAAGGAATAAGCATGTATCTCTGTAATACATGATGTGAGTGATGGGCAAGGATGGTGATGAAATAATTAGTCATAACTATTTAATTTTACTTCAGCAGATCACTACTCTGCTCAAGTCTACTTTCCCATATGCTGCTTTGTCCTTTAATGCCAGTTGCTACATGGACTTTGCACCAGTCAGTCACTCCAGTACTTGGCAAGGGCTCATAAGAAACTAAGTTTAAGCTGTGTTTCCTGATATGCAGGTAGCAAAAAGCCTTTTACTCATCATCCATTCTAGGAGTGATTAAAGTGCCCTAAGAAATTAATTTAGACCAAGTTACTTAGTGTTTATGACTCTCACTTTCTTTTGGCTGCTGCTGCCATGTCCACCAACAGGGATGGTTCCCATGGAAAGCAGCTATTAGGAAATAAGGGTAAATACTTTCACGGTGGAGATGTAAAACAGTTTCCATCATGAAGAGGACAGATCTAGGTTATGAAGCTCATTTTCCCACTGGAAAGCTCAAGATGAGAAGCAATGGCAGATGGGAGTGAGGCACATCTTGTTCTTCATTCACCATCTCCCTCACAGGTTAAGATTGAATTAAAAGGAAATATGAAGAAATCAAAGGAAGGGAGGTAGCAAGGTGCATTGGAGATGTCTAGCAAGGAATCAAGGAGCAATGCTGCTGCCACACCAAGGAATGATGCAACTGATTAGGTGGAAGGTCACCCTCTGATCAGAGGTATTAGAAATCAAGCATCTAGACTCCAATGTTTTCTTTTTTTTTCTGCTTTCATTTAAACAAGAATGACAACAGTACTGACAACAGAGAAATTCACGACGAAGATCCAACTGGTAGTGTCTTCATGCAGAACATCAAGACTTATGGTCCCAAAGATGTCTCAAGAGAAATTGTGAAACATCTCACTGATATGTCAAACATCTGTTTGACAATGGAATGAAGGCAGAAGACTACAGGTACATGATCGTTTATCCAGAACCCTTAGGACATGACACTTTCCAAATTCCAGAATTTTTCTAATTTTTGGAACAAATCTTCCTCTGTACATAGCATTTACAGCTCCCTTACTTACTTTCTCCTTAGCAATTTTCATAAGTATACATGGTTTTCATTATTTGTACTTGCCTCATCATTAGCTCTCTGTATTATTATTAAGCAGTTACCACAAATGTCATGCATAGTTTATTTCATAAGAAAAATTGTCCTGCACACAAAAATGTGCATTGCTATTCCCTAACACACATTAGTGAGGCACAGCCTTTTCAACAGCACCTATACCAACACTTATTCCTATGTACCACAAATAAAAGATCATTAAAAAACAGAATATAGCAACATTAACACACATTTACTAAATAACTTAAACAGGACAGTAAATAAGAACTGCTAGTGGATAAGCATGATGCATGTACACATAAGCAAAGCACCACCCTTCACATGTATATGCACACAGCCTAGCATGTGTGACCAGCCATGCACTTTCTTGCCAGCCTCATGATAGGCTTGCTACAGCCTAACATAGATCTCACACAGTTTTTTACTCATTTTAAACTTTATTACAGGTAATTTAGGGTAAGGACAAATATACCACACAAAGTGAACATAAGTGAAAGTGTCGAGTGAGAGTGAACGAGTGGCAGTAACTGCAGTACTCGCCACAACATGGTGCTAGAAGGCACCATGTTGTGGTGCCTTCTAGCACCATGGTAGTGTGGGTAGCACAGCACCACACAAGTAGCAAATGAATAAGAATAAAAAAAATAGGTGCAGTAGCAGTGGTAGCACAAGTGTTCAAAAACAAAGAGGAAAGAAAATATGAAGACCAACAAAGTTCATGGTATAAACAGACTTTCAGATTTCGGAGTATACTGATTTTTAGAATTCCGGATAAAAGATAATGAACTTGTATAAGTAGAATTTGGAAGGCAAAATTACCAACAGAACTAACCAAAATTACCAAGATAACTAGCAACTGTCATACATTAGACTTGTTCAAATGTAGTCAACAGAAAGTAGAACCACTGAAAATACAAATATGAAAATCTTATTTCCACATCAAAGCAGTTATTAAAAACATTATCAAAGTGGCTATGATTATCATAAAATCACTCACTGTGCTCAAAAGAAATCACACAAGATGACTGACATTAAGCAATGACGCATAGTGGACATGTTCAATGGTCCTCTGGCATTATTATGAAATACCAACTATCAGAACAATTTGACAAGATATTTTATTGCAAAGCAGAAAATTAATCATAAGTGTTCCTACTTATACTCAGGTAAGGTACCCATGACCAGATTTTTATTTGGAGATGACATCTCTAATTTCTAAAATTTCTGATTGGGGCAGAGCAAACTTGGTATTGTTCAATGCCTCAAAAACTCAATTCCTCCATCTATCATCTCGACACAACCTTCCAGACAACTATCCCCTCTTCTTCAATGACACTCAACTGTCCCCCTCTTCAACACTGAGCATACTTGGTCTGTCCTTTACTTATAATCTGAACTGGAAACTCCACATCTCATCTCTAGCTAAAACAGCTTCTATGAAGTTAGGTGTTCTGAGACATCTCCGCCAGTTTTTCTCACCCCCACCAGCTGCTAACTCTGTACAAGGGCCTTATCCATCCATGTATGGAGTATGCTTCACATGTCTGGTGGGTTCCTCTCATACTGCTCTTCTAGACAGGGTGGAATCAAAAGCTTTTCATCTCATCAACTCCTTTCCTCTAACTGACTGTCTTCAGCCTCTCTTTCACCGCCGCAATGTTGCATCTCTAGCTGTCTTCTACCGCTATTTTCATGCTAACTGCTCTTCTGATCTTGCTAACTGCATGCCTCCCCTCCTCCTGCGGCCTCGCTGCACAAGACTTTCTTCTTTCTCTCACCCCTATTCTGTCCACCTCTCTAATGCAAGAGTTAACCAGTATTCTCAATCATTCATCCCTTTCTCTGGTAAACTCTGGAACTCCCTGCCTGCTTCTGTATTTCCACCTTCCTATGACTTGAATTCCTTCAAGAGGGAGGTTTCAAGACACTTATTCATCAATTTTTGACCACTGCTTTGACCCTTTTATGGGACTGGCATTTCAGTGGGCATTTTTTTTTATTTGATTTTTGTTGCCTTTGGCCAGTGTCCTTCCTACATAAAAAAAAAAATCTCACAATATGCAAAAGAAACTGAAGAAAAGAGAAACTCAAAAACAAAATCACAACCAAGAAAACTCTAACCACATGAAAAACTGGCTTTGGTAAATTTGGCACATAAAACAAGATTTTTAAGGAAAAATCCTTTATAAAAGTTTTTTGTCCAGGTTTCATCATCGGGGACACCAGAAATATGGCTACAAGGTTGACTAATGACAATCCTACTAATGGCAGGACTATGAATAAAAAAAAACTCCTGAGTAATAACTCAGGCAAGTCACAAATGTGAACCAGATAGACTTCATAAATGTGTGCATGAATGGCATAAGGGATCCATATTTTCTGGATATTGTTAAACAGTAATATCTTAACATACAGGTAGATAATACCGAGCATTTATTTATTTTTTTTGTAGAAACAGAATATGCATTTAACATCGGAAAGCAAGAATTTTTCTGTCAGAAAATTGATACATTATAATTATTACATCCTTAAGTTATCAAAGAAATGCAAATATAGGATGATCATATTATTTTTTTATATTTTTGAAGAAAATGGTAATAATAGAATGATAACTACTTTTAAGTTAAACATACACATTGCTTGCAAACATTTCAAAATGGATAATTTTGAACAGGCAACCAGACTTATCAATAAAGCAGAGCAACAAAAATGTCTTTGTTTTACAAGGCATGGAAAAATCTATCAGTTTACTTGTCTGGCCAATGGAATTTCAGAATGCTCACAGCTATACACTAAACTAATAAAACCTATTTTTGCAACATCATGAAAGATGAGATAAACCATCACATATTCCCTGATGACACACTTATGTGCAATAAATCATTGGCAGGAAGCCATGATTGCATGCAAAACACTATTTTTTTTTCAAAACTGCAGTTCTGTATCAATGAAGAAAATTTATTTTGGAACTCACAAAACCCATAAAATAATTGGAAAATATCAGATTCAGAGAGCATGAATTATGTTGCCAAAACAGGAAGGTAAAACTTGTGCAAAGCTGCAAACAACTAAATAAAAATATGTTGCCAAAACAGGAAAGTAAAACTTGGGCAAAGCTGCAAACAAGTAAATGAAAATAGACAGAAAATCTGAGAAGTGGCTAGTTTATTTGGACTTCTAGTCCCTGCAATTTCAGCAATAAAAATTTGAAAGTCACATTATAAGATGTTGGAAACCACGAAAATTGCAGCGTCAAAAAAAGAAGGTAACTTTGGTGAACGGATGGCAATCACGGACAATATGAAAATTGATTTAGGTTTTCTGGATAAACCAGGTAACAGTTCAAGACAGAAAATGACTTAGGACAGATAATGAAATTAACCTGTATGCTGATGCATCAACCTTAGACTGGGATAGATTTCTAAAATGTCAAATAATAAATGGCAGATGGTCAATGGAAGAAAAAACAATTACACATGAATCCACAGACACTCAAAGCCATTATCTTTGCACTAAAATCATCTGAACATAGGATCAGAGGTAAGCATATTAAGGTATTTTGTGATAACACTACAGCTATAAATAATGTAAATGAAATGGACAACACAAAATCTATAGCTTGTAATGACATCTGCACTGAAACATGGGACTGGTGTGTAGAAAATGATGCTCAGATTGCATCCTCTCACATACCAGGCAGACTATCATGGCAGACATAGCAACTCAGAAATTTAATGACTTACATAACGGAAATTAAATTATAACAATTAAAGCAAAATAAGTAAGAACTTTCTGAGCTCCAAGTACTGATCTATTTGTCTCCCAATTAAAAAAACAAGTAAATCAGTTTTGCTAATGGAAACCTGACCCTGAAACTGAATATTTAGATGCATTTTCAACAAATAAATTGGGCAGAGCTTGAGCTGGTTTATATTTTTCCTCTTTCTCCCTGATTGACAGATGTAACCAGAGAAGGTGAGGGGGTGGACATCTCAACCATGGATGGGGGTGCTGCTCAGAATGCTTATCAAAAAACCATGCCTCATAATGAGGAAGAATGTACTGATGCAGCCATCATCAGTATAGGAGCACTCCATCATGAGGCTAATAGAAAAAAGCTACAAGAATGAGGCATTTTTGCAATGTGTATGGCCATTGTCATGACCTTCTGGAAACCACAGACTGAGAAGCAATATTGACCACATATTAAAAAGTGGACACAATTTTGTGATGGATTTAAGGTACAGCCAATGTGTCAAAACATTAAGGGGGCCTCTCTCTTCACTATGGATAGTTGTGTATGGCTGCAGAGCAGGAAACCACCCTCTCCTCAACAGGTTACTGAGAGGAATATTCAACTTGAGACCATCAAAATCCAGGTATAAAGAGACACAGGGTATCAAGCCAGAGTTGCAGAAACTGAGAACTATGGACTCTTTACACAACCTTTCCCTGAAAGAACTGATATTAAAATTAAACATTTCCAGGGAATCATTTCAACTACATATGTTTACTAAGTGCTACTATATTTCACTTCAGCTGTGACACTTATGAAAGCTACAGAAGCTTATGAAACTATTTGCTTGCACATTACAGGACAACAGGGCTGCAGGTACAATGAGGCACTTCTGAACTCAGGCAGCTCAGTTCAGAAAATATGCAATACACAATAAGCATTTCTTAGTAGTATTAATTTACCTATGACTACACTATTTAGATTATCTTACCAGATTAAAAAAAAAAAAAAAAATGAAAGGTGACAACTAGCAATTTTGGTAAATTCTAGAAATAATTACCATCAATTTTATGAACAATTTAGATTTTACAGCAACCCTGAGATGCCAGTGAACTGTAAAACTTATAGATGTGCTGTTTTTGTAGTAAAACATACATAGTTTTACAGATCCTCAAAAGTCATCCTTCAAAACTATCTTTAATGCTTAAAGACTTCTAGGTCCTCACCTCTCCATTGAAGCTATAATGAGCACTAGTAAGGTTCAAGGAGATGAGAGGTTTAATGATGAGAAGGTGGCCAGTGTTCTGATGTTCAGCACGAGCTATGAAAGTAATGGGATCCAGTCTTGGCCACATCAGGTATAGACTCAATTCTCCGGGATCATTTGTTATCTGTCGTACTTTTCCTCTCAACACAAGCTGACTGCAATAAAAGCAAAGAATAAAAGTTGAATCAATTGGTGTTAGGTATTTTAAGCTTTCACTTAAAAAAAAAAGAGGGCATATTTACAAAGATTCCCAAATTCCACTTGAAAACTAGCAATCAAAAGTTACACAAAATAAGAATGCATGTCTCATTATCTTTCCTATTCATGAATACATTCCCATTTTGTTATAATGGTTTATCATATCTGATATCAAAAGATGAGTCTACTTACTCCCAGTATTCATGATTGCTTTTGAATTCCACACTTCCCCCAACATCAATCAGATCTTGTGATGGACCACTGGAGAGATTAAGATCCACCATGTAGGAAGTATGTGAGCCTGGTTGCTTTCTTAGTACAAGAGAAGTTTTACCCTCTACCTTATCAAAAGATAATTCAGTGATGTCAATTTCGATGGTGCCAGCACCCACAGGGAAGTCCCAATCAACTGTCATACTGTATGGAACCTGTGATCGCCTGAAGGAGAAAATATTCCAGTGTAGTATAGTAAAACATTTGATGGTTTTCATTGATATTGCTGTGAAGTGAAAGCTGCAACCACACAGACAGACAGACAGACAGACACAAACACACACACACACACACACACACACACACACACACACACACACACACACACCCCATGATAATGAATACAATGAGACAGTGGGTGAATGAAGCTACAAGATGCAAAGAAGAACCATCACAGTTGGACTTAGTGTTTATGAAAACCCCAGAAAGTAGACCACAAGTACATTGTCTGAGTCCAGTGGGAGGAAGTGAACATGTGACAATACAAATAGGTACTACAGGAGGAAACAGTGTTGCACAGGAATGAAAAATTTAGAAATGAGTGACAACTATGCTAAGGCAAACTTTTCAGAGCTTAATAAATTTTATGAAAATATTAACTAGAAAGATATTTTTCAGCAAGTAAAGAGAGGGAGTGCAGCAGTTCGTGCCAAGTTATAAAGTGAAAATTGGGAAGCATGAATGGTATGATGCAAGGTGTGTAGAAACAAAAAAGAAAAAAGGACAGGGCATGGACAAAAATTATGAGAAAACTGAACACAAATACTAGGGAAGAATACAGAAATGTAAGGAATGAATATAAGAAGAGAAGAAGAAAGAAATTTTGAAAGTAACATAGTAAGAAAATGCATGGAAGAGCCCAAACATAATGCCAATATACAAGAGGGGAAGTAAAACGGAACTATTAAACTACAGACCAATGTCACTAACAAGTATTGTAACCAAGTTCTGTGAAATAGTAATTAAAGACAGATGGATCTAATATTTAGATGAAAAGATAATTACAGAAAAGCAATTTGGATTCAGGAAAGTGAGATCCTGTATCACAAATCTACTGAGCTTCTATACAAGAGTAACAGATGGACTGCAAGAAGTTACAAAACAATACTGACAAGATACACACATGGAACCAGAGATGGAAACCAGAATTCAGTGCCAGAAAATGCCATGTATTGAAAATAGGAAAAAGTAAAAAGAGACCTTTATGGAAATACAAAATGGGAGGAGGAATAGCAACAAAAAGTAATGAAGAAAAAGATTTGGGAATAATTTAGGACACACTATCACCTGAAAGACACACAAATAGGATATTTGGCTCTACATACACCTTGTTAACAAACATTAATTAAGGTGGCATTTATCTATTTAGATAAAGAAATGATGAAGAAAGTTATAACAAGTATGATATGTCCTAAACTAGAATACATAGCAGTAGTTTGGGCTCCACATAGAAAAAAAAAGATATCCGGAAACTAGAAAGAATACGGAGGATAGTGACAGAGATGGTACCATAATTGAAAGACTTAAACTATGAAGAAAATCTTGGAGAGATGGGATTACCAATACTACAAGAGAGAAGAAAAAGAGAAGACCTAATAACATTGTGCAAATTAATAAACAATATAGAAAGAACAGACAAAAATGACTTGGTAGAGATAGATGATGGAGAGAGATGGACATGGTGGGATGGGAAGAAAATAAAGAAGAGTGGATGTTCAAGTGACATCAAGAAGTGAAGCTTCCCATATCAAACTACTGAAATCTGGAATGACTCAAAAGAAGAGGTGGTTGCAGCAAACAATGTACACATCTTTAAAGAGAAACGAGATAAATATGATTATGGAGACAGGACTAAATGAGCTTTGGCTTGTGCCCTGTACAATACAACTAGGTACACACACACACACACACACACACACACACACACACACACACACACACACTGCGTAGCATAGTGGTTAGCATGCTCAGCTCAAAACCAAGAAGGCCTGGGTTCGAATCCTGGGCGCAGCGAGGCAAATGGGCAAGCCTCTTAATGTGTAGCCCCTGTTCACCTAACAGCAAGTAGGTACGGGACGTAACCCGAGGGGTTGTGACCTCACTGTCTCGGTATGTGGTGTGTCATTGGTCTCAGTCCTACCCGAAGATCGGTCAATATGAGCTCAGAGCTCTTTCTGTAGGGGAACAGCTAGTTGGGTGACCAGCAGATGACCATAGGCAGGTGAATCACACACACAAATCAAGAGGAAGTGGATTTGGGAGTAACAGTTACTGAAAATTTGACTCCAGACAGACACACTGATAAAATTACTGGAGAGATGATGAATTTGTTAAAAAGAATAAGAATGGCATTCTCATATTTAGATGAAGGAATGATAAAACATTGTTGATTTCCATGATAAGACCAAGACTGGAATATGCAGCAGTGGTTTGGTCTCCTCATATAAAGAGGAATATTATAAAAGTAGAAAGAGTACAAAGAGCAGTCACTAAGATGGTTCTGGAGTTTTGAGTAAGTCAAGCTATGAAGAGAGATTAAGAATGTTGGAAATTCCTATCCTTGAAAATTGGAGAAAGAGAGGGGATTTAATAAACATCTATAGAATGATAAATGCTAAGGCAAATGTGGACAAAGAATGTTTTATAAATTCAGACACACAGAGTACAAGGGGACACAGTAAGAAGTTGAAGAAAGTTAACTATAGAGGAGGAATTAAAAAGTAGTTTTCCTCACAGAAGTGTGAGCAAATGGAATGAACTCAGTGAAGACACTGTCAATGCTGTAACTATCCATGCTTTTAAGACCAAACTGGATATAGAGACTATGAGATTACTCCCCTCCTGTGAACCACAACTAGGTAAATACAACTAGGTAAATAAACACACACTTCCATTCTCCATCTTCCATCTATTCCAGCAGTCTTTCATTTACACCACCTATCTTCTCCAGTTGCCACATAAAAGATTCTTATGGAAACTGGATAAGATAGGTGGTGTAAATGAAAGACTGCTGGAATGGATGGAGAATAAAAAATTTTTTTTTTAAATGCAAATGGTAATAAGGGACCAGACATCAGACCAGACATCAGTGTGCAGCCTGCTATCAAGTGGGATGAGAAAACAAATGTGTTGTTTATGGGTGACTTCAATTGCAAGAATGTAAACTGGGAGGAGTTGGAGCTAGGGGAGGGTGAAGATTTGAAGATTTTTGGAGTGAAGAGATACAGCAATTAGCAATGGTGAGTACTTTAGAGCAGTGGTTAGATGAAGCTACAAGATAGAGGAGAAGAGCAACCTTTAATGCTTGAGCTAGTTTTCACCAGGAAGCCAGAATCCAGGCCAAATATTAAGTATTTGTTCCCGTTAGGAAAAAGTTATCATGTTATAATAGAGGTTAAATTAGAAGGGATACAAAGATTGGAAAGAATATAGAAATGGTAGACTAAATTATGCAATGGTAAATTTTGAAGAACTTTAAAAATTTTATGGAAGCATAAAGTGGGATAACTTGTTGAAAGACAAGCATGTACAAACAACATAAGAAGCACTATTAGATAAGTACAATGAGGGAGTGTTTAAATTTGTACCAATGTACAAAGTAAAAAAGGGCAGGCATAGTTGGTATAATGTCAGATGTGGAAAGGACAAAAAGGACAAGGACAAACCCTGGAAGGTGAAGAAGCAGTGGAATGAAGGAAACAGAGAAGAATATAAACAAGCAAGATGAATATCTAATGACAAGAAAAGAAGAAAGGAACTTTGAAAACAATATAGTGGACAAATGTAAGGAGGAACCAAAGTTTTTCTATAGATACATAAATAGTAAAATGAAACATAGATACAGTATTGTTAAGTTAAAAAGAAGCGGAAGGGCATATGAAGATAATGAGGAGATGAGCGAAATTATGAGTTTTAAATCTGTATTCAAAAAGGAAGAAGATTTCGTAGTGCCCAAAGGTAAAGTGTCAAATGAAGGGTGACACAAAATTAAGGTGGAAAAGTATGAAATCTACAAGCTGTTGCTTTTCTAACTTGGATGTTAGAAAAGCAAGGGGGACCAGATGGTGTGTCAGGATGGGTATTGAAAGAATGTAGAGACCAATTCGTGAAGCCAATCTGGAATGTGGTAAAAAGTTCAGTGAAAGAAGGAAAAGTGCCTAAAGAATGGAAAAGAGCATATATAATGCCTATCTATAAAGGAAGTGATAAAATGGAGCCACTAAACTACAGACCAGGGCCTGTATTTATAAAACTTACTCCTAATCACTTAATCTCGCCATTATTATGGTGAAACATAAGTGGTAAAGATACACCTCAGCTACCCCTTGTCACTAGCTCAACTTAGTGCAGTGCTGCCAACTGCAACATAGGGCTGAAATTTATGTATATTTTAGGGTTAAAATTATTCCAGCTACTGTGAAATGAACAAGTAAAAATATTTTATGCATTTCTACAATAATAAGACTAACATTATATTCAATTTAGGCATATTTGAAGACGAACATAAATAAGAGTAACCTCAACCTCAATCAACCTGATGTAAACAAACATGCACTACGCTCACGCAGTGAGCAGCTCAAGAATCAAGTATATTCTTAGTTTGTTGCTGTTCTAAGAATGAAATGGAGCTAAAACAGACTCCACCACAAACAAGGAGAAGGAATAATTGGAGTATTAGTAAAAGTCTGTCTTGTAGAGCTCTATCAGGAGAAGGCACCCATCATCAGGGGAAAATTCTCTGATATTGGGTGTTCTGCCGTGTCTAAAGCCAAGACATGGGAGGAAATTACAAGCCTCTTCGCTGAGCACCACAATGGTCATGAAGTCAAGGAATGCCGGAAAAGGTGGCATTCAGTTCAGTCTGCTGTCAAGGCCAACAGGGTTGAATCTTATGATGCTCAACACAAAACAAGTAAGATTATTTGTAACATTCAGTTCCTTCATATTTAACTGTAGGCAACTCTTAGCTATGTTTTAAAATATCCATTAGTATTCTATGACCTTGGTTGTTCCAAGTAGCTTTTCAGTAATATTTAACAAGGGCACAAGGGCATCTTTTCAGGTGAAACCAAGGCATTTCATACAGTTTGATATTTTCAACAATTCTACCATTTCTGCTGCAAATCAATAAACTTAACCTTGCTACCTTATGTAACCTAACATAAATTAAATTAACTGAGCAGAACTTAAGATACATAACTTAACCTAATCAAACTAATATAACTTAACCTAATTAAACTAATGGGTCTCATTGATTTTAAAAATATTTCCAATGTTGATATTCATTTATAGATGGTGTGTTTAGGGTTAAGAATATTCAAACAAATGAGGTGTAACAATCTGTAACGGCAAAATAGAGATGGTTTACCCATGCACTTGTGAAATAAAACTGGCTTTTCTTGCACTATTGAACCCTATTGGAGATACTCAAATAAAAAGAAAGATTAAAGCAAGCACAACAAGGCAGTGATGTAAACCTGGCTTTCCTCTCCCTTCACTGACAATCCTGGTAAACTCACCTTCAACTTTGCTATCCTCCACGACCTAGAGCAATTGGTGCAACATCCTACTCATATTCCTGACTGTCTAGAGATACGCCCAACATTCTTGACCTTTTCCTAACCTCTAATCCTTCTGCTTATGCTGTCACCCTTTCTTCTCCATTGGGCTCCTCCAATCACAATCTCATGTCTGTATCTTGTCCTATTGCTCCAATCCCTCATCAGGAACCCCCTAAGTGAAGGTGCCTCTGGCGTTTTGCCTCTGTTAGTTGGGGGGACCTGAGGAGGTATTTTGCTGATTTTCCTTGGAATGGCTACTGCTTCCGTGTCAGAGACCCATCTTTGTGTGCTGAGCACATAACAGAGGTGATAGTGTCTGGTATGGAGGTGTACATTCTTTTTTACTCTTTTTCCCAACCTAAACCTTCCAAACCTTGGTTTAACACAGCTTGTTCTATACATGATAGAGATGGCCCACAAAAGATACTTAAGTCTTCCATCACCAGAATCTCATGCACTTTATATTTCTGCCCAGAACCATGCCAAGTCTGTTCTTCAATTAGCCAAAAACTCCTTCATTAACAGAAAATGTCAAAACCTTTCAAGATCTAACTCCCCTCGTGACTTCTGGCATCTAGCCTAAAATATCTCCAATAACTTTGCTTCCTCTTCTTTCCCTCCTTTATTTCAACCAGATGGCACCACTGCTATCACATCTATTTCTAAAGCTGAACTCTTCACTCAAATCTCTGCTAAAAACTCTACCTTGGACAATTCTGGGCTTGTTCCTCCCTCTCCTCCACCCTCTGACTAGTTCATGCTACCTATTAAAATTCATTGCAATGATGTTTTCCATGCCCTTGCTGGCCTAAATCCTCAGAAGGCTCATTGTTCTCCAAAACTGTGCCTCCGTGCTTGCACCTTGCCTAGTCAAACTCTTTCAGCTCTGTCAGTCAACATCTACCTTCCCTTCTTGCTGGAAGTTTGCCTACATTCAACCTGTTCCTAAAAAGGGTGACCATTCTAATCCCTCAAACTACAGTCCTATTGCTTTAATTTCCTGCCTATCTAAAGTTTTTTAATCTATCCTCAACAGGAAGATTCTTAAACATCTATCACTTCACAACCTTCTATCTGATCGCCAGTATGGGTTCCATCAAGGCTGCTCTACTGGTGATCTGGCTTTCCTTACTGAGTCTTGGTCATCCTCTTTTAGAGATTTTAGTGAAACTTCTGCTGTTGCCTTGGACATATCAAAAGCTTTTGATAGAGTCTGGCACAAAGCTTTGATTTCCAAACTACCCTCCTACGGCTTCTATCCTTCTCTTTGTAACTTCATCTCAAGTTTCCTTTCTGACCGTTCCACTGCTGCTGTGGTAGATGGTCACTGTTCTTCTCCTAAATCTATTAACAATGGTGTTCCTCAGGGTTCTGTCCTGCCACCCACTCTCTTCTTATTATTTATTAATGATCTTCTAAACCAAACTTGTCCTATCCACTCCTACGCTGATGATACCACCCTGCACTTTTCCACGTCTTTTCATAGACGTCCAACCCTTCAGGAAGTAAACACTTCACGCAGGAAAGCCACAGAACACTTGACTCCTGATCTTTCTAAAATTTCTGATTGGGGCAGAGCAAACTTGGTATTGTTCAATGCCTCAAAAACTTAATTCCTCCATCTATCAACTTGACACAACTTTCCTGACAACAATCCCTTCTTCTTCAATGACACTCAACTGTCCCCCTCTTCTACACTGAACATCCTCGGTCTGTCCTTTACTTATAATCTGAACTGGAAGCTTCACATCTCATCTCTAGCTAAAACCGCTTCTATGAAGTTAGGCTTCCTGAGACATTTCTGCCAGTTTTTCTCACCCTCCCAAGCTGCTAACTCTGTACAAGGGCCTTATCCGTCCATGTATGGAGTATGCTTCACATGTCTAGGGGGGGTTCCACTCATACTGCTCTTCTAGACAGGGTGGAATCAAAAGCTTTTCAACTCATCAACTCCTCTCCTCTAATTGACTGTCTTCAGCCTCTCTCTCATTGCCACAATGTTGCATCTCTAGCTATCTTCTACCGCTCTTTTCATGCTAACTGCTCTTCTGATCTTGCTAACTGCATGCCTCCCTTCCTCCCGCGGACTCGCTGCACAAGACTTTCTTCTTTCTCTCACCCCTATTCTGTCCACCTCTCTAACACAAGAGTTAACCAGTATTCTCAATCATTCATCCTTTTCTCTGGTAAACTCTGGAACTCCCTGCCTACTTCTGTATTTCCATCTTCCTATGACTTGAATTCCTTCAAGAGGGAGGTTTCAAGACACTTATCCTTCAATTTTTGACAACTGCTTTGGACCCTTTTATGGGACTGGCATTTCAGGGGAGGCATTTTTCTTTATTGGATTTTTGTTGCCCTTGGCCAGTGTCCCTCCTACATATATAAAAAAAAATAAATAAAATATATATATATATATATATATATATATATATATATATATATATATATATATATATATATATATATATATATGAGGGTGGGTGTGAAAGTAGCTGTAAAAGGAAAAGTTATATTTGTAATATTTTTTTGTGAATATGCTGGGATAGATTTTCATTTCAATTAAATTCAAGGAAGGAGATGTCATATTAGAGAGCACATTTAAATCCTTGCCAATCCTTGCAAATACTAACACCATGAGCCTCATAACCATAAAAAGTCAGCTCATACTTTCTACCAGAGAAGTAGCAGTAACTTAATTATATAAGCAATTGGACAGACACAAGTTGCAGAGGTCTACAATTTAAGAAAAATATTAGAGAAATTAAATCTCTAAACTACATGATGAAAAAGAGAAGAGATATGAAGTTGTAGTCAAGTTATCCAAATTAATGCCATACAGCATTTTCTCTACATTCTGAACATGTCATTTATATAAAAAATGCACTGCAGGTACTGCTGGAGGGCTGCCCTGCCCTGCCTGTCTCCCTCCCCCCCAAAAAAAATAAAAAGATAAATGCTCACTTGCCAGTCCAAGATCCCAAGACCTGAGAAATCAGTAAGTGACTATATAGCTAGCTGAAAATAAGCAAAATTAAATGAGGTTCAGATTAAATGATGCCAGAGTATCAATGGTCAATCCATACAAACAAATATGTAAATGCCATAAACATGCACTCTGTGTAACTCAGTAAAATTCCAAAACTCACTGAAGAAGCAGCTGAAAGTGAAAGGTCTGGAAACCTTGATGAGGTGTGCTCATATGGAGAGCTAACTTGAAAGGTCTATGTTCAAGATTTGTCAGGGCTACCTGCAATCTATATCTTCCTCCACGTCCTCTGTTCTCTGGCTCAACCTGCATAAAATTTTAGTTGGTTAAATTAAATTACTGTTTTGTAAAAGTAAAAGGCACCTGCAATGAAAGATAGTAGTAATTTTATATCAAGAAGTATTCAATACTGAATCAGATTAACCCATAAGGTGTTATTCACGTCACATGACATGCTCCTGTTGGGTACACTGACAGGTTTCTCAGGTCACATGACATTTTTCAAATATCTTGCTTTTGTTCCACATGCTTGCTTTGTAAGGGCAATAACTATTCCTCTGGGAGTGTCTGGCATATCACTCTTGAAGATAAGATTTCTGGTTACACTCTCAGAGTTAGTATGTAATGAGTAATCACGCCTCCCTGAATGTAGAGGAGACACAAGCTTTACTTTTCCCAGCAAACACTAACTCTTCATCACTTACTTCCTCACTTTCAGCATTACCCTCTCCACTATACACATAATCCTTATCTTTATTACTATCATCTAGAGGGTCATCACTATCAGAGCTACCAGAATAATCAACAAATGTTCCATCATCCTCACTGATATTTGAAAAACATCATGTGACATGAGAAACCTGTCGACAAACCCAACAGGAGCATGTAAGGCAAAAATCATTATGTGCTAAAAATGCTGCTGGAAGAATAAATGTAGAAAGTGCATCAGCAACACAGGGTTGTAATGGCAACAGTGGGGGAATTCCTAACATGACTCACTGGTGCGGGTATTTAAAAACTGGTGAATTGCGATTTTCAAATGTTTTCATTGTATTACAGAAATGATTTTGGAATGTTTGGGGTAGGAAAAAAAAATTTTGTAACTTGTGGGGGGGTACATATGTAAAATAATTAAACAATTTACGGGTTAACGTAATCAAATTTCATAAAAACAAAGACAACTCAAAATTCCTGAGGTTTTCTGACATCAAAATGTTGACTGGTCAGGAATATTTTTCATACATAATAAAAAATAATTGAATAAAATCACAAGCACATAAGCATGTAATATATATATATATATATATATATATATATATATATATATATATATATATATATATATATATATATATATATATATATATATATATATATATATATATATATATATATATATATATATATATATATATATATATATATATATATATATATATATATATATATATGCACAATTGAATAAATGGTTTTCTTCAGTAGAATCTACCTACCTGTATAACAACACAACAAAATACATTTCAGCACTAGAACAGAAACAATCAGGCATGACAAAAAACACAATGAATATTGGTACTGGTAAGCTACTTAGTATTGATCACTAATGCTATGGGTGTGAGTGAAGAGGAAAGATGCACTTGAAATTTCAGTAAGTAATTTTGTCCCAATCCATTTTATATGCTCAATGAGAAGCCTTATGCAAAATATGCTACCCAAGTAGCATGTGCCACCACAAAACAAGATCACCATTTACTGTGTATATATATATATATATATATATATATATATATATATATATATATATATATATATATATATATATATATATATATATATATATATATATATATATATATATATATATATATATATATATATATATATATATATATATATATATATATATATATATATATATATATATATATATATATATATATATATATATATATATATATATATATATATATATATATATATATATATATATATATATATATATATATATATATATATATATATATATATATATATATATATATATATATATATATATATATATATAATATATATATATATATATATATATATATATATATATATATATATATATATATATATATATATATATATATATATATATATATATATATATATATATATATATATATATATATATATATATATATATATATATATATATATATATATATATATATATATATATATATATATATATATATATATATATATATATATATATATATATATATATATATATATATATATATATATATATATATATATATATATATATATATATATATATATATATATATATATATATATATATATATATATATATATATATATATATATATATATATATATATATATATATATATATATATATATATATATATATATATATATATATATATATATATATATATATATATATATATATATATATATATATATATATATATATATATATATATATATATATATATATATATATATATATATATATATATATATATATTCCTTAATGTCCCCATTTCCCATAAATAATAACATGTTTTTTTGGGGAAAGTAAAATAAATCAATAACACCAGAGAAAAGGTAAGAACACCCACCAAATAACCCATTACACATATAATGTGGCATATGATGCACAAAGCCAGGAGAAAGGTAACAAAAAAAATAAAATAAATAAATAAAAAATCCACAAATATGCAATGTTATAGAAGAAACATGTTTTAGAACCAGTTGTACATGACCATAAAACTGCATAGTACCATTTTCTGTATGGATGTCTAGTAAATCACAGGAATTAATCAGACAGGCAATATCCACACATGCAATGCATGAATTAGGATGGATATTGGAGGGATTTGTGTATTTACCTAGCTGTGAAATACAGGACAGGAGCCAAACTAGGCTCATGCTGTCCCGTCTCCATATCGACTTTTATCTAGATTTTTAAAAAATTTGTGAATTGTCTTTGCACACACAGTCTCATCCTTAAGTTCATTCCACACCGTTATACTTCTGTGTGGGAAGCTATGTTTCTTGATGTTTCTTCTGCAAACACTCCTTTTCAATTTCCTTCCATGTCCTCTTGTGTCTCTCGTATCTGGTATCATAAGGTCTTCTCTGTCCAACTTTTCCATTCCTTCCAATATTCTATAAATTGCTATCAAATCCCCTCTTTCCCTCCTTTTTTCTAGTGTATTCAGGCCCAATCTCTTCAATCTTTCCTCATAACTATACTCTCTTAAGCTTGCAGGGATTTTAGTTGCAGCTCTCTGGATTCTTTCTAACTTTCTAGTATCCTTTTTCAAACTTGGCGACCACACTAATGTTGCATACTCCAATCTCAGACATATCATTGTTGTTATCAGTTTTTTTTTATATGTATCTTCATTAATATAGGAGAATGCTATCTTGATGTTTCTCAGCAGATTATATGTTTCTCCTAAAATTTTATTTATGTGCTTCCCAAATGATAAATGATTAGTAATAATTACTCTTTTCCTTCTGATCTTATAGTGATTTCCTCATTCCCTAAGTAATAGTTGCCAACTGATCTTCTCACACTTTTTCCAAACCTCATCACACTATATTTTTTTAGCATTAAACTCCATGTTCCACCTCAATGACCATTCATTAATCTTAATTAAGTCCTGATTTAAAGTATTGCAGTCCTCTTCATTAGTTACTTTCCTCATAATCTTAGCATCATCAACAAAAAGGTTCATGTAATTTTGTACACCTTCTGTCATATCATTTACATAAACTGGGAACATAATATGTGGAATTACCGAATCTTGCGGGACTTCACTTATTACTGTTCTCCAGTTCAACCTGCTGCCTTTAATTACTTTCCTCATTTCTCTCATCCAGCATTTGAGTATCCGGCAGCTTCAAGTATCCGGCACACTTTTCCCCGAGCCTTAAAATCAATAAAAAATCAATGTGTACTCATAAAATTGATTAAAATTCCTGCGTGAGGCATACTTTGTCCCCTCACCACCAGAGCGCACTGCTTCGCGCCACCCGCGGCCCACTGCACTGTGTTTACTCAGTGACTCAGTCCGGCGTGTGCACAGTTTATCGCCTGACGTCTTCATCATGCCTAAAGTTGTAGAAAAGAGGAAGCGTGTTATGCTTACACTTAAGCAGCTGATCAGATCAGCTGCTGATTAAGATCAGTTGATCTTTGTTATGGTAAGATGTGTGAGTGTAGGGTGGTGATTGTGGACATAATTTCACTTCTATTCAAGTATCTGGCAACATTCAAGTATCCAGCATGTCGGCGGTCCCGTTGATGCCGGATAAGAGGGATTTTACTGTATATCTATTACTCTTGAGTAGAAACTTATAAAATTCATAACACAAGATCTTCCTTTTCTGAAGCCAAACTGTTTCTCTGTTATCATCTTATGAATTGCGGTAATATCTGCCCGTTTCCGACCTATGGGTACTCTATTTTTTACCAGGGCAGTGCTAATTATATTGTGCAGTGCTGAGACTAACTGTGAACTACACTCTTTTAAAATGCAACTTGATACACCATCAGGACTCATTGCTTTCCTTACATCCAGATCTTCCAACACATTCTTTACTTCTTCTGCTGATGTTTTAATGTCCTTTAGGTCGGTCCCTTTTTCTAACGTTGTCTTCTCACCTCTGAAATAATTTTCCCTGGTAAACACAGAGTGGAAGTATCTGTTAAACATTTCAGCTACCTCTTCTGGATCATCCACTGTCTCTTCTCCAGCTTTTACCATGCTTATTTCATCTTTATTCTTTAATTTTCCATTAATGAATTTATAAAATAATTTTGGTTGGTCTTTACATTTCTCCACAACATTCTTTTCAAAAATTTTCTACTCATCTCTGTGAGTTTTGACATATTCGTTCCTCTTCCTTATATAATTGTTCCACAGGTCCAGTCTTGTTTTTCTTCCACATGTTCCATGCTTTTTCTCTCTCCAATCTAGCTGTTGCACGTCTATTGTACCAATCCTTTTTGAAAAGGTTCTCTGTTGATCTTTAGGGTACCCATTTCTCTACTCCCTTATAATAAATGTCAAGGAAAGCTGTCCACTTCTCCTCTATGTCTTCCTCTTGAATAACTATGTTCCAATTCACTTCACTGAAATACTTCCAAAGTTGTCCAAAGTTAGTCTTACTGTAGTTTAGCCAATCTCTTCTGTGGTCCTCTTTCCTTGTACTGAGGTAATGATCCATAACTATGAACTGAATCAGCATGTGACCATTTTTTCCTATTGGGTTTATCTATGTAAGGTCTTCTACTATTTCTTGTTTCTTGGTGAAAATTAGATCAAGTCTTGAAGGTGCTTCATTTCCCCTAAATCTTGTGTCATTTGTAACCCAATGTGTCAGGAAATTTTCAATAGCCAGGTCTAGTAGCTTGTTCCCCATGATGACTCACTGCCTTATGTGGTTCAATTCTCCCAAGATATCTCTTTACAGTTAAAGTCCCCCATATCGTCATTTTCCTCAAGCAGCTCTGGCAAACACGTCCTTGTGTCCTTAAGCATTTTCTTACATTCACCCTCTCTCTAAGAGTTGGAATAGGGGGAAACATAAGTCACCACAACATTACGGTATCTTCCAATATTCTATCTTAAGCTTATTTTCAATACTTCTGCCTCCTCCACCCCATATGTGACAGATTCCACAAATAAATCCTTCCTAACTAGAAGCATCACACCTCCTCCCCGTTTATTCTTTCTATTTCTCATCCAGAGGTTGTATTTTCCTTCACCAATATTTAATATATCCCCTTCACTTGCCAATTTAGTTTCAATGATTCCCATGATGTCCAGTTTCTCCTCTTTTAAACAGTCTTCTAGTTCCAACACTGCTGCCGACATTAGTCCATTTATGTTTGTGTATGCTACTTTTAGTCCTCCCCTTCCGCCTTCCACCCTTCCCCATTCTCCTGTACCACTTTCTCAACTTCATGTCCATAACCCTCCAAAAGATCTGTTTTTTCTCCACCTCTGATAGTTTTCCATTTTTTTCATTTGCTTCTTTTCTTAGTTTATTTATAGTATCTCTCTCTTCTCTGGTTCTATCTTTTTTTTTTATCCACACTTGTTTGTATTCCTCCACCTTGGCCAGTTTCCAGCTGCCACTTGTGACCTAAACCTTATTTTCATAGGACGCTGTCCACCCTCAACATATCTACCCAATCTTTGAATTTCTTCGATCTCTCGAGTTAGCTCTTTTTCTTCTTGTAATGTCCCCACTAATTTTTCCACACATATCTTTTCCTTCTTTTCTCTTTCAGTCCACTGAGGTGTACACTCTTCCTTCAGGCCGAATACCACAAAAATTTTTTTCTTATCCACAGTGTCTGTCACCAAGTTTTCTTTCTGTTTTATAAATTGAACAACTTTTTCTGTTAGCTTTGTGTCATTTACCATTGTTTGTTCCTCCACAATTTTCCTAAAATTGATCTTTTCTTCCTCTTGTTCTTTCTCCCAATTTTACTGTTTCACGTTTAACTCTTCCACTTTGCCCTCACATTCCATTGCTTTCTTTTCATATACCATTAGTTTTTTATGTAGATCGTCGTATGCACCTTTCCACACCCCCTTCTCAATGATCAGAGTTTCCACCACATTCTCCATCCTGTCAAATCTATCCTTCATTTCCTTCATTTCAGTTTCCAGTGTGATAATTCTCCTTTTCATCATTGCTTCCCCAACCCTTCGGTCCTCTTCCCCAAATCACGAGAAGTCTCTCTATCGTGCCTTCGGGACGGTCCCTGTTGGTGTAAACAACATAGTGGGGACCGAAGTAGCCCCCTCTTCACTGCTCATTATAACAATTTAACTGCTTTCTACAAAACACTTTTGGAGACAGGACAACAACAAGTAGAACCAGTATGAGCTCTCACCTCTGTATTTCCACTAGGGCAGCTCTCAGCAACACAGATAGCTGGATTTTTAGGAGCGCCTGTTTGCGCTGACTTCTCTGTCCGCCATGACAGTGGCGTGCTGTGTGTGTGTGTGTGTGTGTGTGTGTGTGTATGTGTGTGTGTGTGTGTATGTGTGTGTGTGTGTGAGATGCTAATCCCAGAAAAGGCTCCAAAGCACTAGCAAGAAAATCAAGGATAAGTGTCTTGAAACCTCCCTCTTGAAGAAATTCAAGTCGTAGGAAAGTGGAAATACAGAGCAGGCAGGGAGTTCCATAGTTTACCAGAGAAAGGGATGGATGATTGAGAATACTGGTTAACTCTTGCATTAGAGAGGTGGACTGAATAGGCATAAGAGAAAGAAGAAAGTCTTGTGCAGTGAGGCTGTGGGAGGAAGGGAGGCATGCAGTTAACAAGATCAGAAGAGCAGTTAGCATGAAAAGAGCAGTAGAAGATAGCTAGAGATGCAACATTGTGGCAATGAGAGAGAGGCTGAAGACAGTCAGTTAGAGGAGAGGAGTTGATGAATCGAAAAGCTTTTGATTCTATCCTGTCTAGAAAAGCAGTATGAGTGGAACCACCCCAAACATGTGAGGCATACTCCATACATGGACAGATAAGGCCCTTGTACAGAGTTAGCACCTGAGGGGGATGAGAAAAACTGGCGGAGACATCTCAGAACGCCTAACTTCATAGAAGCTGGTTTAGCTAAGGATAAGATGTAAAGTTTCCAGTTCAGATTATAAGTAAAGGACAGGCTGAGGATGTTCAGTGTAGAAGAGGGGGACAGTTGAGTGTCAATGAAGAAGAGGGGATAGTTATCTGGAAGGTTGTGTCGAGTTGACAGATGGAGGAATTGAGCATTGAACAATACCAAGTTTGCTCTGCCCAACCAAAAATTTTGGAAAGATCAGAAGTCAGGCATTCTACGGCTTCCCTGCATGAAATGTTTACTTCCTGAAGTGTTGGACATCTATGAAAAGATGTGGAAAAGTGCAAGGTGGTATCATCAGCATAGGATTGGATAGGACAAGAAGTTTGGTTTAGGTCATTGATGAATAAGAAGAGAGTGGGTGACAGGACAGAACCCTGAGGAACACCACTGTTAATAGATTTAGGAGATGAACAGTGACTGTCTACCACAGCAGCAACAGAATGGACAGAAAGGAAACTTAAGATGAAGTTACAGAGAGAAGGATAGAAGTTGTAGGAGGGTACTATAGAAATCAAAGCTTTGTACCAGACTCTATCAAAAGCTTTTGATATATCCAAGGCAACAGCAAAATTTTCACCAAAATCTGTAAAAGAGGATGACCAAAACTCAGTAAGGAAAGCCAAAAAATCACCAGTAGAGTGGCCTTGACGGAACCCATACTGGCGATCAGATAGAAGGTTGTGAAGTGATAGATGTTTAAGAATCTTCCTGTTGAGGATAGATTTAAAAACTTTAGATAGGCAGGAAATTAAAGCTTTAGGATGTTAGTTTGAGGGATTAGAACAGTCACCCTTTTTAGGAACAGGCTGAATGCAGAAGGAAAGGTAGATGTTGACAGATAGAGTTCTAAGAGTTTGACTAGGCAAGGTGCAAGCACAGAGGCACAGTTTCAGTAAACAATAGGAGGGACCCCATCAAGTCCATAAGCCTTCCAAGCATTTAGGCCAGCAAGGGCATGGAAAACATCACTGTGAAGAATTTTAATAGGAAGAATGAAGTAGTCAGAAGGTGGAGGAGAGGGAGGAACAAACCCTGAAACGTCAAAGGTAGGGTTTTTAGCAAAGGTTTGATCAAAGAGATCAGTTTTTGAGATCGATGTGATAGCAGTGGTATCATCTGATTGAAATAAAGGAGGGAAAGAAGAAGAAGAAAAGTTATTGGAGATATTTTTGGCTAGATGCCAGAAGTCACGAGGGGAGTTAGATCTTGAAAGATTTTGACACTTTCTATAAATGAAGGAGTTTTTGGCTAGTTGGAGAATAGACTTGGCATAGTTCCAGGCAGAAATATAAAGTGCATGTGAATCTGGTGATGGAAGGCTTAAGTACCTTTTGTGGGCCATCTCGCTATCATGTATAGCACAAGATCAAGCTGCGTTAAACAAAGGTTTAAAAGGTTTAGGTCAAGAAAAAGAGTGAGGAATGTATGCCTCGTTGCCAGACACTATCACCTCTGTTATGTGCTCAGCACACAGAGATGGGTCCCTGACATGGAAGCAGTAATCTTTCCAAGGAAAATCAGCAAAATACCTCCTCAGGTCCCCCAACTAGCAGAGGCAAAATGCCAAGACCTTCAATTAGGGGGATCCAGAGGAAGAATTGGACCAGTAAGACAAGATACAGATATGAGCTTGTGATCAGAGAAGTCCACCAGAGAAAAGGGGTGACATCATAAGCAGAAGGATTAGAGGTCATAGGAAAAGGTCAAGAATGTTTGGTGTATCTCCAAGACGGTCAGGAATATAAGTAGGGTGTTGCACCAATTGCTCTAGGTCGCGGAGAATAACAAAGTTGAAGGCTAGTTCATCAGGATGGTCAGTGAAAGGAGAGAAAAGCCAAAGCTGGTGGTGAACACTGAAGCCTCCAAGAATGGAGATCTCTGCAAAAGGGAAGCGAGTCAGAATCTGCTCCACTTTGTAAGATAAGTAGTCAAAGAATTTCTTATAGTCAGAGGAGTTAGGTGAGAGATATACAGCAAAGATAAATATAGTTTGAGAGTGACTCTGTAGTTGTAGCCAGATGGTGGAAAACTCGGAAGACTCGAGAGGATGGGCACAAGAGCAGGTTAAGTCATTGCACACATAAACGCAACATCCAGCTTTGGATTGAAAATGAGGAGAGAGAAAGTAGGAGGGAACAGAAAAGGGGCTACTGTCAGTTGCCTCAGACACTTAAGTTTCAGTGAGGAAAAGAAGATGATGTTTAGAAGAGGAGAGGTGGTGTTCTACAGATTGAAAATTAGATCTTAGACCGTGAATGTTGCAGAAGTTAATGAAGAAAAAGTTGAGAGGGGTGTCAAGACACTTAGGGTCGTCGACAGAAAGGCAGTCCGACCTGGGGACATTTATGGTCCCCTCCCCAGATGGGGACTCTGTGGCTGGTGTAGGAGTCGCCATGATAATTTTGAATTTTTGAGTGACAAGTGTGTGTGTGTTATTAGGTGCTTGTAGTTTTGTGTGGAGGAAGAGAGTTGTCTTTAGAGGGCAGACTGTGACTGCCCCCTTGTGTTGTGAGACACAAAGGGAAATGTTCAGTGAGGTCACAGCTGGGTTTAATGATAAGTTCACAGTGCTTTAGACCTCACTGGGAGTAATTATCGTTTTGGCAGGTGCCTACTGCCTCCTCTGGTTGGTAATCCAATCTCTTCAAGTCTTTCTTCATAGCTTGTCTTTCAAATCTGGTACCATCTTTGTTGCTGTCCTCAGTATTCTTTCCAATTTCTGTATATTTATTTTTTCTATGTGGAGCCCAAATGACTGCTGCATATTCCAATTTAGGTTGTATCATGTTTGTTATAATTTTCTTCATCATTTCTTAATCTAAATAGTTAAACACCACACAAATGTTTGTTAACATTTGTGTGACTTTCAGGCAATACTGTGTCCTGGATTTTTACTCCCAAATCTTTTTCTTCATTGCTTTTTTGTTACTATTTTCCTCCCACTTTATAATTCCTTGAAGATCTCTTACTTTTTTCCTATTTCCAACATGTGGCATTTTCTATAATTAAATTTTAGTTTCCATCTTTGGCTCCATGCATGTATCTTGTCAATATCCTTTTGTAACTCCTTGCAGTCATTTTCATCCTTTATTATTTTCATTATTTTTCCACCATCAGCAAAGAAGTTTATATAACTATTTTGATCCTGTCATATCATTTACATATAATTGAAACCTAATAGCTGCCAACACAAATCCTTGCAGTTCCCCACTCCTCACTTCTGGTATTTCTTTATAAATCCATTCCTCCATTCCCTCCCAACTGTCCCTAATCTCTCAAACAAGCTTGGGGGCCTGTGGCAGTTTTTTTTTTTTTTTTGTGGGGGGGAGGGGGCAGGAGGGGGGGATGAAAAGTAAGTGAAATAGGGGCATTAAAAAATCTAAAGATATTTACTTAATATTTTGAATTTCCCTAACCTATCCTTTCCCCTAGACTCCCCCCCCCCCCCCACCCAACGATGTTAATCTAACATAGTCAGTGGGACTGCAACCGCCCCTGCTAGGATGCCTATTACTCTTTAAGATGACATTCATATTTCTCTGATCCTCATGATTTTTGGTGTGTATGTAGCTTAGTACCTACAAAAGCAAATTCCCAATTTTCACTGAAATTCGCCAATTAGTTTTGTAGATTTTTTTTTTTAAGCAAAAAAGTAACCGATAAAAATTTCTTCTCACTTGTTTTCAACCAATTGCTATAAAATTTAGTGGCAATAATATATATACATGTATCTTCACTTCCCCAAAGATAGATTTTTTATCAGATATTTCATTTTGAAATAAAACTAAGAATTTTTTCTTCAGACTTTTTCAATTAAAAAAAACTACACAATATGAAGAGCCTTCTTTGAAAATCTATTTTTAAGAAAAAATAGCCCATTCTTTCCTCTTTCCAGCAATACTTTTACATCTCCATTATCTTATAGGACAATGAAGGAGAAACGCTTGATGTATGAAAAATTTGAGTTTTGAGATATGAGCCATTTTCTTCTGAGAAGTGTGTGTAATCCCATGTGTTGGGTTTTTCTGGTTAAATTTTACATGCATTAGGATAAAAATTATATAACCAAAAGGAAATCATCGTTTATGATCATATTCAGGGCTAACTGGCACCTGGTCCCCTTCTGTATGACAGGATATTACTCCCAGGTGAGTTTATCAGAGGGTGCCATCCTCCTCTTTGTTGCCAGGATCATTAGCAGCTACTTGACTGGTAGTCTTCACTTCCTTCTCTTGAATGGGGCTTCTTTTCGGTCCTCTTCTGTACAGGAGTTGTTCTGCTTTCTTGAATGCCTAACCCAGCGAGAGTGTTTTGTGAGGCACCAAACCCAAGATTGGATTCAAGTACCCAAAGTTGTGATCTAATACGGTCACAGTGGCAACAAATTTGACTCTTTTGGTCCCAATATACTTAGTTTTGCTACATTTAGCCCATAGATTAGAATGCTATGGTGGTGGTGGTGAAACAAAGGAAGTGTGTGGTGGTGACTTGTTGCCACAATGCAACTCCTTTTAATTATTTTTCTTTTCCCTCATCTTCTTTGCCACGTCTGTCCGTGCACGCTTTGCTTTATTACAACGAGGCATGCTTCCAAATACAAATGAAAATGAAGTAGCCTTGGATAGCGGACCACAGACACACTCTGATGTCTGGCAGGACTGACTGCAGTGGCCAGCTTCCCTTGGAGTCCCTCATGGCTCATCAGTGATGTTGCTAACTGAAGCTCCACATATATAAAAAAAAATAAATAAATAAAAAAATAAAAAAATTTAAATGAGTTTTTAAGCCAGGTGACCAAGCACATGGCAAGTATGCGGCATGAGAGGTATTTAAAGTCCTTTAATAATGGTAAATAAAGGTGATTTAAAAATATAAGGAATAATGGCATCAACTTGTGGTTTTCACAGAAAATGCCAGACATGTTAAGGATGATGTTAATAACTCAATTTTAACTTCCAGGTCGAAAAACATAATTTTTTAAGGCGTCCACTCCCCTTAATCTAACCTAGCATAACCTAACCTAATCTATCATAACCTAGCATAACTTACTAGCATAACTTAACCTAATCTAATCTAACCTAACCTAACATAACCTAACCTAACCTAACAAAGGACATCAAAAATTACACCATTATGCCTTACCAGTGTGGTGTAGAGATTCTCAGGGTGATGGAGATGGGCACAGTTTAGCGGCTTCCTTAATAAACACATGGAACCTCTTCCTTGTATCTGCATATCACATCTTAACCACTGCTGTTGCTAAATATCTCACATCGTGACTTTTTTCCTGCTGAAAACTGGCACTGCTTACTTCACCTCCCTCCACTGGGTAGCCATATTAACAGATGACAGTAAGCTTCTATCAGAATGCCTGACACGTCTCTAAAACAAATGAAAAGTGTAACAACCTACCATGTAAAGTCATAATTGGTGGCCTCAGGAATGGCCTCATGAGTACCAGGGCGTGATTGAAGGAATCAGCTGTATAGATAATATGAAATACTAATATGCCGACACTCTTGACTGGTGCAGAGCTCGCTGGACTTAGACAATATAAAATTTCTTCACACTCTTGAGTGCTATTACAGCCATACTAAACACGTGCCCTCCAATTTTTTTAACGTTTACTGCAAGGTCACCGAACCTTTCTCCATGAAACATGAGTTTCGTGCTTGTATGCAGCACGAATGTGATATCCAGATTAACCCTTCTTCTTTCAGTTTTTTTTTTTTCTCTTTCCATCTCCCTCTTTTTCATCCCTATCATATCACTGGGTATCTTTTTTACATTGTCACCACCTACTTCTCTTTCTTCCTTCCACATCTTTATCATCTCTGTTAAGCTATATATTCGTTGTATTTTCACATCTTCAATTTCCCACATTCATTTATTTGAGTGAGCTATGTTGAGATCCTCTTCTGTGAAGCCCTCAAGAATATTTGGGTTCATGCCAGCCGCCATCATCTATGTTGATATCACCGACTGCCTTATATCACTCTCATTTCTCCCTTTCAGCCACTCCTTTACTAACACTTCCCCTTCCCCTGTGCCCACACCTCACACGAGATCGTATTATGAAGACAGGACTCAAAGTTTCTTCCCCTCCTCTCCCCCTGCACAACCATACCTATGAGATCCTTGGAGTTCTGTGTGTGTGTGTGTGTGTGTGTGTGTGTGTGTGTGTGTGTGTGTGTGTGTGTGGAAGGGGGGGAGGTCTCTTTTATCCACCCTATCAATAAATCTTCCATCTCAATATGATAGCACTTGAACTCTTGAGCTTGTGGGGTTTATACTGCGAATTTGAATAAAAAATCAACCTAACCATGAAAATGAGTTAGGCACATTGAAAAATAATACAATGTTGCAACAACATTTTCAGCAAATCTTACCACACCACAACATATTTTCTTATGCTTTTTAAATTTTAAAGGGCCTGTGACTGGCATGTTTACTCACAGACATTTAAACATTTTATTATCCTTCTCGTATTTATGCTTTAGTTTTTTTTTTCCATATTTTTGCAAGATCTTTTTAGATTGTTTTCTAGAGGTATCTAGCATCTCAACCAGAGCACAATGTAGCCTCTCTGCTGTTGGGCTAGTTAATGTTAGGTGCCCACAGGCATACTTGGTGACAAGGTGGTGTGTCACATGTATGTGCTTGTCCCACATGCTTTTACCTACATTTATCCTTTTTTTTTTCAGTGTTACTGTGTTGCTTGCTGCCTTACTTGACAACAACACCAGGATGCTGAGGACAAAGAAGAAAACATAGACAATACCTTGAAAGCTTCTCTCAAGGTATGTAGGCAGCAGAGTCGCTGCCACAACCTCCTCTACCATAACTGCCACTACTACCTCACCAGAACCATCAAGTGCAAAGAAAAGCAAATCATTGGTACATGAAGTGAAGAAAAGCCAAAGAAGTGAATTGATATCAATAAAGAACCAGTGGAGGGATTAGTAAAATATGCTATGCCACAGATAAACCTAATGTGCAGTGTACTAACCATCAGATTGATACATATATATATATATATATATATATATATATATATATATATATATATATATATATATATATATATATATATATATATATATATATATATATATATATATATATATATATATATATATATATATATATATATATATATATATATATATATATATATATATATATATATATATATATAAGTAAAGTGTCAATGTGGCCAAGTAACTCCATACTTTAAAAACAGCAACAGTGAAAGAGAAAATTTTTCACCCACTGGTGATGGCACTTGTGTACTGCATGAAGCTTATTGTTGGGTATGACAGTGCCAGCAAGCTTGCCTTTCCTGAGTATGAAATACATCACACAAGTAACTTATATTCATTATGCCAAGCACATAAAAAGAGAAACATGAGGAACCACAGGCTTCAGCAAGCCATGAATACCATGCGGGCATCTGAGTACTACAAGCAAATGCAGTTTTTATCAGATTTTTTTTTATTCAAATTGTTACTTTATCATTATCTTTTATGATATTTACTTGATTTATTTTGCGTTGTGTTTCTTATTCTTTCTTCTATAGTTTGTTTGCTGAAATTTTTTTTTTACACATTTGTAAATTATTGTGAAGCTGCAGAATAGTAGTTTTACTTATATATATATATATATATATATATATATATATATATATATATATATATATATATATATATATATATATATATATATATATATATATATATATATATATATATATATATATATATTTTTTTTTTTTTTTTTTTTTTTCAAACTTAGAATGTATATTTGGGTAAAAGTGTGCATACAACTTTTTCAATAATGATAAATTTCATCACTGATAATTTTTATGCAAGTTTATTTTAAATTTCCTTTAAGCAGTAGTTCATTGACAGGTTTTTATGCAGTATTTTGATTTTTCTCCTTTTCTTTTTCTTATATCATCCTGCAAATCTGTACATGTTTAATTAGGTATCATAGCTGTTAGTTACTAAAATCTCATGTAAACTGATGCCTAACTTAATTTTTCACTCAAAATTGCAATATATCCCCCCTTACCACACATATGATGCATATTATACTTCTCAGTTGTGTTCTTCATGGTGATTGTCATCAATTGTCTGTTCTTAGTCTCCAGATAATCCATTACTAAGGTAGAGGATGGTGAGAGAGAGAGAGAGAGAGAGAGAGAGAGAGAGAGAGAGAGAGAGAGAGAGAGAGAGAGAGAGAGAGAGAGAGAGAGAGAGAGAGAGAGAGAGAGAGAGAGAGAGAGAGAGAGAGAGAGAGAGAGAGAGAGAGAGAGAGAGAGAAAGGCACTGAAACTTTGTGGAATACAGGACACAAAGTAATAGCACACCTACTGGATGTTATGAGAGTTCATGGTCCAGTGTGTTTAAGTAAGTATCAACTTGCATGGGTGGTGTGAATACTTGTTAGGATTGGAAGGGGAGCATGAGTGGCACAAACTTCTGTGAGGCTTAGAGGGGAGTGCACAGATGCTCACAGGGCCAATTCACAGTATTTGAGTTTTGTAATCACTGAGTTTTGTGCCAAGGCCTAAACTTTTACCATTTTGAGCAATCAGTTCACAATTTTTTTTTTTTATATAGGAGGGACACTGGCCAAGGGCAACAAAAACCCAATACAAAAAAAATGTCCATTGAAATGCCAGTCCCATAAAAGGGTCCAAAGCAGTAGTAAAAAATTGAAGGATATGTCTTGAAACCTCTCTCTTGAAGGAATTCGAGTCATAGGAAGGTGGAAATGCAGAAGCAGGCAGGGAGTTCCAGAGAGGGTTGGATGTCTATGAAAAGACGTGGAAAAGTGCAGCATGGTATCATCAGTGTAGGAGTGGATATGACAAGAAGTTTGGTTTTAGAAGATCATTAATGAATAATAAGAAGAGAGCGGGTGACAGGACAGATCCCTAAGGAACACCACTGTTAATAGATTTAGGACAAGAAATGACCCATCTACCACAGCAGCAATAGAATGGTCAGAAAGGAAACTTGAGATGAAGTTACAAAGAAGGATAGAAGCCGTAGGAGGGTAGTTTGGAAATCAAAGCTTTGTGCCAGACTCTCTCAAAAGCTTTTGATATGTCCAAGGCAACAGCAAAAGTTTCACCAAAATCTCTAAAAGAGGATGACTAAGACTCAGTAAGGAAAGCCAGAAGGAACCCATACTGGCAATCAGATAGAAGGTTGTGAAGTGATAAATGTTTAAGAATCTTCCTGTTGAGGATACATTCAAAAACTTTAGATAGGCAGGAAATTAAAGCAATAGGACGGTAGTTTCAGGGATTAAAACAGTCACCCTTTTTAGGAACAGGCTGAATGCAGGCAAACTTCCAGCAAGAAGGTAAGGTAGATGTTGACAGACAGAGCTGAAAGAGTTTTACTAGGCAAGGTGCAAGCACAGAGGCACAGTTTCGGAGAACAATAGGAGGGACCTCATCAGGTTCATAAGCCTTCCGAAGGTTTAGACCAGAAAGGGCATGGAAAACATCATTGTAAAGAATTTTAATAGGTAGCATGAAGTAGTCAGAGGGTGGAGGAGAGGGAGGAACAAGCCCAGAATCATCCAAGGTAGAGTTTTTAGCAAAGGTTTCAGTGAAGAGTTAAGCTTTATAAATAGATGTGATAGCAGTGGTGCCATCTGGTTGAAATAGAGGAAGGAAAGAAGAAGCAGCAAAGTTACTGGAGATATTTTTGGCTAGATGCCAGAAGTCACGAGAGGAGTTAGATCTTGAAAGGTTTTGACACTTTCTATTAATGAAGGAGTTTTTGCCTAGTTGGAGAAAAGACTTGGCATGGTTCCGGGCAGAAATATAAAGTGCATGAGATTCTGGTGATGGAAGGCTTAAATACCTTTTGTGGGCCACCTCTCTATCATGTATAGCATGAGAACAAGCTGTGTTAAACCAAGGTTTGGAAGGTTTAGGTCGAGAAAAAGAGTGAGGAATGTACGCCTCCATGCCAGACACTATCACCTCTGTTATGTGTTCAGCACACAAAGACGGGTCTCTGACATGGAAGCAGTAGTTATTCCGAGAAAAATCAGCAAAATACCTCCTCAGGTCCCCCCAACTAGCAGAGGCAAAACACCAGGGGCACCTTCACTTAGGGGGATCCTGAGGAGGGATTGGAGTGATAGGACAAGATACAGATATGAGGTTGTGATCAGAGGAGCCCAACAGAGAAGAAAGAGTGACAGCATAAGCAGAAGGATTAGATGTCAGGAAAAGGTCAAGAATGTTGGGCATATCTCCAAGATGGTCAGGAATACGAGTAGGGTGTTGCACCAATTGCTCTAGGTCATGGAGGATAGCAAAGTTGAAGGCTAGTTCACCAGGATGGTCAGTAAAGGGAGGAGCCCAGGTAATAAAAAAAAAAAAAAAAAATTTACCTCATGCATTTGGCAGACCTATCTAGCACTATGTAACCTAACATATTAGGTTACTCAGCTAGAGTTTTTCATTTGTTTATAATAAAAAAAGAGCTGGTTGAAGTGATGTGTGGGTGGTTGCAGGAGTAGAACCGATGTCTTGTCATGTAGAAAGTTGGTGCATCTCCTCGGGACATGCTGAGTGCTTGTTTATAAGCATTAGGACAAGGTGTTTTAAATACTCTTCAATCCTGAATCCATGCTACTTAACCCACTCTTTGAAGTGGATTCTAAATTTTTTTAATGAAACAGTTTTTAGTACCCTTCACCAATTAATACTATTTTTTTTGTTAGAAATAATATATTTCTGACACCATCTGATTTTTGCTTATTATCTCTTTGAGTTTCCTGCTTTCATCATGTATGGGTCACATCTTTCTACTATGACAACACAAATAGTAAAAATAAATACATACATGCATACATGATATCGCATTGTGAAAATGCAGACGGGTCTTCCCCACTGTACAATCATCATCAGACAATGATTCGTTACGATCATTCTTCTTTACTACCCCTTGCCCGCCATAAGATCAGTTATGCTTTGCTTTTAAAATTGCCCAAGTGGGCACTTATCCTCTCTGCACACAAGTGTAGTGACATTTGTTTGGGTGAATGATTGTAGCGTCATGACGCTCCAGCGGCCAGTGTTTCCTGCGCTCTCATATTCACCAGCTGTGTTGTGCTTGGAAGTGCCCAGGATTTACCAGTAATATACAATATCAGTGACCTCATATTGTCAACCATGGCTTCCAAATGTCCTGCTGGCTCCAGTGACTGCCCTATTAAGGCCAAGAAAGCGAGAAGCATCAATCTTGAGATGAAATTGGCGATTCTGAAGTGGCATGCTGGAGGAGAAGGGGTGAATGCCATTGCACACTCACTTGGTTTGGCTCAGTCATTTGTCTCCACCATCCTCAAGAATGCTGCCAGTATCAGGAAAGCAGGTGAAGCTTGCACTATAATTCATGGTGAAGACCTATCAGCATGAGCTTATAATGGATGAAATGGAATGCCTTCTCAAGCTCTGGGTGGATGATCAAATGCGACATCACATTGCCAGTCTTGATGACCCTTGTATGTACGAAGACCCTGTCTATTTGGGAGGATCTCAAGAAGTGAGGATGAGATGAAGGAGAGGACAGTGTTTACAGCAAGTAGGGGCTGGTTTGATATGTTTAAGACCAGAGGAGCTCTACACAACATCAAGATGACTGGTGAGGCAGCAAGCTCCAATGTGCCAGTTGCCGAGGCCCTCAAACCAGCCCTGAAAAAGGCTATAGAGGAGGGTGGTTATTCCTCCAAGCAGGTAATAAATTTTGATGAGACAGGCATTTACTGGAAGAAAATGTCTTCCAGGACCTTCATTGCTAAGGAGAAGACAGCTAAAGGGCTCAAGGTCTCCAAGGATTGTCTCACACTGCTGCATCTGAGATAATGCAGCCATTCAGAGAACCCCCATGCACTGAACAACAACAAGAAGGGATGGATGACATTACCCAACCAGAGTTACGTCATCAATTATTTGTCACCCATGCTACATGACTACGTAGCTACCAACAACTTGGCCAACCACTTCTTGCTGATCATTAACATTGTACCTAGCCATCCCAAGGGCATGGAAAACTGGCTGACAATATTCAAATCATGTTTCTTCTTCTCAACACAGCTGCATTCATTCAGCCTATGGATCAGGGTGTTATTGCCACCTTCAAAGCATACTACCAATGCTGCACAATGAAGCAACTCATTACTGCAGGTGACGGTGGAGGCAGGCCAACAATAAAGCAGTTCTGAGCCAAGTATGACATTAAGAAGACCACAGTTAACATCAAGTCTTTGGATGGAGGTCAAGGAACAGACAGTGAATGGGTGCTGGGAGCAGTGTGTGATGGATTTTAAGGGTTTCACTGATATGGCGGATGTCAGAAGGAACATCGTGTATATGTCACATCTTGCTGACTGCACCAAGGTCAATGAAAAAGATGTGGAAATTTGCTGGAGTCTCATGACCAGCCACTCTCCAATGAGGACCTCATGTAGCTGAAGCAAGAAAGGGGAGTCACCGAGGAGGAGGAAGAGGAGGAGCTGGAACCATAAAGAGGACTGGACATATAAACATTCCAGGAGGTGTTCAGTGGCATAGAGTGCAGCTTGAAGCTCCTCAAGGAATGTGATCGAAACCCTGCCAGGAGTGGAACAGCTGTTTACGCCATAGATAAAACCCTCAAGGTGTATTGAGAAATTTATGATCCAAAAAGAAGGCAAGAAAGACAGCTCACCATCTCCAGCTACTTCAAGCCATCCACCAACCCAGTCAGTACTGCCGCTGTCCAAGCCAGCACAGCCACCCCTGATGTCAGCCCAGACACCACTGCTGCCGTCCAAGCCAGCCCAGCCACCTCTGCCACCAGCCCTGTCAGTCATGCTGCCAGCCCAGCCAGTCCTGCTGCCAGCCCAGCCACCTCTGCCACTGCAAGCCCACCCATCCCTACCATTACTGGGCCATCAACCTCTGTTGCCCATTCAAGCCCCTCTTCCATGGTGGACCTCTTCCTCATCTCAGATGATGAGGATGAGTGAACACACAGAGGCCCTGGATGTTTCCTAGCCTCAGTGGAGACATTAGGGCAAGGAGACATATGAACTCAACACTACAGTGAGAGTACAAAAATTATTTTTATTTACTTTTATTTCATTGCTTTATTCTTGTGTTTATTTTATTTATGTAATGTGTTTTATTACTTTAGGCAATAACTGTGTTTCCATATGATATTTTATGTTTTTTTATGGGTTTTAGGAGACATTAGGGCACATACATACAGGTCTTGGAATGCATCCCTATTTTTCCCATTCATTCTTAACTTCACTATATGGTCATTCGCTATACAATTGCATTTTCAGGAACCTAACCCAATCACATAGTGAGGAGTACCTGTACACACACATGGGAGTTGTCTTACTATTGCAGCATTACCTTATCCACCACAAAGCATAGCATTATGCTGCAGCAGTGTCACACCTCTGCACCAATGTTTTATGGTAAATGTCAGGACAAAAGACATACACACAAAGTTCTAGATGTGGCAGCACCCCACTGCTGCACTGTTGTGTCATGCTGGAAGTCAGGACAAAACACACATTCACACTGTCTTAGATGTGGCAGTGACACACCACTGCACCACTGTGTCACACTGGGTGTAAAGAAAAAAACACATACACACTCACACAGTTCCACATGTAGTGATACCACACTGGTGCTTCATGACAAAAGTGAGGACAAAACACACACACACTTACATATGCAGTTTTAGGCCATGCAGCAGGAATGAATGTTTATCAGTGTTTTCAAAAACCAAGTTTGACAATTATTGAGTTTAGCATTATGTCTTGGGAAAAAAGCAAATGCAAAACTCAAGAGAGTATTATAAGCACAAACACACAATCTTATCAAAAGGTAACTGAGAATATACTACTGCAGTGTATTAAAGAAAAAAAGAACAGCTACTTTAATATTACAGATTTTTAACTATCAAATTTTCATGTATCAATGTTTTACTACATCATAAAACTTATCTCAAAATATGAACTAACCTGTATGTCAACATCCCAGTCATTTTCATCACGGTACTTCCAAAAGAGGTGTCCTCTGTAGGTAGTTTCCATGCCCCGTAGCACAAGCTGATTCTTGTAACCCCCTTCCTGTGGCTGTCCTACAAGGCGGATGCTGGAATGGCCCAGATCTTCCCAAGGGGTCTCCAGTGTTCCTTCCAACTAGCATTTTACATTTAAAATGGTCAGTATCTATAAGTAAGTATGCTAAAATTTGGCTTATTCAATTAAATCATTAAAGCACAAATCTGAAGTATAGCATAGAGTTCCAACAGTTCACAGTTTCAAGCAAACTTACCATTTGGATGAAACGCTGCTGGAATTTGACTGAAGCATCAAGAGCAATGTTGCTGTTCTCCCACTGAAATTTGGCCACCAGGCGAGATTTCACAACATCAAGGGATGTCATCTTCCACATGAAATTCCCATTTCTGAGGTTTATTTAAATTTTCATTAGAATGAAAAAGTTCGAAGAAAACAACAGCAGGATTGGACATGCTAAATATATACATCAAATCATGTAATGAACAATAAAGAGAGAGACCAAGTATGAAGGAGTCCATGTGCATTAGAAAATGTATTAACATACATAATCATGTGAAAGGCATAGATAATTTCATAGTTCAATAAATTCAAATTCAATTCAGAGGAATTTCCACTTCAACCAGTTAAGATTTCCATTATGTCAAAAGAAAATGAAATAGAATTGTAGAGTCAATTAAATAGAAATCACTCTTTTGTGAAGATTCATGGCATCAGTGAGAGAAAAGACATGGAATAATAGATAAAAAAAATGTTTTACTGTTAAAAGTGTGGCTCATTATTAGGAAACATGGCTAATCCTGTAAAGAAATTTAGATGAAGAAACTATGTATCAACACCAGCTTGAAATTCACTCCAGCTCTAAGAAGCATAAATGCCTAGAAAAAAAATACAAGGAAATTAATCAGAAATCAAAATAATGAAAAGAACATCATGTACAATCGTGTACACATTTGGCCTTTCCTAAGCACCACAGACATTTGGATAATATAAATGTACAATATGCTGGGTTGTACAATATGTTGGACTGACACAAAGCCACCACGTAGGCAGCAGCTAGTCAGCCAGTCAGTTCTGTACTAGCTCTCATTAAAGGCAGCACATGCACCTGGTGCCTCACTCACCCATCCTACTTAGTGCAGTGGTTGTTGGATCAATGTCTTCACCATGGCAGGATGTTGCCCCTGTCTTGCCACTCAGATGACCAGATCCAGCTACTGGGTACTACAGATGCCCACTGCACTCAAACAAACCCACAGGGCATCTCTGCTCTATAGCAGTAGCTGGTGGCACAACCAATCTGCCACCCATTTTCAAGGACTCCACCATCAAGCAGCCCCAGAAAGATGCAATATGGAGATGTTCACTGCAGCATTTAGGTTATGAAGGTCCTCACTGGAATGTTGGCTGGAGCTCAATGACTGAGCACCATTGGAGGCAGTCCTGCACATCTGTTTCTACTGTATACTAGCCCTTCAGCACTCCCTGGACACCAGGTTCACTATGGGACTGTGGCACATGCTGTCCATAACAGAAACACTGACACCAATGATCGCATTGCCCTCCAAGCAACCAACCAAGCAGCCAATTGGTGCAGGTTCTTCACGACAACCCAGCGCCCAAGCAAGTCCATGTGTGAATACTTGACACAGTCAGTTAAGTGTGCAGTGGACTGAGTTTAGGTGTACTCATTGTGACAGCAGCCTGTTCAAATACATGCTGTTCTGGAAACTAGTAGCTGGCCTACAAAGTGCAATGGTAAAGGAACAGGCATTTCATAAGTGAGGGTTGTTAATTGACATGGATTTGTTATGCAAGTTCTGTGTCGCATTTGAGGCTACCCTCAACACTGTTGGGAATGCTAAGCAAGAAAACTTGGTGTCACCAGCCCCTAGTTGCAGCATCAACCATCACTGACAGCAGCAGCAATGCAGTGGAGTCAGGTGACAGTGCATTGCCAAGACCAGTTACAGTCCCACTTTCCCTGGTGGAGGAAAAGTGCTACAGCTGAAGGAGTGCCTCCACCTTCACTTTTCCAATTCCATCTTCAACACTGTCAGGAGCCCTCTTCCTGTGATGACAATGAGCCACACATGATCCACCTACTCCCAGGTGCCAAGCTACATGCCACACACTGGCTTCTGTATAAAGGCACTGGGAGGCAGAGGTCAAGAAGCAACTCAAATTTTGTCATCTCTTTTGGTGTCGAGTGTATAATGTGCATGCACACTTATTATCTTGGGGGAGGATGTACAATATGTTGGGTTGTACAATATATTGGGCCAACACAAAGCCACCACATAAGCAAAGGCTAGTCAGCTAGTCAATTATGTACTAGCATTTATTACAGGCAGCACACACATCTGGTGTCTCACTTGCCAAACATACTGTAACTAAAAGCCAGACATCTTCTGAGAAACAAGGCATGGTTAAGTAAGTGAAACCTCAATGTGCATTTTCTTAACTGACTACATAAAAAAAATATTAATCTATTCTTAGAAATTAAGTAACAAGTAGTAGTATACCACTTTAAGTGTTTCCAAAGCATTCCACAACACATAAATAACATAAACAATATTTTATACATAGGAAAAGATGGGAAAAAATTAACATTGACCAAAAATGTCCAAAGTCATATCAGTGGCTCTACTGCTTACATGGTTAACTGAGATACAATACTGTACATAAAAACATAAGAAATAAGGGAAGCTCTAAGAAGCCCCCAGGCTTTTTTTTTTTTTTTTTATGTAGGAAGGACACTGGCCAAGGGCAACAAAAATCTAATAAAAAAAATGCCCACTGAAATGCCAGTCCCATAAAAGGGTCAAACCAGTGGTCAAAAATTGATGGATAAGTGTCTTGAAACCTCCCTCTTGAAGGGATTCAAGTCATAGGAAGGTGGAAATACAGAAGCAGGCAGGGAGTTCCAGAGTTTACCAGAGAAAGGGATGAATGCCTGAGAATACTGGTTAACTCTTGTTAGAGGTGGACAGAATAGGGGTGAGAGAAAGAAGAAAGTCTTGTGCAGCGAGGCCGCGGAGGGAGGAAAGGCATGCAGTTAGCAAGATCAGAAGAGCAGTTAGCATGAAAATAGCAGTAGAAGACAGCTAGATGTGCAACATTGCGGCAGTGAGAGAGAGGCTGAAGACAGTCAGTTATAGGAGAGGAATTGATGAGATGAAAAGTTTTTGATTCCACCCTGTCTAGAAGAGCAGTATGAATGGAACCCCCCCAGACATATGAAGCATACTCCATACATGGACGGATAAGGCCCTTGTACAGAGTTAGCAGCTGGGGGGGTAAGAAAAACTGGCAGCGACGTCTCAAAACACCTAACTTCATAGAAGCTGTTTTAGGTACAGATGAGATGTGAAGTTTCCAGTTCAGATTATACGTAAAGAACAGACCAAGGATGTTCAGTGTAGAAGAGGGGGACAGTTGAGTGTCATTGAAGAAGAGGGGATAGTTGTCTGGAAGGTTCTGTCGAGTTGATAGATGGAGGAATTGAGTTTTTGAGTCATTGAACAATACCAAGTTTGCTCTGCCCTAATCAGAAATTTTAGAAAGATCAGAAGTCAGGCGTTCTGTGGCTTCTCTGCGTGATATGTTTACCTCCTGAAGGGTTGGACGTCTATGAAAAGACGTGGAAAAGTGCAGGGTGGTATCATCAACGTAGGAGTGGATAGGACAAGAAGTTTGGTTTAGAAGATCATTAATGAATAATAAGAAGAGAGTGGGTGACAGGACAGAACCCTGAGGAACACCACTGTTAATAGATTTAGAAGAACAGTGACCGTCTACCACAGCAGCAATAGAACGGTCAGAAAGGAAATTTGAGATGAAGTTACAGAGAGAAGGATAGAAACCATAGGAGGGTAGTTTGGAAATCAAAGCTTTGTGCCAGACTCTATCAAAAGCTTTTGATATGTCCAAGGCAACAGCAAAAGTTTCACCAAAATCTCTAAAAGAGGATGACCAAGACTCAGTAAAGAAAGCCAGATCACCAGTAGAGCAGCCTTGAAGGAACCCATAATGGCGATCAGATAGAAGGTTGTGAAGTGATAGATGTTTAAGAATCTTCCTGTTGAGGATAGATTCAAAAACTTTAGATAGGCAGGAAATTAAAGCAATTAGACGGTAGTTTGAGGGATTAGAACGGTCACCCTTTTTAAGGAACAGGTTGAATGTAGGCAAACTTCCAGCAAGAAGGAAAGGTAGATGTTGACAAACAGAGCTGAAAGAGTTTGACTAGGCAAGGTGCAAGCACGGAGGCACAGTTTCGGAGAACAATACGAGGGACCCCATCAGGTCCATAAGACTTCTGAGGGTTTAGGCCAGCAAGGGCATGGAAAACATCATTGCAAAGAATTTTAATACGTGGCATGAAGTAGTCAGAGGGTGGAGGAGAGGGAAGAACAAGCCCAGAATCGTCCAAGGTAGAGTTTTTAGCAAAGGTTTGAGCAAAGAGTTCAGCTTTAGAAATAGATGTGATAGCAGTGGTGCCATCTGGTTGAAATAGAGGAGGGAAAGAAGAAGAGGAAGCAAAGTTATTGGAGATATTTTTGGCTAGATGCCAGAAATCACGAGGGGAGTTAGATCTTGAAAGGTTTTGACATTTTCTGTTAATGAAGGAGTTTTTGGCTATTTGGAGAACAGACTTGGCATGGTTCCGGGCAAAAATATAAAGTGCATGAGATTCTGGTGATGGAAGGCTTAAGTACCTTTTGTGGGCCACCTCTCTATCATGTATAGTACGAGAACAAGCTGTGTTAAACCAAGGTTTAGAAGGTTTAGGACGAGAAAAAGAGTGAGGAATGTATGCCTCCATGCCAGACACTATCACCTCTGTTATGCGCTCAGCACACAAAGACAGGTCTCTGACACGGAAGCAGTAGTCATTCCAAGGAAAATCAGCAAAATACCTCCTCAGGTCCCCCCAACTAGCAGAGGCAAAACGCCAGAGGCAGCTTCGCTTAGGGGGATCCTGAGGAGGGATTGGAGAGATAAGACAAGATAAAGATATGAGATTGTGATCGGAGGAGCCTAACGAAGAAGAAAGGGTGACAGCATAAGCAGAAGGATTAGAGGTCAGGAAAAGGTCAAGAATGTTGGGCGTATCTCCAAGACAATCAGAAATACGAGTAGGGTGTTGCACCAATTGCTCTAGGTCATGGAGGATAGCAAAGTTGTAGGCTAGTTCACCAGGATGGTCAGTGAAGGGAGAGGAAAGCCAAAGCTGGTGGTAAACACTGAAGTCTCCAAGAACGGAGATCTCTGCAAAAGGGAAGAGGTTCAGAATGTGCTCCACTTTGGAAGTTAAGTAGTCAAAGAATTTCTTATAGTTAGAGAAGTTAGGTGAGAGGTATACAGCACAGATAAATTTAGTATGAGAGTGTCTCTGTAGTCGTAGCCAGATGGTAGAAAACTCGGAAGATTCAAGAGCGTGGGCATGAGAGCAGGTTAAGTCATTGCGCACATAAACGCAGCATCCAGCTTTGGATCGAAAATGATGATAGAGAAAGTAGGAGGGAACAGAAAAGGGGCTACTGTCAGTTGCCTCAGACACCTGAGTTTCAGTGGGGAAAAGAAGATGAGGTTTAGAAGAGGAGAAATGGTGTTCTAAAGATTGAAAATTAGATCTTAGACCGCGAATGTTGCAGAAGTTAATGAAGAAAAAGTTGAGGAGGGGTGTCAAGACACTTAAGAGTCGTCGACAGAAAGGCAGATTTTTTTTTTTTTTATGTAGGAGGGACACTGGCCAAGGGCAACAAAAATCCCCCCCCACAAAAAAAAACATTGAAATGCCAGTCCCATAAAAGGGTCAAAGCAGTAGTCAAGAACTGATGGATAAGTGTCTTGAAACCTCCCTCTTGAAGGAATTCAAGTCATAGGAAGGTGGAAATATAGAAGCAGGCAGGGAGTTCCAGAGTTTACCAGAGAAAGGGATGAATGATTGAGAATACTGGTTAACTCTTGCATTAGAGAGATGGGCAGAATAGGGGTGAGAGAAAGAAGAATGTTTTGTGCAGCGAGGCCACGGGAGGAAGAGAGGCATGCAGTTAGCAAGATCAGAAGAGCAGTTAGCATGAAAATAGCGGTAGAAGACAGCTAGAGATGCAACATTGCGGTGGTGAGAGAGAGGCTGAAGACAGGCAGTCAGAGGAGAAGAGTTGATGAGATGAAAAGTTTTTGATTCCACCCTGTCTAGAAGAGCAGTATGATTGGAACCCCCCAGACATGTGAAGCATACTCCATACATGGACGGATAAGGCCCTTGTACAGAGTTAGCAGCTGGGGGGATGAGAAAAACTGGCAGAGACATCTCAGAACACCTAACTTCATAGAAGCTGTTTTAGCTAGAGATGAGATGTGAAGTTTCCAGTTCAGATTATAAGTAGAGGACAGACCAAGGATGTTCAGTGTAGAAGAGGGGGACAGTTGAGTGTCATTGAAGAAGAGGGGACAGTTATCTGGAAGGTTGTGTTGAGTTGATAGATGAAGGAATTGAGTTTTTGAGGCATTGAACAATACCAAGTTTGCTCTGCCCCAATCAGAAATTTTAGAAAGATCAGAAGTCAAGCGTTCTGTAGCTGTAGCTTCTGCATGAAATGTTTACCTCCTGAAGGGTTGGACATCTATGAAAAGACGTGGAAAAGTGCAGGGTGGTATCATCAGTGTAGGAGTGGATAGGACAAGAAGTTTGGTTTAGAAGATCATTAATGAATAATAAGAAGAGAGGGGGTGACAGGACAGAACCCTAAGGAATACCACTGTTAATAGATTTAGGACAAGAAGTGATCATCTACCACAGCAGCAATAGAATGGTCAGAAAGGAAACTTGAGATGAAGTTACAGAGAAGGATAGAAGCTGTAGGAGGGTAGTTTGGAAATCAAAGCTTTGTGCCAGACTCAATCAAAAGCTTTTGATATGTCCAAGACAACAGCAAAAGTTTCACCAAAAGCTCTAAAAGAGGATGACCAAGACTCAGTAAGGAAAGCCAGAAGATCACCAGTAGAGCGGCCTTGACGGAACCCATACTGGCAATCAGATAGAAGGTTGTGAAGTGATAGATGTTTAAGAATCTTTTTGTTGAGGATAGATTCAAAAACTTTAGATAGGCAGGAAATTAAAGCAATACGACAGTAGTTTGAGGGATTAGAATGGTCACCCTTTTTAGGAACAGGCTGAATGTAGGCAAACTTCCAGCAAGAAGGAAAGGTAGATGTTGACAGACAGAGCTGAGAGAGTTTGAGTAGGCAAGGTGCAAGCACGGAGGCACAGTTTCAGAGAACAATAGGAGGGACCCCATCAGGTCCACAGGCTTTCCGAGGGTTTAGGCCAGTAAGTGCATGGAAAACATCATTGCGAAGAATTTTAATAGGTAGCATGAAGTAGTCAGAGGTTGGAGGAGGTGGAGGAACAAGCCCAGAATTGTCCAAGGTAGAGTTTTTAGCAAAGGTTTGAGCTAAGATTTCTGCTTTAGAAATAGATGTTATAGCAGTGGTGCCATCTGGTTGAAATGAAGGAAGGAAAGAAGAAACAGCAAAGTTATTGGAGATATTTATGGCTAGATGCTAGAAGTCATGAGGGGAGTTAGATCTTGAAAGATTTTGACACTTGCTGTTAATGAAGGAGTTTTTGGCTAGTTGGAGGACAGACTTGGCATTGTTCTGGGCAGAAATGTAAAGTGCGTTGTGTTGTGAGACACAAAGGGAAACGTTCAGTGAGGTCACAGCTGGGCTTAATGGTAAATTCACAGCACCCCTTGAACAATGCTTTAGACCTCACTGGGAGTAATTATCATTTCAGCAGGTGTCTACTGCCTACTCCATCTATCTATCTAGGATAGTTTTCTGAACAAGTATACATGTCCACCCAGGGATCTTAAGTTATAAGGAACAACATATATTTAGGATTTCACGTCACAATATTTAACTGACGTCACAGCGGTTCCAATGAGATGTCCTACTACCTATCCATTGTCAGTTCGCTGTCTACCTCCACGCAGTCCACTTCAACTCTGCTTGGGCTCTGCTTGATGAGCCTTCTCCCTTTCAGTCCTATTTGGACTGTGGATGAAAGTGACTTCGATGTTCTACAGGTTTCTCTTATACTGCAATATGTTTTTATACAATGCAGTTTGGCGCAGAGGCTGGCTTCCTGCTGCCCTATCATGATAAAATATAGCGCCGGCCTGACCCCCTCTGTCTCCTTAGTGAGCAGTGTGATGTCTGGCCCGGGATCCGCTTACCACACACCCCAGCGTTCTGGTTCCTCATCGTCAGGTGGGAAAAAGCGTAGCAGTGGGGAATTGGACGGTTTAGTTTCGTCGCGGAAAAGGAGCCAGTCGTCAATGGAGGTTTCTGCCCCTCGCCAGCCGTGTGCTTCCCCGCCCTCACCTGTTGCCGGGCCCAGCCATGTTACCACGTTGGCCGAGTTCCCATCTGTGTCTGGGGAGAATGCAGCCATGGACCGACTCTCTACCCTCCTTTCTGGCCTTATTGACAGACTGGACTAAGTTCCTGCGCAACCTGTGGAGTCGCCGGTTACTGGTACCAACTTCAGCGGGTTTAATGCTCTCTCTTCCTCTGAGGAAGAGGAGGGAGAGATTCAGGCCAGTCAGCCAGACCCTCTTGATGACTTAGACCAGCTTGCCCCTGATGAGACGGTGGACGAGGACTTCATGAAGGCATTGGAAGATTTCTCTGGCAACTTCTATGGTGAGGAGGAGAAGGGTGAGCCTCTGTCGGCTCGCTTGGCCACCATCCTCAACTCCAGCCTTCATCGTCGTCCACAAGCAGATAATGTGAAGTCAACCTGTGCGTCGATCAAGCTACCCAGTAATGTCCCGAACCTGTCAGTGCCTGTGACCAACCCTGCCATAACTAAGGCCATGAGTTTGCATGGGAGGCTTGTAGACGGTAAGCTCTTCCAGACTAACGGCCTGCTGTCTAAGGCCTTAGTCCCTATTGCAGTTTGTGTAAATGACATTGGGGAAGAGAAAGGTAAGAGTTTGCACTGCTACTTAGATGGACTTAACTGTTGTCTGCATCTTCTCACTTCAGCAGTAAATTATATTAATCAACTGAGAAAAGATATTGCCCGGATTCATGTGCGGGATTCGGCTATGGTAGATTTATGTAAATGGGAGTGTGAAGTGGAGACAAGATGAATTGTTCCCCTTTGATGTGGCCAAAAAATGTGAAGAGATCCACAGGGCAGGGCGGCTGGGTCGGCCGGCGTTTCGCCCTTCTAAGGTACCTGGCAGGCAGTTTACTCCCTCTTCCCGCCCGACACACCGGTTTTCCCAGGCTTCCCACCAGTACCTCGCACTTTTACTAAGTTAATGAAGCCTGTTCTTTCCAACTTACGGTCCCTTGGAATAGTTGTTTCATGTTATTTAGATGACTGTCTTTTTTATTGCCCCTTCTCCAGATATTTTGCGGGCTAAGGTAGGCTACGCCTTACATTTCTTGGATTCTCTGGGTCTCACTATTAATGTGCAGAAGTCAGTTTTGGAACCTACACAGAGAGTTATTTTCCTTGGCGTGGTTCTCGACTTGGTTACCATGACTGTCACTTTGTCATCCTCCAGGAAGGAGCGCATCAAAGAACAAGGCTTACTCCTCCTCAAAGATGATACAACTTTATTTGACTTGTCTTCTTTTACTGGTTTAGCAGTGGCTGCTGGCCCTGCAGTGGAGCTAGCTCCTCTCCGTTACAGGTACCTGGAAATCCTACGTAACAGAGGTCTTTCTCAGTCTTGTGGAAATTACCATTCCCGTATCTCTTTGGATACTCATGCCCGGACTTTAGTTACTTGGTGGGTAACTAATGTCGATTCTCAGGTGAGGTCGATTCACCCTTCTCCCCCAGACTGTGAGCTGTTCACAGATGCCTGCCTGACTGGTTGGGGTGCTTCGATGGGGGCTGTTAAAACTGGAGGTCACTGGGCCCAGCTGGAGCTGGATCACATTAATTCTCTGGAGTTGAAAGATATTCTCTTGGGCTTACAGTCCCTATGTAAGGATCGGACAGGCTCTCATACCCAGCTCCACTCCAACAATGCCACAGCTGTTGCCTGTATTAATCGTTGTGGTAGCATGAGACCTACACTTCAGGCGCTTACTGAGCAGATTTTTGAATGGGCAGCGTCTCAGGGTATTTCCTTGTCTGCAGCACATGTGCAGGGTGTCTCCAATGTGATAGCTGACATGGAATCTAGAGTCAGCAAAATGGATAGTGAATGGATGCTACAGCCATTAATTTTTAGGAAGCTTTGTCAGCGATTTTATACTCCCGAGATAGATCTTTTTGCCACTTGTATTAATGCTCAATTACCTGCTTTTGTCTCTTGGAAGCCTGACCCATCTGCTATGGACATTAATGCCTTCACCCTGGACTGGGGTGGTAAAAGTTTATATGCTTTTCTACCTTTCAGTGTGATCTCCAGGACTCTGCAAAAACTGCAGGATGACGGTGCAACAGTTTTGATGATTCTCCCTCTATGGCCAACACAGGTGTGGTTCCCGACGGCCCTTCAGTTATCGGTAGCCACACCAGTTTTACTACCATGCTGCCCTCTTGTTCTCCCTCAGCAGCCAACTCTCACACACCCCTGAGCTCACAAGATGGTCTTGACAGCAATGCTGCTCTCCGGACAGCCTTCACACATCGCGGCATTTCATCAGAAGTTGCCCAATTTTTCCTTCACTCATGGAGAGGCACAATATAGGCCACATATCAACAAATGGTTGCTATTTTGTCTCGGCAGGACGACTGATCCTTTTCAGGCCCCTATAGGTGTCCTTTTACATTATATTTTATCAGAATTTAACCGGGAACCAGGCCATGGGTACAGCACTATGAACACCATCCGGTCTGCCATCTCTGCCATTGCCACAATTGCTGACCGACCTGCAGGCCAGCATCCTTTGGTTTCTCAGTTTATGAAGGCAGTTTTTCTACAGCGACCATCTTTTTCTCGTACACATGTGACTTGGGACCCTCAACCGGTTTTAGATTATATCTGTAGTCTTGGCACCACTGAGGCTTTGTCATTCCTTCACTTATCCAGAAAACTGGTCATTCTTTTGCTCTTGTTGTCAGGCCAGCGTGGCCAAACCTTGCATTTGCTAGATATTCGCAACTTAAGTCTTTCTGAGTCTCAGGCTGTTTGGGATTAGTGATCTCTTGAAAACTTCTTGTCCAGGGGTCCATCTTTCAGGGTTAGTATTTGAAGCATATCCACATGACAGTCGATTGTGTATTGTGCACACTATAAAACATTATCTTCATAGAACTAGGCCCATCCGAGGCGAGCTTACTGGATTTTCTTGACTACACATCCCCCAGTACAGTTGGCTTCTCGGGACACTTTGCGTCGTTGGGTGAGAGATGTGATGGGAGCAGCTGGCATTGACCTTACGGTGTTTTCTCCCCATTCTACTAGGTCAGCATCATCCATCAAGGCGGCCCTAGTGTTGCCTTTGTCAACGATTATCTCCACTATTGGTTGGGCGAGGGAGTCTACATTTACACGCCACTACCACAAGCCTCTTACTCAACATGGACAGTTTGCGAGGGCCGTTTTACCCTAGGGTGTCTGGCTTAATTCCAGGCTTGAGGTGACTTATGGGGATCCTTGGGCTCCCTTTTGGTTTAGGGATGAATTACCTATAACGGTGGAACTATTCCACTATTATGGTTTATTGAATTATTGGGCTTCTTTCCTTTTCCCTGTGGATCTTTTTGGTACTATTAAATATAAAATTTTGTGTTTGTAATTTCAACATATGTTGTGCTTTATGGGTGTGTTCCTTTTGTATTGCATATTATGGATATCCTGACATAAACTATTATGCTTCACCGGATTATAGTTGTCTGTTGCTGTTGTTCTTTGTCTGTTGTGACTTACTGTTGTGATTTTGAAATACAGTTTCTTTTCCTATTCTTCTTGGGCATTTTGTCTCCATAGTTCCATTTCTAGCCATTTCTACTCTCTGAGTACTCTTTTTAGATTTGAGGAACCTCTCTAAAGCTCTCATTGGAACCGTCATGACGTCAGTTAAATATCGTGACGTCAAATTGTAAGATTAAACGAGTACTTACCAAGTGTGAAGTTTGATCGCAATTTCATGAACATTTAACGACGTCATGGTGGTATACAATGCCCTCCCTCCCAGCCCTTTCTGGTCATGCTCACTTCGGGGTCTCAGCCCCTGCAATTCTTTCTCACTGCTTCCTCAAACCTACACTTTCAATGGACTGACGATGGATAGGTAGCAGGACATCTCATTGTATATCACCGTGACGTCGTTAAATGTTCGTGAAATTGCGATAAAACTTCATACTTGGTAAGTACTCGTTTAATCTTACAAATATTCATCACATTATGCCAAGAATATGAATGCTTTTCTTAAATATTCAAGTATGAATGGGAACACTGATTTCTAATAAGAATAATTTATAAATTAATACAAATGCACCCAAACACTGCATTCAAATGCATTCAAATATGAATGGTGAATATGAATGCTTTATCTCTGACAATACATGCATTTTTTTAAATTTGTACCTTATTCTAGGAATTCAAGAAAAATCACAAGGTTTGGGAAATTCATATTAAGAGAGTGCTCACTGCATTTTGGTAAAAAAAAAAGGGCATGTTTCAAAATGTGCAGTAATGTATTCATTATCTTTCTAGAATAATTGCCAGGGCATCTGTTTTCCATGAAAAGCACTGTTGACTGGTTTAAAGTCCATTTAAATGTCCCATGGCAAAAGCAGGTGTGGGTTCAGGAAAGATCCTATAAAATCGTCTTACATGGCTTGTTTTTGCCTGAATATGGTAGCAATGGTTACAATCTTATTCCTCTTTGAAGTATGATGATATGGGCCTTGTATGGTAGTATCTGGTAGGAAGCAGCTTGTCCAGCTAGGCTACTAGGTGACTGTCTATCAGTGGTTTCTATGCCTTCAATGGGAGTGACTTTGGAGTTCCTTGTTCCTTGCCTTCTCTCTCTTATTGCTCTTTCTATCCATTCAACAAGGATAGAAGGAGGAAAATTAATGGTAAGCAGCAGCTAAAATATTTGAGAAGCATAAAAATTAAGAATAAAAGAAGGATACAGCCTAGTCTTTGCTTTCACCCGAGGAAGGACAAAATGCTGCATTCACCTCCTCTCTGCCCACCTCTCCTTCTCCCTCACTGCCTGCCCCATCCACTAACAAAGAAAATACTAACACTGCAAGAAGAGGCAGGGAAGAGAAGAAAAAGGAACTGTATATGGTGCTGTTTGTGCACCCTTGCCTATGTAATTGAAGGACAATGTTTAGCAAGGAATGCATTATGGAGGGAAAGAATGGTATTTACTGCTGGTATATAAAAAAAATAAATAAATACCTTTACTCTATAAAGTGACATTATGAGGATCCCAGCAGTGAGGTATTTACTAAATACTTGTACCTACTTTTTCCATGGCCTTAGAGAAACTGATAAAAGGCCTGGGACAAGTAGTAGTAAATGTTGGAATAATGTGATAATTCTTACAGTGCTTCATGTACTTTGGTTCCAGAGTTATATAAATAACATTCAAATTGTTTAATAAATAAAGGAGATAAAGACATTTCAATCTTTAAATAGCTGTAACTCAAAACATGATTTTTTACCTTTAAATATTTCCATAAAATCAATGAGTGATCAGATTTCTTTAGAAAATGCTATATCTATTGTTCATGACAAGAAAATTGTTGGCCATTTTGATTTTTTACTAAATGTGAAGAAAAAAAAAAAGACAGGATGGAGAAAAGGGCAAAAAATGTCAACATTACGTTTTTGGTTGACATGATGCGGCGTTATTTTATAACGTATGGCAAATAAAAAAAAGGGGGTGGTGAAACGTTTGGATAACAAGTGACCTTCCACACCCCAAGTAACTTTACGATAATTATTGTAACCTCTAGAATATTTTAATTCAAATAATTGCAAATTATGTAAGCATCATGCCACAATGACCTAGGTCATTCTTTTTCTATGAACAGGCTATATGATAATAATCCAAAATAGTCTTAGTTCATGTCTTAGTCCCAAATACTTTTTTCATGTGATTTTTTTTATTTGGATTTTCAGCCCATTGGTGTTAGCACTCCCCTTAAGATGAAAAGCCACTTTAAGATTCCTTCACATGAGATGACTAGTTACAGCACATCACTTACAGCCACATACAGCAAAGAAGTTTTGAATGATTGCATTCAAATGTGGCACATGCACTTGTTTTTATAATTTTGCATAGTTGCCTTCAAGGTAAGTGGCACTAACAATTGCTGTAAGTGATTGCCCCATGTGCAAGAGTAATAGTAAGCCATCATATGATATTTTACAGTTTTACAACTGAACAAAAAATGCCTCACCTGAAAGGTGCATATGGTGTAACAAAAGATCCTTCTAACTCCTTGGTGGTACCTGTTCCTTTCAAATGGAACTCACTGTTGACAGAAGTGTTTAACCTGCCATCAAAGTGTCCTGGACGCTCATTAACAGGAAGACAATATTCAATGGCTAGGTCCAAGTTTTCATATCCACTCACTGGGGTTGTGATAGTTAACTGAAGTTTCCCCTCATCCTCTTGTTTGAAACTGGCCTTCACCTCAACCTGAAATTGCATTAAGCTGCATCACTGATATATTTGTCTACCTATATACAAGGCTTTTTTCAAAATGCTTCTTCTCAGATACATACCTGCCTCCTCCTCCCTCTCCTCTACCTCCTCTATTACCATAAATGGCATAATTTATAACATTACTTTTCACTTACTAGCAAAATCAATAGCATTACTTTTCACTCAGTGGCATAATTTAAAGCATTACTTTTCATTTCCTGCATTTTTTCCAAGAAATTATGAGAACTTTCAAAATTTCTTCCACCCCATAATTCCATCCATAGGGTTCCAACTTTTTTTTCTTACCACTATATTCTCTCTCTCTCTCTCTCTCTCTCTCTCTCTCTCTCTCTCTCTCTCTCTCTCTCTCTCTCTCTCTCTCTCTCTCTCTCTCTCTTTCTCTGCACACAGTGCTGTGGGTAGTACTAGCAGCATCTCAAATAAGTAAGAACATCTATTAATAGCCACCGTTTTGAATTTGTTTTTGTCTCATCATTACTGAGGGGCAAGTTCCAAGCCCCTCAGCAAATCCTGAAATTTAAGCAGTTTCATTAAGCTTCTTGTAGTTGAAATGCAATGGTAACACCCTAGCCTATGGAATAATAACATTGTAACATATCACCCATAAAATTACTATTATTGACAGTGCTAACTCCAAACAAGATTTATAGTGGAACCAGACTAACTTGGTACTCGGGGTGTTGGCTGTTCCTGTCTCACATTAGTATCACATTCACAGTTGACAGGCATATGAACATCTCTCTCTCTTTCACTCATACTGTCATCATTTGCCTTGATTATTCCAAAATTATATGCTGCTATACTCGACTGGATGTTTTTTGAATGGCTTTCAATTTGATGATGAAACAATGATGCTGCACATCTTCTGCTACACTTGGCAATGCATATAGGCCATGCAGTGCTGCTGTTCCAGGCTATGCATGCCCTGCTGGCCATGGTCAGGTCAGGTCACTCCAGGGTTGAGGTGGCAACAGCACGGAGAGGTATAGCCAACACCCCAAGTACCACTATAGCTTAAAATAGGCACAAGCTTCCAGGAGCATCAACAAAAATAGAAGACCTAACTATAAGGACAAATTTTGAAAGGTTAAGAAGGTAATTCCAAGAGTTAACTGGTAATGGACAGAAGAGGAAGGTTAGATGAGATCTGGGAATGTAGTGGGAGAATTATGGCAAATTAACCTGAAATGTGACTTGAGGGTGTAGTGAAGGTGCCAGATAAGGCTGGATCAGTCTGAGGAGTGAGTGGAGCAGATTATGGGTGAGATGAGAGACTAATGTTGATGACTTCTATGAATATTTAATTAATAAATTGCAAGAAAGCCAGTAAATACGGTAGCTACAGCATGTAAATGTGTGTAGTGGATAAAAAGAGTAAAATACTGTACTGTAGATACTATAAGACTAACTAAGTGAAAAGTAGTGTCTTACTGACTGAAAACCAACACTTATAGATTATGCCTGTGCTCTTCATCCACATTAGCTTCTGATAAGTACTACTTATAATCAAGAGATGTTCTTCTGAGTGTACAACATCTTTATGAACAAGTTTGGGAGATTTAAGCTTTCTTTTATTTATATATTTATTCATTTATCTATTTCTTTTTATACAATATGGTTGCTGCTAGTGTAGGGGTCCAGTTCTGCTATCTGCCCACATTAGAAGCAATTTGTATTAGAGCTGTAATGAAAGCGATGACAGAAAATGACTATGGTTCCTACCTGGCTGTGAGAGGCCCCTCAGAAAAAAATCAAATAAAATATTTCCAGACCATCCATAGCATTTCATGTTTTATGCATATAACTGAAGGTAATATAAACATAGAAGTTCATAAAAGATCAAAAGGATAATTATAAAAAATCACTAAAGTACACTAAAAATCATAAAAAAAACATGCTAAGCCACTGTTTACACACTGCTAATGAACACTCACTGTTGACATCACTGTGGATGGTAGCAGCAGCAGCAGTGGCTATAGTCAGCCCTTCTCACTAAACTTGCATCACTGTATATGGTGGCAGTGGTGATAGCGACTGAAGCCTGCCCTTCTCATTAAACTCCCATCACTATGTATGGCACCAGTGGCAGCAGCAGCAGCAGCAACAGCAGCTTACTTAACTTGCATTACTGTGCATGGTAGTTTCTAGGGTGAATTTGCTAGCAGCAAAAATTACTTGCATCAAAATGCACAGTAACAAGTCAGTCAGACTTGGCCTCAACCTTGATGATATATATGGTGCTTTGTGAAGGCTGAGTTTCTTTCCTGTCATCAGCATTGATTTCCTTCATCACTACAACTTCTGGATCAACTTACAACATGGCAGAGTTTGAGTCCCCACAACTCGACAAAGTGAAGCATTTAACTTCCAAAGTGGAGCACATTCTGACTCTCTTCCCTTTTTGCAGAGATCTCCATTCTTGGAGACTTCAATGTCCACCACCAGCTTTGGCTTTCCTCTCCTTTCACTGCCCATCCTGGTGAACTAGCCTTCAACTTTGCTATCCTCCATGACCAAGAGCAATTGGTGCAACATCCTACTCATATTCCTGACCATCCTGGAGATATCCCCAACATTCTTGACCTTTTCCTGACCTCTAATCCTTCTGCTTATGCTGTCACCCTCTCTTCTCCATTGGGCTCCTCTGATCATAATCTCATATCTGTATCTTGTCCTATCATTCAAATCCCTCCTCAGGATCCCCCTAAGTGAAGGTGCCTCTGGCATTTTGCCTCTGCTAGTTGGGGGGACCTGAGGAGGTATTTTGCTGATTTTCCTTGGAATGATTACTGCTTCCATGTCAGGGACCCTTCTTTGTGTGCTGAGCACATAACAGAGGTGATAGTGTCTGGCATGCAAGCATACATTCCTCACTTTTCTCGACCTAAACCTTCCAAACCTTGGTTTAACATAGTTCGTTCTTGTGCTATACATGATAGAGAGGTGGCCCACAAAAGGTACTTAAGCCTTCAATCACCAGCACCTCATACACTTTATATTTCTGCCCAGAACCATGCCAAGTCTGTCCTCCAATTAGCCAAAAACTCCTTCATTAATAGAAAGTGTCAAAATCTTTCAAGATCTAACTCCCCTCATGACTTCTGGCATCTAGCCAAAAATATCTCCAATAACTTTGCTTCTTCTTCTTCTTTCCCTCCTTTATTTCAACCAGATGACCCCACTGCTATCACATCTATCTCTAAAACTGAATGGTTTCCTCAAACCTTTGCTAAAAACTCTATCTTGGACGATTCAGGGCTTATTCCTCCATCTCCTCCACCCTCTGACTACTTCATGCTACCTATCAAAATTCTTCGCAATGATGTTTTCCATGCCCTTGCTGGCCTAAACCCTCAGAAGGCTTATGGACCTGATGGGGTCCCTCCTATTGTTCTCCGAAACTGTGCCTCCGTGCTTGCACCTTGCCTAGTCAAATTCTTTCAAATCTGTCTGTCAACATCTACCTTTCCTTCTTGCTGGAAGTTTGCCTACATTCAGCTTGTTCCTAAAAAGGGTGACCATTCTAATCCCTCAAACTACCGTCCTATTGCTTTAATTTCCTGCCTATCTAAAGTTTTTTAATCTATCCTCAACAGGAAGATTCTTAAACATCTATCACTTCACAACCTTCTACCTGATCGCCAGTACAGGTTCCGTCAAGGCCACTCTACTGGTGATCTGGCTTTCTTTACTGAGTCCTGGTCATCCTCTTTTAGAGATTTTGGTGAAAATTTTGCTGTTGCCTTGGATATATCAAAAGCTTTTGATAGAATCTGGCACAAAGCTTTGATTTCCAAATTACCCTCCTATGGCTTCTATCCTTCTCTCTGTAACTTCATTTTAAGTTTCCTTTCTGACCATTCTATTGCTGCTGTGGTAGATGGTCACTGTTCTTCTCCTAAATCTATTTACAGTGGTGTTCCTCAGGGTTCTGTCCTGTCATCCATTCTCTTCTTATTATTCATCAATCACCTTCTAAACCAAACTTCTTGTCCTATCCACTCCTACACTGATGATACCACCCTGCACTTTTCAACATCTTTTCATAGATGTCCAACACTTCAGGAAGTAAACATTTCATGCAGGGAAGCCACAGAATGCCTGACTTATGATCTTTCTAAACTTTTTGATTGGGGCAGAGCAAACTTGGTATTGTTCAACGCCTCAAAAACTTAATTCCTCCATCTATCAACTCGACACAACATTTGAGACAACTATCCCCTCTTCTTCAATGACACTCACCTGTCCCCCCTCTTCTACACTAAACATCTTTGGTCTGTCCTTTACTTATAAGCTGAACTGGAAACTTCACATCTCATGTCTAACTAAAACAGCTTCTATGAAGTTAGGGGTTCTGAGACATTTCTGCCAGTTTTTTTCACCCCTCCAGCTGCTAACTCTGTACAAGGGCCTTATCTGTCCAAGTATGGAGTATGCTTCACATGTCTGGGGGGGGGAGTCCACTCATACCGCTCTTCTAGACAGGGTGGAATCCAAAGCTTATCGTCTCATCAACTCCTCTCCTCTAACTAACTGTCTTCAGCCTCTCTCTCATCACTGCAATATTACATCTCTAGTTGTCTTCTACTGCTATTTTCATGCTAGCTGCTCTTCTGATCTTGCTAACTGCATGGCTCCCCTCCTTCCACAGCCTCACTGCACAAGACTTTCTTCTTTCTCTCACCCCTATTATGTCCACCTCTCTAATGTAAGAGTGTATGATGATCCATTCAAGGAGCTCCTCCAAAGACATTCCAAGTTTTTCAGAGTTGATTGTGAAGCGACTTAAGCTAAGATCTCCAGTCATCTTCCCTTGTAAAAACTGTTTGTAAGTTGTCATTCATGATTTCCACCACAGTTTTAGCATCCTTATACAGATATTCTATTCCAGACATGGCCTACCTCTTAACCTTCACTGCACACATCACACCACATTATTCTCTTCACTAGTTTACTGTCTTCCATCCTCTCCACATGCCCAAACCATATACAGGGATGTCTCAGTGATATGAGCTGTTAGGTTCCATTTGAATTGCTCATGTGGCGAATTCTCATTTATCGAAACATAACTAATGGCAAAAAGGGGTTAGGTTCTGTGATCCTTGTCAAAGGTAAGTTTTCAAGATAAAACCAAACACAGCAAACATGTCCATATTACATAACTGTCAATAAAGCAACCTGAAAAAGAAAACAGCATACAAAGAACATGATTTCATATTAACTATATAAAAGGTGCATAACACTAACCAATGCATAGTTAATGGGTCAAGAAAGAAAACTCTCACCACTCTTGTGCCCCTTAATTAACAATTTCTACCTTCTTTGTGAGTGTAACTGATACTCTAGCTCACTTAGCCTTACTGCTATGATTCGCAATGGAAGTTATTGACTGCTCAGAAGCCATAGTTAGCACTTGAGAGGCAAAATAATGCACAATCTATACACCACGTGGTCAGTCACACAATATCACACCAAAGACAGCAAATGAAAGAACACACCAGCAGTAACACTGTAACACATCCAAGCACTAATCAGTCACATAAAGCACTGTACACTGTACTTGTACTATATTGTAAATATGCTTGCAAGCAAAATGATGATAATAACAAGCAGTAAGACCATAAGGATGGATGTCTGAGAGACACAGAGATTAGTTTAAAAGAGGACTGGCAGGGGGAATGAATGGTAGGTAGGGGGACAAGGAAAAGGTGCGTGGTTCTCTTGCAGTACTTTGTGCATCTGAATCATTGTACATCACCATACAGCCCAGATGTGTTTGTGGGAGGATGCAGGAAGGCACACATTTTAAACTTTGTAATTTTACTAACCTTGGACTGAAGCTCATATCATCAGATTTTTGGGCTCATATAAAGAAAATTGTTCCTAATTTACACATCTTGTGCCATCAGTTTCTCATATAATGGATGCTCATATAACAGGATCCTCCCTGTAAACACAAGGCCCATCCAGCCAACTCTCTCAAAATACCAGTTCTTCTTTCCTCCCCATTTCTTATTCCATTCCTTCATGTTAATCCACACATATTCTACAAACATCCCATTCTCATTGTATTTCAATGGTTCTTCTCTGCTATTCACATGTTCCACATTTCAGCACAATACAGCACAGAGGTCACCACCATTCCTTCACATAATCCTCTCTTTACACTCATACCACCATGTCCTATGTATAATGATCTTTCTCAGTCCACTAAGTATTTTTCCTGTTTCCTTTAACCTGCACTTCACCTCTATCTCAACTCTTCAGTCCACTGTTACTGTTGATTTCCAATACTTAAAACAATCCACCCTTCCAGTTGTTCTCCAATCAATCTCACATTCATCCTTTCACCAGTTATCTCACGAGCATCTCATTACTTTTCTCTTGCCAACACTCACTTTCAGCTTCCTCCTACAAACATGCCCAAACTCCTCCATTAGTCTTTTCAACTTCCCTTCTGAATCAGCCACTAGACCTGTATTATCAGCAAACAGTAGCAATCCCATACCTTTTCCTCCTCATTGATCAAACTCAGGCTTCTGCCTAAAAACCCTCATATTTATCTTCTTTACCATCCACATGCAATTTGAACAACCAGTGACATTACACAACCCTAATGCAAATCTACTTTGGCTGGGAAGAACTCACTCACACCATCACCAATTCTCACATCCCCACCTATTTTAAAGAGACTCTTCACTCCTTCCAACTGCCTGCCTCCCACTCTATACTTTCAGAACATTACACAGTCCCCTCTTATCAATCTTGTCATAGGCTTTTTTCCAAGACCATAAATGTCAAAAAAGACTTCCTTAACTTTCTTCTAAAACTTTTCACACAACTGCCTTACTGCAAAAATCTGATCTAGACAACCTCTTCCCTTTCAAAAACCTCCATTCCTCTTGAATGGGATTTTCTGGATCTCCAATTCTCTTTATCAGCATCCTACTGCACACCTTTCCAACTACACTCAGCAAACTGATATTCCTATAGTTTGAGCATTCCTGCCTATTCCCTTTTCCTTTATATAAGGGAACTACACATTAATGTCCAGTTTTCTGGCATCTTGCCAACAAAAAAAGCACACATTTACTAACCATACCAGTCATAATATAATGCTCTTCCATCTTCTTCAATGACACTCAACTGTCCCCCTTTTACACACTGAAAATCCCTGGTCTGTCCCTTTCTTATAATCTAAACTGGAAACTTCACATTTCATCTCTAGCTAAAACAGCTTCTATGAAACTGGGCATTCTGAGACATCTCCACCATTTTTTCTGTCTTCAGCCTCTTTCTCATCCCTGCAATGTTGCATCTCTACCTATATTCTACCACTATTTTCATACAAACTGCTCTTCTGATCTTGCTAACTGCATACCTCCCCTCCTCTTGCGGCCTCGCAGCACAACTTTCTTTATTCTCTCACCCTTGTTCTTTCCATCTCTCTAATGCAAGAGTTAACTAATATTCTCAACCATTCATTCCTTTCTTTGGTAAACTCTGGAACTCCCTGCTGGCTTCTGTATTTCCACTTTCCTATGAAATGAACTCCTTCAAGAGGGAGGTTTCGAAGACACTTATCCCTCAATTTTTGGCTACTGTTTCGGACCCTGTTTGGGGACTGGCATCTCAGTGTTTTTTTTTTTTTTACAATAGATTTTTGTTGCCCTTGGCTGGTGTCCCTCTTCTATATATATATATATATATATATATATATATATATATATATATATGAGAAGTTTTGGCTAGTTGGAGAACAAACTTAGAATGATTTGGGCAGAAATATAAAGTGCATGAGATTCAGGTGATGGAAAGCTCAAATACCTTTTGTGGGCCAGCTCTCTAACATGCATAGCACAAGAACAGGCTGTGTTTGGAAGGTTCAGGTTGAAAGAAGAATGTACACCTCCATTCCAGACACTACCACCTCTTTTTATACACTCATCACACAGAGACGGATCTCTGACACGGAAGCTGTAGTCATTCCAAGGAAAGTCAAAATAATACCTCCTCATTCCAACAGAGAGGATAGGGTATCATCATAAGCAGAAGGATTAGAGATTAGGAAAAGATCAAGAATGTTAGGCATATCTCCCAGGCAGTCAAGAATACAAGTAGGGTGTTGCACCAGTTGCTCTAGTTCATAGAGAATAGCAAAGTTAAAGGCTAGTTCACCAGGATGGTCAGTGAAGGGAGAGGAAAGCCAAAGCTGGAGGTGAACAATGAAGTCTCCAAGAAGGGAGAACTCCTCAAAAAGGAAGAGAGTCAGATTGTGCTCCACTTTGGAAGTTAAGTAGTCAAAGAATTTTTTATAGTCAGAGGAGTTAGGTGAGAGATATACAGCACAGATAACTCTGTAGTTGTAGCCGGATAGTGAAAAATTCGGAAGATTTGAGAGCGTGGACACAAGAGCAGGTTAAGTCAATGTGCACATAGACGCAACATCCAACTTTGGATTGAAAATGAGGACAAAGAAAGAAGGAAGGAACAGAAAACGGGCTACTGTCAGTTGCCTCACACACCTGCGTTTCAGTGAGGAAAAAAAAAAGAGAGGAGAGGTGGTGTTCAACAGATTGAAAATTTGAGCTGGGGATGGAATGTCAGACCATCACCTGGTTGAAAGGAAGTTGAGAGTGAAACACAGATGAATAAAGTCTCAACGAGATAGTAAGACAAAGCAAGTTCTGATCATAATTGAGTAGAAGAGGGAGAAGACCAGGAAAAGGTTACAAAAGAGTAGAATGTAATGAAAGACCAGAAAGTGGGTAATGTGTAAGAAAAGTGGCAGTGTCTCAAAGGAGCAATTGTGGGCTGTGTGAAACAAGTGTGTTGAATGAGGTGGTGTGAGGAAAGGTAATGAAAAGTGGTGTGAGGTTATGTGTAGCTGTATAAGAAAGGAAGCATGCATATTAAACCTGGCTGCAAAAGGATCAGGAGTCATACAACAAATACAGAGAGAAGAGGAACCAACCAAAGAGGGTAAAGCAGGATGTGAAGATGAGAGGTAGGAATAATGTGACAGAAAACTTCCAGGTGAACAAGAAAATTTTCTGTTAGAAAGTAAAAAGGGCAAGGAAGGAAACATCAGGGAATGAAAAGACTGAAAGCAGGTGATTGGAAAATACCAAGTGAAAAGTATGCAATCTACAAAACGTGATGGAAATATTTTGAAGGATTGATGAAATATAAATGAAGTAAATGAAAAATTTTAAAAATGTTATAAACAATGGCATTGTACTACACACCTTAGTAAGGGAAGAGGACCGGGAAAGTAGTGTGAGTTCCAGTTTGGGTTCAGGCACCCAGAGGAAGCTGCCTGAGGCCTCAAGTGTGGCATCTTCTAAGTCTTCACCTAGTGACTGTAAAGGCAAAGCAGCCACTGCTTGGCCTTCCATCCCACCAGTCTTTTCCTGAAAAAAAAAAAAAATATGAAGATATCATTTAATCTGCAATTACTGTTAATGTTCTACTGTCTTACAACTAAATACTTTTTTGAATTTAAAGAAAGTGTGGAGGTACCTAGGACTAACTAGCTTCAACCTAAAGTTCATGCTAGCCTTACTCTTCACTAATCTGGCTAAGAAGAACATGAAGTTAGTTTATATGGAATGAGGCATGTCAAATTGCTTTTAAAAACCTGAAAAGCAAACTGGTGAATGCACCCATCTCAGCAAATGCCAGAATTGGAAAACTGTATAACCTAATAACTGATGCCAGCCAGTCCCATGTAGGTGCAGTGCTAGCTAATATTCACAGACAGGAGATGGTCATAGATTATTTTTCTAGTAAGTTAAAACTGGCTGAGAAAAATACTCAGCCACCAACATGAAGCAATTAGTGCAGTAGACACCTGCCAAAACGATAATTACTCCCAGTGAGGTCTAAAGCACTGTTCAGGGGGTGCTGTGAACTTATCATTAAACCCAGCTGTGACCTCACTGAATGTTTCCCTTTGTGTCTCACAACACAAGGGGGCAGTCACAGCCTGTCCTCTAAAGACAACTCTCTTCCTCCACACAAAACTACAAGCACCCAATAAAATACACACCCTTCACTCAAAAATCTTAAAATCATCATGGCGACTCCTACACCAGCCTCGGAGTCCCCATCTGGGGAGGGGACCATAAATGTTCCCAGGTCGGACTGCCATTCTGTCAACGACCCTAAGTGTCTTCACACCCCCCTCAACTTTTTCTTCATTAACTTCTGCAACATTCATGGTCTAAAATCTAATTTTCAATCTGTAGAACGCCACCTCTCCTCTACTAAACCTCATCTTCTTTTCCTCACTGAAACTTAGGTGTCTGAGGCAACTGATAGTAGCCCCTTTTCTGCTCCCTCCTACTTTACCTATCCTCATTTTCGATCCAAAGCTGGATGCTGCATTTATGTGCACAATGACCTAACCTGCTCCCGTACCCACGCTCTTGAATCTTCCGAGTTTTCCACCATCTGGCTACGACTACATAGTCACTCTCAAACTAAATTTATCTGTGCTGTATACCTCTCACCTAACTCCTCTGCCTATAAGAAATTCTTTGACTCCTTAACTTCCAAAGTGGAGCACATTCTGACCCTCTTCCCTTTTACAGAGATCTCCATTCTTGGAGACTACAATGTTCACCATCAGCTTTGGCTTTCCTCTCCCATAACTGACCATCCTGGTGAACTAGCCTTCAACTTTGCTATCCTCCACGACCTAGAGCAATTGATGCAACACCCTACTTGTATTCCTGACCGTCTTAGAGATACGCCCAACATTCTTGACCTTTTCCTGACCTCTAATCCTTCTGCTTATGCTGTCACCCTTTCTTCTCCGCTGGGCTCCTCCGATCACAATCTCATATCTGTATCTTGTCCCATCGCTCCAATCCCTCCTCAGGATCCCCCTAAGCGAAGGTGCCTCTGGCATTTTGCCTCTGCTAGTTGGGGGGACCTGAGCAGGTATTCTGCTGATTTTCCTTGGAATTACTACTGCTTCCATGTTAGAGACCCGTCTTTGTGTGCTGACCACATAACAGAGGTGATAGTGTCTGGCATGGAGGCGTACATTCCTCACTCTTTTTCTCGACCTAAACCTTCCAAACCTTGGTTTAATACAGCTTGTTCTTGTGCTATACATGATAGAGAGGTGGCCCACAAAAGGTACTTCAGCCTTCCATCACCAGAATCTCATGCACTTTATATTTCTGCCCCGAACCATGACAAGTCTGTTCTCCAACTAGCCAAAAACTCCTTCATTAACAGAAAGTGTCAAAACCTTTCAAGATCTAACTCCCCTCGTGACTTCTGGCATCTAGCCAAAAATATCTCCAATAACTTTGCTTCTTCTTCTTTCCCTCGTTTATTTCAACCAGATGGCACCATTGCTATTACATCTATTTCTTAAGCTGAACTCTTCGCTCAAACCTTTGCTAAAAACTCTACCTTGGACAATTCTGGGCTTGTTCCTCCCTCTCCTCCACCCTCTGACTACTTCATGCCACCTATTAAAATTCTTCGCAATGATGTTTTCCATGCCCTTGTTGGCCTAAACCCTCGGAAGGCTTATGAACCTGATGTGGTCCCTCCTATTGTTCTCCGAAACTGTGCCTCCATGCTTGCACCTTGCCTAGTCAAGCCCTTTCAGCTCTGTCTGTCAACATCTACCTTTCCTTCTTGCTGGAAGTTTGCCTGCATTCAACCAGTTCCTAAAAAGGGTGACCGTTCTAATGCCTCAAACTACCATCCTATTGTTTTAATTTCCTGCCTATCTAAAGTTTTTTCATCTATCCTCAACAGGAAGATTCTTAAAACATTTATCACTTCACAACCTTCTATCTGATCACCAGTACAGGTTCCGTCAAGGCCGCTCTACTGGTGATCTTCTGGCTTTCCTTACTGAGTCTTCGTCATCCTCTTTTAGAGATTTTGGTGAAACTTTTGCTGTTGCCTTAGACATATCAAAAGCTTTTGATAGAGTCTGGCACAAAGTTTTGATTTCCAAACTACCCTCCTACGGCTTCTATCCTTCTCTCTGTAACCTCATCTCAAGTTTCCTTTCTGACCATTCTATTGTTGCTGTGGTAGACAGTCACTGTTCTTCTCCTAAATCTATTAACAGTGGTGTTTCTCAGGGTTCTGTCCTGTCACCCACTCTCTTCTTATTATTCACTAATGATCTTCTAAACCAAACAGAGCAAACTTGGTATTGTTCAATGCCTCAAAAACTCAATTCCTCCATCTATCAACTTGACACAACCTTCCAGACAACTATCCCCTCTTCTTCAATGACACTCAACTGTCCCCCTCTTTTACAGTGAACATCCTCGGTCTGTTCTTTACTTATAATCTGAACTGGAAACTCACATCTCATCTCTAGCTAAAACAGCTTCTACAAAATTAGGCGTTCTGAGACGTCTCCGCCAGTTTTTCTCACCCCCCAGCTGCTAACTCTATACAAGGGCCTTATCCGTCCATCTATGGAGTATGCTTCACATGTCTGGGGGAGGGTTCACTCATACTGCTCTTCTATACAGGGTGGAATCAAAAGCTTTTCGTCTCATCACTCCTCTCCTCTAACTGACTGTCTTCAGCCTCTCTCTCACCGCCACAATGTTGCATCTCTAGCTGTCTTCTACCGCTATTTTCATGCTAACTGCTCTTCTGATCTTGCTAACTGCATACCTCCCCTCCTCCCAAGACCTTGCTGCACAAGACTTTCTTCTTTCTCTCACCCCTATTCTGTCCACCTCTCTAATGCAAGAGTTAACCAGTATTCTCAATCATTCATCCCTTTCTCTGGTAAACTCTAGAACTTCCTGCCTGCTTCTGTATTTCCACCTTCCCATGACTTGAATTCCTTCAAGAGGGAGGTTTCAAGACACTTATTCATCAATTTTTGACTACTGTTTTGATCCTTTTATGGGACTGGCATTTCAGTGGGCATTTTTTTTATTGGATTTTTGTTGCCCTTGGCCAGTGTCCTTCCTACATAAAAAAAAAAAAAAAACCCTACTTGTGCTCTTGACCATCTTGGAGATACACCCAACATTCTTGACCCTCCTCTAACTTCTAATCCTTCTGTCTTATGTTGTCTTTTTTATTGGGCTCCTCCAATCACAACCTCATATCTATACCTTGTCCTATAGCTCCAATTTTTTTCTTCAGTGGAGGTGCCTATGGCTTTTTGCCTCCAATAATTAAAGGGACATAAGGAAGTATTATTTTGATTTTCTATAGAACTACTGCTTTCATATTAAAGACCCATCTCTGTGTGCTAAGTGCATAGCAAGTGATTGTGTCTCTGGTACTCCTTCTCTCACCATAAACCTTCCAAACCTTCATTTAACCCTTTCCTTCCGGCAATCATATATATACAATTGCAAAAATGCATCCGTAGCGACGGCGATCATACCCGTAATCAAGAATTTTCGCGCCTCAATTTTCAGCTCCAAGCGCAGTTTCTCGAGTCAGATGGTGCAAGTGGAAGTGTCTGGCATGTTTCCACATGTAGTGTTGTCACTAGCTCTGGAAATTTAGCGGTAACTAAGCTATTTTCCCTTTCTCCGGGCGACACTTGGCAACCCCAGCGACCCGCCGGGTGGAAAGCACCATGATAAGTGCGAAAAGACATCCTGATAAGAGCGAAGGATCTCAGATCATAACTCACCATGGAGCAGGACAGAACATATGTATTTAGCAGTGCTTCTGAGTTTGAAGACAGTGACAGTGAATATTTAGAAGAAGAAACTGAAGAAAGCGAAGACATTAGTGAGGACTCGGAAAATGATTTACAGAATCCACCTGTTTTATCAGAACAGAGAGATGATACCTATCATTCTTTCATGTTAATTTTTTCATTATCTTCGATTTTATAATAAAATGGTAGAAGGTAACTTGTCAGAAAGAGAGAGAGAGAGAGAGAGAGAGAGAGAGAGAGAGAGAGAGAGAGAGAGAGAGAGAGAGAGAGAGAGAGAGAGAGAGAGAGAGAGAGAGAGAGAGAGAGAGATAATGTTATTTGCCTGAAACTTGATATGAAAAGGGATGAAATTCTCTCTCTCTCTCTCTCTCTCTCTCTCTCTCTCTCTCTCTCTCTCTCTCTCTCTCTCTCTCTCTCTCTCTCATTGGAAGTGTACAATTTCCCCTCCAAGATGAGAGAGAGAGAGAGAGAGAGAGAGAGAGAGAGAGAGAGAGAGAGAGAGAGAGAGAGAGAGAGAGAGAGAGAGAGAGAGAGAGAGAGAGAGAGAGAGAGAGAGAGAGAGAGAGAGAGAGAGAGAGAGTGTGTGTGTGTGTGTGTGTGTGTGTGTGTGTGTGTGTGTGTGTGTGTGTGTGTGTGTGTGTGTGTGTGTGTGTGTGTGTGTGTGTGTGTGTGTGTGTGTGTGTGCGCGGCGTCATTGTTCTCCGGGCTGTTTCTGGATGACGGATCACACAGGGGGAGGAGGAGGAATCCTTTATAAGGCATAAACTCAACTTTCAGAGGTCACATCAAGCTACAAAGTATATCATTGTATTCAGAATAACAAAGAGAAAATAATTATTAGTATTCAAACAATTTTCTGACAGTTTCTAGGTTTACCATTTTTAGCCATCATACAAAACGGGAAAATAATTTAAGCGCCGGAAGGAAAGGGTTAACTTGGCCCATTCTTCTGCTATACATGATAGAGAGGTGGCCCACAGACAGTACTTGAGCCTTCTGTCTTTTTGAAACTAAAGCACTTTACATTTCTACTCAAAATCATGCCAAGACTGTTCTCCAACTTGGCACAAACTCCTTCATTAATAGAAATGTCAAAATTTTTCAAGAACTAACTCCCCTCATGATTTCTACCACCTAACCAAATATATCTCCAACAACCTTTCTTCTTCACCTCCTCTATTTAAACCTGATGCTACCACTGCCATCTCATTTATCTTTAAAGTTGAAATCTTTCCACAAACATTTGCCAAAAACTTGACCTTGTATGATTCAGTGATTCCTCCACCTCTAACTATTTAATATCACCTATGAAGATCCTTCCAAATTATGTTTTCCAAACCCTTGCTGGCCTTAACCCTCAGAAGGCTTATGGGCCTGATGGGTCCCTCCTACTGTTCTCTAAAACTGTGCTTCCACGCTTGCACCCTGCCCAGTCAAACTCTTCCAACTCTCTCTATCAACATCTACCTTTCCTTCTTGCTGGTAATTTGCCTACATTCAGCCTGTCCATAAAAAGGATGACTGCTCTAATCCCTCAAATTATTGTCCTATTGTTTAGTTTCCTGCCTCATTATATATATATATATATATATATATATATATATATATATATATATATATATATATATATATATATATATATATATATATATATATATATATATATATATTTTTTTTTTTTTTTTTTTTTTTTTTTTTTCTTCCATCTATCCTTAACAGGTAGATCCTTAAATATATATCACTTCATGACCTTATTTCTGATCACCAGCATGGGTTCCATCATGGCCACTCTACTGGTCTTACTAAGTCTTGGTCAACCTATTTTGGGGATTTTGGTGAAACTTTTATTGTTACCTTAAACATACCAAAAGCATTTCATACAGTTTGGCACAAAACTTTAACTTGCAAGTTACCCTGCTACAATTTCTATCCTTCTCTCTCTTAACTTCATCTTGAGTTTTCTTTCTGATAATTCTATTGCTACAATGCTACACCATCACTGTTCTTTTCCTAACTTTATTAACAGTGATATTCCTCAGGGTTCTGTCCTGTCACCCACTCTCTTTCTATTATTCATCAACGATCTTTTATACCGAAATTATTGTCCTATCCACTCCTACACTGATGATACCACTGCATTTTCCCATGTCTTCTACTAGATGTCCATCCCTTCAGAAATTCAAGAACTCATCTAGGGAAGTAAAAAATACCTTATTTCTGATATTTCAAATTTCTAAATGGGCAGAGCAAACTTGGTGTTGCTCAATGCCTCAAAAACTCATTTCCTTCACCTATCAACTCAACATAACATTTTACATAACTATTACTTCTTCTTTGGCGGTACTCAACTGTACCTTTCTATACTGAACATCCTAGGTCTGTCTTTTCCTAATAATCTAAACTGTAAATTTCAAATCTCATTTCTTGCTAAAACAGCTATGAAGTTAAGCAGTCTGAGCCATCTCTGCCAATTTCTTTTTTTTTTCATCCTCTCAACTGGTAACTCTGTAAACCTTATCCATCAACGCATGGAATACGCTTCACATATATAAGGGGTTCCACTCACACTGTGCTTTTGAACAAGGTAGAATCAATAACATTTTGTTTTATCAACTCCTCTCCCCCAAATGACTGTCTTCAGCCTCTCTCTTTGCCACAATATTGCATCCTTTGTTATCCTCTACCAATATTTTCATGCTAACAACTCTTCTGATCTTGCTAAATGCATGTCTCCCCTCTTCTGGTGGTCTTGCTGTACAAAAATTTTCACTTATTCTCACATCTATTCTGTCCACCTCTTTAATGCAAGAGTTAACAAGTATTCTCAGTCTTTAATCCCTTTCACTGGTAAAGTCTGGAATTCCTTATATGCTTTTATAATCCTCCATTTTTACTTTAACTCTTTTAAGAGGGAGGTTTCAAGACACATATCCTACAGTTCTTGATTATCCTTCCAGTTTTCTCTTTGGGAACTGGCACCATCAGTGGGCCTTTTTTTTTTCTTCCTCTTTGTTGCCTTTGGCTAGTCTCCATCTTACAAAAAAAAGGCACTGGCCGTAGCCTTTGGTTGCTGAGACTCTGCCGCCTCCTTTGCAGGACTACATTTATTATTCATACATATCACCAGCCACTTGTAATTCTCTTTAAGTGAAAAACCAAATCTCTGCATATGAAGTGTTTGGTGTGAATACACACATAACATCTCCTATAATACAAGTAGAAAAAAATTTAGTGTTAGACCATTTAAAAAAAAGCTTGTTAAAATCATCTAGGATGAAACTGAGGTTAAATGGTAAAGAAAAAGAAAAGAGGAGATTAAAATTTTAGAAAGACAGAAACCAACTTGGGCCGAGATAATTGAATATCTGTAAGCTGGAACTATACCAAGACATATATTATAAAAGCACTCTGGATCCATTTGCAGTTGAAGATGACATTTTCCTACAAGGTATAAAAAAAAAAAAAAAAAAAAGCAGATCAAAGCCTTTGTTATGCGCATGCTTCCTTCACTATACAATTGGGTTTTATTCAACTGTAAAGCAAATGTTCACATAGTGAGTACACACCAAATCACAGATTTCCGAGGCTACTGAGAGTAACCCCTTCTCTGTTGCCTCCTAATTTTTCTATCCTCACCTTCAATCCAAAGCTGGATGTTGCATCTAGGCACACAATGACCGAATTTACTCTCATGCCCACACTCTTGAATCTGTATTTTCTGCCATCTGGTTTTGAGTTCAGAGTCATTATCAAACTAAATTTACCTGTGCTATTTATCTTTCATCTCCCCTAACTATAAAAATCCTTTGACTACTTAACTTCCACAATGGAGCACATCCTGACTCTTCCCTTTCATGAAAATCTCCTTTCTTGAAGACTTCAATGTTCACCATCAGGTTTGGTTTTTCTCTCCTTCCACAGACCAACTAGGTGAACTACCCTTGAACTTTGTTACCCTCCATGACCTAGAGCAACTACTACTGCACCCTACTTGTATTCCTGAGTCTTGGAGATATGCCCAACATTCTTGATTTTTTCCTAACTTCTAGTCCTCCTTATGCTGCCACTCTTGTCTTCTCTTGTCCTATACCTTCAATTTTTCCTCAAGATCCTCCAAAGTGGAGGTGCCTCTGGCATTTTGCATCCAGTATTTGGAAGAACCTGCAGAGGTATTATTTTGATTTTCTAAAAAACAGCTACTGCTTTCATATAAGAGACCCTTCTCTGTGTGCTAAGCACATAACAGAGATACAGGTGATTGTATCTCTGGCATGAAGGCATACATTCCTCACTCTTTTTCTCACCATAAACCTTCCTTGGTTTAACTCAGCCTATTTTTGTGCTATACATGATAGAGAGGCAGCCCAAAGACAGTCCTTAAGCCTTGTCTCCTAAAGCTCAAGCACTTTACATATCTGCCTGAAATCATGCCCAGACTGTTCTTCAACTAGCCAAAAAACTCTTTCAACAATAGAAAATTCCAAAATCTTCCTAGATTTAACTCCCTTCATGTCTTCTAGTACCTAACCAAAACTCCAATAACTTTACTTCATCTTTTCCCTCTTTTTTCAACCTTATAGCACCAATGCCACCTCATCTATCTCTAAAGACAAACTCTTCACTCAAACATTTGCTAAAAACTCTACTGTGGATAATTCAAGGCTTGTTCCTCTCTCTACTCCACCCTCCATCGATTTCATACCTCCTATTAAGATTCTTCATGATGCTGTTTTTCACATCCTCGCTGGCCATAGCTCTTGGAAGGCTTAAGGAACTTGTAATGTTCTTCATAACTATGCCTCATTACAATCAGTTTTAGGAAGACTGAGAGCACCCATGCTCCTACCTATCAATGTGAGCATCCCATCTTTGTCACCTGTGGCCTATCCTCACACCTTACTTCTGTTGTGAATGGGATGACTGCAGCCAAAAATAAAGAAGCCACAACATCACTAGTGGAATGTTTCATTCCTCCGCAGCTTACCCATAACTCTTCAGTGGTAAGAGTATGCTGTTTGAAACATCCTTAGTATGTAAGGATACAGACCAGAGGTGTATTTTAATTGTATGATTGTTCTCTGAAATTAAATGAGTCTGCTGACAAAACCCAGTCTGACTGGCAATATTGCATTTTGAGACCAAAATCTGACATACATATACATGAAACATCTTACCTTTAGATCCACATCAATCCTGAGGTGTTTGGTGGGCCCATACTTCATTACAAGACCATACTTCACATCTGAGACGGTTGAATTATCACATAAGTCTAGGAAAACAGTGTGCAGCTCAGGCAGAGGAGTGTATAACTCCAAGGCTACACGTAGACGAGGCAACTGACCCTGCTCGTAGCGTGCTCCAAGTCCATACTGGAATAATTTAATTAAATATGAAATATATAAAAATAAGGAAATTGCAAATTAAACAAATTTTCATGAAATTAATCTCATTCATTGAATTTTTTTTATTTTTCCCCAGATCACAAAGCATTTGGAGACAAGATAGAGGTGAAGGCAAATATCTTATACTTTCAATACCTTTTTATCTCCCAACTGGCCATAGATTCTTGGGTGGACATGAACTTGAGGTTGTAGCTGGAATAGGTTTCTCAATTCACCCTTTATTATCTGAAATAGAAAATACCATGTCTTGGTCAGAAAAAAAAAACTATCCTTAGTAATAAATTTTAATGTCAAGGAAAGGATGAGCAAGATGTGGCATTATTGGCTGGCCCAGAAATGTAGTGGTTGAATAGAATGAGACTCATGTGAAAAAAAGAAGTTTAAATGAGAATTATCTTTGAGAGATCATATGAACCTATCAGTGGGAGCAATGAAAAGGAAGAAGCCTTCTGGAATGTGTCAATGAGTTTTGCATACTGTATATACAATATACAATATATCAGCATGTTGGGAACAAAAATAATAGAAATTAATACCCTGAATAATGTACATAAGCGTAACTCTGAATCCCTCATGGCTGCTTACAAAGATACTGCAGATGTGATGCTCAAGGCATGCTGGAGTCTGGCAAGGGCAGTCCCAGTGAGTTTATTCCATGCTCCATAGGGACAGAGATTAAGAGTGGGGTTATCAGGACTGGTACACTGACAGGTCTGAGTTGCTCGCTATCTAGAAGCACTATCCTATCACTACCATCAAAGTATATCCTGTACTGGTGGTGATCACCCATTTCCATAACAATGCCAGTCCTATCCCAGGTCTTGGATGCACATGACTTAGCCACTTCAAAGTGAAGGCAGTTAACACATGCCCTCATCATATAGTGGCTACCACCATACTTTTCTGTGACGTGAATGTTCCTCCTTTTTGCCTGAAGCTCACAAGAGCAAATGTTCCTCCTGTAGTGCTGGTCAACCTGTATCACTATGGGAACTGAATCTCATACACATCTACCTGTAGCCAGGTAGCCAGGCAACATGTTGGTTTCACAGAGTGGCATGTTGTGATACTGTCAGAGCTACCTGGTTGGTGTGTATGATGATGCCTGGTCCTGTGTTGTCATAAGTGATATGTTTGGCCACTTGTACCTATCCCCCCAGCACACCCATTTGACTTTGAGAAGTGTGAAGAAAACAAAAAAACATTGATGCTCAATTTCCTGAAAGCAAAAAAAAAAAAAAAAAAAATCATACATTTCCTCACTTGCTAAATTGGAGCTCTCATCCATCAATATTTTTTTTTCCAGAGCTTCCCACCTAGCAAACTATCCATGGAGCTTAGGGATCAGCATCCCTGATGTAGTGTCATTTGAGAGATGTACTATTTGTACCTAGTCCATTAAATGATCCACATAGCAGAGGTATGTACTTCTATTTAGTTTGAAGAAATCTGCAGCTGTCTGTTGACCAGGGTATTCAGATAATGCCATATCACCAGTGGTTTGTTCAGGATACTACAACAGGGTTTGAACTTCACTAGTGAAATTGGAGGTCACCCTCTTTAGCAGGGGTTCCCAACCTTTTTGTTCCTCTGTACATCTTGGATATTTTTATAGGTTTCCACATACCCATAAATAAATTAATAATAAAAAAATGGAATTGTAATATTCTGATATTATTTTACTATGAAATTTGTATAAGTAGACTACAATGGAATCTTAAAGATGACAACATTAATAAACTAAACTCATGTAATTTACAAACCATCTTGATCCATCACATTCATATTTTCTTTTATAATTAGCCATAATGATCATTATATCCAATAGCTGATCCTTTCAGGCCCAGCACAGATTGCAGCCACGGTTGGTTCCATAATAGTGAAAACCAAATGGTATTCATCCTACTCTTGATATAATTTAGATGAAAGTCTTGATTGCTGAAATGATGAAAAAAAACATGACATTGTGCAATCTGACTGCAGATTACAACACCATGTATTGCACAGTAGTGGTTATTCTCTAAGACCCAATGTACCTTTCAAAAAGTGCAAATGTAACACTGAGGGTATATGTGCCCAAGGTTGGGAATCCCTGCTCTATACCAACCTAATGCATAGCCTGTCTCATGTGGTGGCAACTCAGTGACGGAGTGGCTCTGGGATCACAAGTCAAATATAAGCATGTTTATAAGTACATGTCACTAATCCATCTATGATCACCAATCTATAAGTATCTCATAGCCCAGGGCTGCCACAGTGTTAGCCACCACTGCAAAGTAACAGTCACCCTCAGCTTCTGTCTCCTCCACATCAAGGCCAGCTTTGAGTGCAGGTATCTCAACAGCATGTCGACAGCATTTTTTTTCCTCTGGTGGGTATTTGATGTGGAAGTTGAACTGAAATTTCTTTTTTTTTCCTTTTTCCTGAATACACGAGGGTTGGCAATGTCTTTCATCCCATTATCACCAAAGTGATTCAAAAGGGGTTGATGATCAGTGACAAGGATTACATTGAGATTACACAGGCACCACGCCTGCCAGAGCTTTGCCTACCACTAGCAAACAGCCTGCCTCTGTAGAGGCAGGATGTCTGCTGCTACACAGAGCCAAATACCATTCCTCACAACAGCAGACAAGAGTTTCAGCCAATGCACATGAATCATACTGTTGTAGAATCAAATCATATACTGTTTTTACTCCCGTCAGTGACTGCTGCCAAAGGTCTGGATTTGTCATAGTATATAAAGCTTTCTTTGGCAAGCTGGTATATGGTGGACTTTACATGCTTGAACTTGTGGTGCAGTTGCTCATCCCAGTACAATGGGATCTTGCATCTAATCATATCTAACAAATTTGTATCTAACAACATAATTGCACCTCTATCCATATTCGTAACTAACACTGTAGTTTTGAATCTAATGAAATCATGCTGGGCATGAAGTTCAAATCAGCTGCCACTTAGTAAAAGTATGACATCATTAGCATCCATCCTCCCTCAATTTCCACCACCATCTGAACAAGGAGCTAAGTGGGACCTATGGAAAGAAAGTTAATGAAAGAAGACAGTTATCACCCAATATTTAAACCAATGCTGTGAGCTTGAGGAAGTTACAGCAAATCTAGATGAAAATGAAGGACAAGAGACTGTGAGGTGTGATGATTAGGATGTAGATAATCTTTGTAACATTCCTGTTGATTCTTTTGGATTTGCTGGTAAGGAAAAAATGTAGACAAAAAGATAAAAGACTTGGAGAATTTTACTTCGGCAAATCACGTGTCTGCTAGATGGTGCCGTTCACATGAGATACACTACACTTCGCCACACATTCAGTTACTGCGCAGACACCACATAAGTCGGACGTCGGTCTCGCCTCCTGTTAAGTTGTTACGACTTCTGTTATCGGTGAGTGATAGGAATATTAAAGTTTTCTTGTTTGGATTGTGTATTATGATTTCCATTACCTGTTATAAGGGTGGAATATTGTCTTTAATTATCCGTTACCTGATTATAGGGCGGAGTATTGCCTATGGATATCCGTTACCTGATAAGGGCGGAGTGTTGCCTATTTGAATCCGTTACCTGAATTAAGGGCGGATTGTGGACTATAAATATCCGTTACCTTGTATAAGGGCAGATTATTGGTTATATGATATCCGTTACTTGATATAAGGCGGATTATTGGCAAATATGACCATATTTGGGCACTCGTGAGCCGACATAGGTGCGAGATGGTTCCATCTTGTTACCCATTATTGGGGCAAGAGGAATATTGCCTTATTTACAAGCCTGGGGGCAATTGACTTCCCAAATTACTAAAGGGAAAAAATTTTTTGATTTACAGTTGCCCTGTGTGAGAGATTAAGGCACCCATGAAGTTATAAAAAGAACTGCTGTTGGAAAGGGTGGCGTCTTGTTAACATTCGCTGCCATGTCTAGGACGCCTTCTGATGCTTGCCCCAGTCCTGAGAGATTCAGTACTACCAGCATGCCACGCAACTCAGCTAAAATAAAGGAACTACACAAGGGGAGTAAACATGATGAAGAAAGATCCACATCCAAGAGCCGTTCTACTCGTCATGAGAGGTTAAGTTACTCTCGGTCACCTTCCCCTTCTCCAAGATACGATGGTGAAGACGGCGCTGCGCCTTCTTTGGGCATGATTATGGATGCTTTGACTGAGTTGAGGAGGGACATGGACAAGCTTAAGAAGGAAAATAGGGATGTGAAGTCACAAGCAGTTCATAACAATGCTCCCCAGTCGGTGTCAAATAATACTTTGGTGCCAGATTCTCAGGAATCACAGGCAGGATTTTCTGGATTTAGAACTCCACTGAGGGAGGACAGTGATGAGGAAGAGGAAATCCAGAGGGATGTTCCTCATGATAGCATACTGTTACAAGGTGCTAAGAATTATGGACCCACGGAAACTGTCTCAAAAGAACTTGACAAGGAAATTGCTGCAATGGTGAACCACCTGTTTATTAATGGCATGAGGCAGGAAGATTACAAAGCCATTGTAGAGGATGAGGTGACATTTAGACCAAGTAACTGCCATGCATTAAATCAAGTGGATTGCAACACACAGGTCCTGGATGCGCTGCCTGCAGAAGCAAAGAAGGCAGACTTCCGCTTAAGGGACGTGGGAAAAGATATTACCAAGGCAGCTACTATTGTTGTTAAATCGCTTACTGTGCTAGACAAGGTGGCACGTGATGAAGAGCACCAAATTATTGCAAATGAGGTGGCCATGCTCAATGGTGCATTGGCATTATTGGGTAATGCCCACTACAGAAATAACTTGACCAGGCGACATATTATAAAGAGGGACATTAATCCCAAATATTCTCATTAGTGTGCTGACAAGGCTCCCATGACGGGTCTATTGTTTGGGGATGAACTGTCACAAGCCACCAGAAATATTGAGGAGGCAGAAAGGCTGAAAACCAAGTTCACTTTTAAGAAGCCTACATCTTGGACTGCAAGCAGTGGCAGATTTGGTGGAGGTAAACAACGTAACTTTTTTGCCAAGGCCTCCACCCGTGGATTCCAATCCAGATATCAGCGATATGGTTTTCGCAGGACGCCCTCCAGGCGCTCCTACCCTGCTCAAGCTTGGACAACAAAAAACGTGAGAGGCCGGGGTCAACACAACCCCCGGCGTTAACCCAGGTGAGAGAACAATTCGAGGCTGGGCAACTTCACAAGTTTATCAATAAATGGCGTGTGATTACAAGTGAGCTGTTCATTTTGGATATGGTGGAACATTGTCATCTGAATATAGATGAAGCTAATATCGAATATTTATTTAAAGAGGATATACAGTATGTCTTTAGTGAGGAAGATAAACTGATTATGCATCAGGTTAAAAACTTGTTAGAGATAAAGGCCATCATAGAGACACATAGACAGGATCAACAAATACTTTCACCAATTTTTCTGAGGAAGAATAAGACGGGGGATTATAGGATGGTGTTAAATCTTGAAAAACTGAAGAGGCATGTAGAATATACTCATTTTAAAATGGAAAATTTTGAACAAGCATTACAGTTGCTTAGTCAAGGAGATTATATGGCTTCTATAAATCTTAAGAAAGCCTATTATTCAGTAAAAATTGCAGAGGAACAACAAAAATATCTGTGTTTTAGATGGTTGGATAAGATTTACCAGTTCACATGTCTACCTAACGGGTTTTCGGATGGTCCTCGTCTATTTACAAAACTTCTGAAGCCAGTTTTCTCTACACTTAGGCATAAAGGCCACAACATCACTAGTTATATTGATGATACGCTTCTGTGTAGTAGCTCTTTGAAGAGATGTTTTGATTGCATGAATGACACCATTCAGTTGTTGCAGAGTGTAGGTTTCTGCATAAATGTGGAGAAATCTGTTTTGAGTCCCACTACGCGTATTGAGTATTTAGGTAATGTGATAGATTCGGTGGCCATGACAGTTACCTTGCCGGCGCGTAGGAGGGATAAGATTATACAGCATTGCTCTCTTTTATTCAATAGACAGAGAGAAGAAATTAGAATTGTGGCAAGAGTGATTGGCCTGCTGGTGGCAGCAATCCCAGCTGTAGAGATGGGGAAAATGCACTATAGGAGGATGGAAAGAGCAAAGATCAAGGCCTTGGAAGAGGCATGTGGAGACTTTAATAGATGGATGAACATTACAGAGGAGATTAGAACAGATCTAAACTGGTGGATTAAGGAATTGGAGAATCAAAACAGGAAAATATTCAGAAATGCACCAGATACTGAGTTGTTCACAGATGCTTCAAATCTAGGATGGGCAGGTTGCCTAAATAACATCACTACCAATGGCAGATGGTCCCCTGAAGAGGTGCGTTCACACATTAATGCACGTGAATTATTGGCTATATTATTCTCATTGAGATCTTTTACACATCTCCTTAGAGGTTTACACGTCAAGGTGTTATGTGATAACACCACAGCGATTAATTACGTGAATGAGATGGGAGGTGTTAAGTCAATAGTTTGTGATGACATTAGTAGGGACATCTGGGAATGGTGTCTTAGTAATGGGATATGGATGACAGCTTCCCACATACCAGGCAAATGTAACGTCATGGCCGACGAGGCGTCACGTTCCTTTAATGACAGACATGAGTGGCAGCTGAATGAGATGATATTTAAGGAATTGTGTTCTATATTTGGGAATCCTTGTATAGACCTATTCGCTTCACGTTTGAACAAACAAATGACTCCATTCTGTGCATGGACACCAGACCCAGAGGCTGCATATATTGATGCATTTACAATTCCATGGGCTAATTTTAAATTGGTTTACCTCTTTCCTCCCTTCTCTCTGATCTCTAGATGTCTGCAGAAGTTAAGGGAGGAAAGGACCAGAGGATGGATCATAGTGCCACTTTGGCCATCACAACCGTGGATGGGGATGCTCCTTCGGATGTTAGTAGACGACCCTTGGGTCATACAGAGCAGGAAAAATGTGCTAATGCATCCATCAACTGCAGAGGAACACCCAATAATGAAACACACAAATTTGATGGCTTGTCAGTTGTCTGGAAACAACTTGGAGAACGTGGCATATCTAAAGAAGGTACGGAAATCATTATGGCCTCTTGGAAACCAGCAACAGGTAGACAATACAGCACTCACATCAAGAGGTGGACACTCTTTTGTAGTAGATGGAACATTAATCCCATTGCACCATCTGTAGTACATATATTAAACTTTCTGACTCATAACTTTCAAAGGGGTGTGGGTTATGAAAGCATTAACACGGCAAGAGGGGCTCTATCTGCAATAGGAATTATGGTGGAAGGCTGCAGAGCAGGCAATCACCCACTCGTCAACAGATTTCTGCGGGGAGTCTTCAACTTACGCCCTTCTACACCCAGGTATGCGACGACCTGGGATGTGAAACTCATATTACAAAAGATAAGACTCATGGAACCACTACACAGCCTAACACTGAAAGACTTATCGCTAAAAACAGTGATGCTGATGGCAATGACACAAGCAGCCAGGATCCAAACTTTGCACTTATTATCGTTGGTGAATATGGCATTTGGAGAAGAATCTGTTTCAGTTTTGTTAGGAGGTAACATCAAGCAATGCAGGCCAAAATTTAATGTTCGTACTATTGTATTTAAAGCTTATCCTCAGGATTACAGATTGTGTGTAGTTAAGACTATGAAAGAATATATAAAAAGAACTGAGAGGCTAAGGACAGAATCTGGAAATGCAGATAGGAGACTACTCATAAGTTATATAAAACCTCATAGGAGTGTTTCCTAGGACACAGTGGCAAGGTGGCTTAAGACCATGTTATATAAGTGTGGGATTGATACCAAGAGGTACACAGCAGGTAGTATTAGACCTGCATCAGTGTCTAAGGCCAAGGCACTGGATGTGCCTATTGCCACCATCATGGCAAAAGCTGGTTGGACACAGGAAGCCACATTTGCTAAATATTATAATAAGGATATAGAAGGGGAAATAGACCCTTTTCAAGAAGCAGTGCTAGGCTCAGTATAATGTAAGGTTTGAAATGTTATCAGCAGTAAAAATCATGTTCTATTTTCATAAATGAAATTAAGTTTTTGTAATAGGAACTTTTATTTACACCTATTTACAAAATGTGAATTTTGACAGAACCCTTTACATACAACACCCACATGACTTTAAAATCTCATGTGAACGGCACCATCTAGCAGACACGTGATTTGCCGAAGTAAAATTACAGAAGTACATGAGACTTACCGTAGGTTAGTTGAAATGTGCTTCGGATTTTGCGAGGCACATCACGTCTGCTAGATGGTAGAGTTCACATGCCCTCCACTCCCTCCCTTTGTTAATTGATGATTCTTGGTTTACACAACAAAAATTCACTGACTGGAAGGGTTGGGAGATAATAATTCATGTGGGTAGTTGTATCTTTAAAGATTGACTGTGTGGCAAAGTGTAGTGTATCTCATGTGAACTCTACCATCTAGCAGACGTGATGTGCCTCGCAAAATCCGAAGCACATTTCAACTAACCTACGGTAAGTCTCATGTACTTCTGTAATTATCACAAGAGGCAATGTAGAGCAAGAAAAGAGAGGACAATGGCAGTGATGATGGCAATGTTTGACTTGGCAAAGCAGACCATCTGTAGTCTCCCTTATGCCTTTGTCTTACCCATGCACATAATTTTTATCACTCACATGTGAGTTATCTGCATTATCTTTATTTGTTTCATATTTCATATCAATATGTTTGATTACAGACTTAAATCAATGCCAATACCACATGGCTTTGGTTCCCTTTTTTCTTACCTATTACAATCCTCCCTACATGTTTATCTATTAGCATCTAATAGATTTGCACCTAATGAATATTTTTTGGTACCTACTATTTTTTTAGATGCAAGATCTTATAGTATACATTCTTCACAGAAGGCTTCTTCAATAATTCCTAGAATGGCTCCATTACTAGGGCAGTGGCCATGATGGGAGCCAGCTGATTAACCAAGCCATGCCAAGACGAAACATCTGTAATGTTTGGGACACATGGTTATGGGAAGTTCTTGACAGCTGCCAGCCTTTTTGGTGAGCAGTAAGAGTCAACTTCTCTCTTACAAAATCTGAACTTGTCAGGATTCAAAGTTACTCCCTTTCTCTCCCACATCCTGAGCAGCTTGTACACATGCCAGATTGCTTGTTCTACACTGCTATCAAATAATGCTGAATCATCAATGGACCGGCATTTATCTTATAGCATCACTGAAAAGCCTAGTATAGGCATCAGGAACAGCACAGTGGCCCAGAGGGTGTGCAGATATTGAAGTCTGCCCCATAGCATAATGATGTTGTCCTCATCAAGTTCCACTTGATGTAATCCTAACAAGATGTCACACAGTCCTAAAAGAGTGGGTGGGTACACTGGACACCGTATCAATAGTAGCTTAAGTGCAGTGAGTCTCCCTTCAGCATGCAGCATTTAGACATTGGTAATCAGCAATTTGACAGGGCTGGTCATTCTTCTTGGCAGTAACCACAATATGTGCAAACAAAACAGTATCCTCTCCACAGGCACTTGGCAAATACCTCCATGTTTGACATCCTACAACAGTTGTCTTTTTCACTTCTGCTTCCTATTGCTTGAGTATAAATGCATGAGTATGACAGGCATAAGGTACTGTCCCAGATCTCAGATCTAAGATGAATGTGATGATTGGGTCTTTTCATGACTGGAAGTGGGTACTTGATAGTGTTGAGCAATGATTCAAAGAAATGCTGCATAAGCAAATTCTGAAGAATTGGTACATTTTCTTGCACCATGAAAAGGGATGAAGACATTTGTGTCTGCACTCCATGAGGCAGACTCTCATTTAAAGGAGGAGGTGGTAGATACATGTTGTAATGATAATTACAACACATACAGGACCAGTTTTGTACTAGATCAGGGGATGCTGTTAACTTTCCAATGACCCTGTGACCTCACTGAATGTTTCCCTTTGTGTCTCACAACACAAGGTAGTAGCCTGCCCTCTAAAGACAACTTTCTTCCTTCACACAACTCTTACAGCAGCCTCAGAGTCCACATCTCAGGAGGGGACAACAAATATCCCCAGGTCGGACTGCTCTTCTGGTGTCAACCCTAAGTGTCTTGTCTCCTCCATCAACTTTTTTCTTCATTAACTTCTGCAACATTCACAGCCTTAGATCCTTAAATCTAATTTTCAATCTGTTGACCACCACCCCACCTCTACTGAACTTATCTTTTCCTCACGAAAATGCAGGTGTGTAAGGCACTGACAGTAGCCCATCCTCTATTCCAGGTGTGGGCAAACTACGAACCACGGGCTGTGCCAAAGAAATTCATGCGGCTCGCCAAATGTTACTAAATTTGAAAAAGAAAGTCACCAAGCAATACCAAATAATATTGTGACCACTTTGTTTTTTACCATAGGTGTGCGTATGTATGGAAGAGTACTGATCAAAAGGCTACAGACACCAGCAATCTTCACTAGGACCAAGTGACTCATAAGCAGATTTTACTGATGTGTTGTACCACACAAATGTCCACTGGTTAAGCATGGGAAAAAGTGATAAAGAGCGTGTGGGACGTTAAAGCAGAGACTGTCATGTTTTTTTTAATATGAAAGAAATATTTTGTAACTTTTCAAAGGAAATGGAGAGTGACGAATGGGTTTGTGATTTTGCATTTGCTGTAAAATCAACAGGAAGGTTCTTAAACATCTATCACTTCACAATGTTCCATCTGATCACCAGTATGGGTTCCATCAGAGCCGCTCTACTGGTGATCTTCTGGCTTTCCTTACTGAGTTTTGGTCAACCTCTTTTAGAAATTTTGGTGAAACTTTTGCTGTTACGACATATCAAAAACTTTCAATAGAGTCTGACATAAAGCTTTGATTTCCAAACTACCCTCCTATGGCTTCTATCCTTCTCTCTTTAACTTCATCTCAAGTTTCCTTTCTGACTGTTCTATTGCTGCTGTGGTAGATGGTTACTGTTTCTTCACCTAAATCTATTAACAGTGGTGTTCCTCAGGGTTCTATCCTGTCACCCACTCTCTTCTTATTATTCATCAGTGACCTTCTAAACCAAACTTCTTGTCCTATCCACTCCAACACTGATGATACCACTCTGCACTTTTCCTTGTCTTTTCATAGATGTCCAACACTTCAGGAAGTAAACATTTCACGCAGGGAAGCCACAGAACGCTTGACTTCTGATCTTTCTAAAATTTCAGACTGGGGTAGAGCAAACTTGGTATTGTTCAAAGCCTCAAAACTCAATTCTTCCATCTTTCAACTTGACACAGCCTTCCAGACAACTATCCCCTCTTCTTCAATGGCACTTAACTGTCCCCCTCTTCTACACAGAACATCCTCAGTCTGTCCTTTACTTATAATCTGAACTGGAAATTTCACATCTCATCTCTAGCTAAAACAGCTTCTATGAAGTTAGGCGTTATGAGAAGTCTCCACCAGTTTTATTACCCCCCAGCAGCTAACTCTGTACAAGAGCCTTATCCATCAATGTATGTAGCATGCTTCACATGTCTGGGGGTGTTCCACTCACACCGCTCTTCAAGACAGGGTGGAAGCAAAAGCTTTTCATCTCATCAACTGCTCTCCTCTAACTAACTGTCTTCAGCCTCTCTCTCATTGCCGCAATGTTGCATCTCTAGCTGTCTTCTACCTCTTTTTTCATACTATCTGCTCTTCTGAACTTGCTGACTGCATTCCTGCCCTCTTCCCTTGGCCTTGCTGCACAAGACTTTCTTCTTTCTCTCACCCCTATTCTGTTCACCTCTCTAATGCAAGAGTTAACCAATATTCTTAATCATTCATCCCTTTCTCTGGTAAAATCTGGAACTCACTGCCTGCTCCTGTATTTCCACCTTTCTATGACTTGAATTCTTTCAAGAGGAAGGTTTCAAGACACTTATCCTTCAATTTCTGACTACTGCTTTGGACCCTTTTCTGGGACTGGCATCTTAATTGGCTTTTTTTAATTGGATTTTTGTTGCCCTTGGCCAGTGTCCCTCCTACATAAAAAAAAAAATAAAATCTTTATTCAGATGACCAATGGATGTGAAAAAGTAACAATACAGGATGTCTTGGAATAGTTGTTACTCGTTCAGGAAGATGTATATGTTAATAAAGAAGGTAGCTTTCTTTTTGTTGCTCTTTCTTGAATATTCCAAGTTTTACGCCATCTGGTTATGACTGCAAAGTCTCTCTCAAATTAAATTTATCTGTGCTTTATACCTCTAACCAAACTCCTCTGACTATAAAAAATTTTTTTGACTACTTAACTTCCAAAGTGGAGCACATTGTGACTCTCTTCCTTTTCAAAGAGATCCCTATTCTTGGAGACTTCAATGTTCACCATCACCTTTGGCTTTCCTTTCCCTTCACTGACCATCCTGGTGAGCTGGCCTTTAATTTCATTATCCTCCATGACCTAGAGCAATTAGTGCAACACCCTGCCTGTCTTGGAGATACATCCAACATTCTTAACTTTTCCTAACCTCTGATCCTTCTGCTTATGCTGTCGCTGTCTTCTCCATTGTGCTACTCCTATCACACTTCATATCTATATTTTATCCTATTGCTCCAATCCCTCCTCAGGATCCCCAAAGCAGAGGTACCTCTGGCATTCTGCATCTGCTAACTGGGGGAATCTGAGGTGGTATAATTCTGATTTTCCTTGGAATGACTACTGCTTCCATGTCATAGACCTGTTTCTGTGTGCTGAATGTATAACAGAGGTGATAGAGTCTGGCATGGAGTCGTACATTCCTCACTCTTTCTCTCAACCTAAACCTTCTAAAACCTTTATTTAAAACAGCCTGTTTTTATGTACTGCATGATGAAGAGGTAACATAAAAGTCTTTCAATACCTGAATTTCGTGCACTTTTTATTTCTGCCCTCAATCATGCCAAGCCCGTTCTCCAAAGATTCAAAAACTCCTTCATCAATAAAAAAATGTCAAAATTTTTCATGATTTAAGACACATTGCTAAAAAATCTTCAGTAACTTTACTTCTTCATCTTTCTCTGCTTTATTTCAACCTGAAGGTACCACTGTCACCTCAACTATCCCTAAAGCTGAACTCTCCTCTCAAACCATTGTTAAAAACTCTACCTTGGATGATTCAGAGTTTGTTCCTCCCTCTCCTCCATCCTACAGCTACTTCATGATACTCATTAAAATCCTTCACAGTGATGTTTTTCATTCCCTTGCTGGCTTTACCTTTGGAAGGCTTATGGACCTGATGGGGTCCCTCCTACTGTTCTCCAAAACTGTGTTTCTGTACTTACACCTTGCCTAGTCAAACTACATTTCCTTCTTACTGAAAGTTTACCTACATTCAGCTTGTTGCTAATAAGGGTGACTGCTCTAGTCCCTCAGACTACTACCGTATTACTTTAATTTCCTGCCTCTCTAAAGATTTTAAATCCATCCTCAACAGGAAGATTCTTAAACATCTATCACTTCACAACCTTATTTCTGATCACCAGTATGAGTTCTGTCAAGGATACTCTACTGATAATCTTCTGGCCTTCCTTACCCAGTCTTAGTCATCCTCTTTTAGGGATTTTGGTGAAACTTTTGCTATTGTCTTAGACATATCAAAAGCTTTTGATAGAGTCTGGCATAAACCTTTGATTTCCAAATTACCCTCCTATGGCTTCTATCTTTCTCTCTATAACATCATCTTAAGTTTCCTTTCTGACTGTTCTACTACTATTGTGGTAGATGGTTACTGTTCTTCCCCTAAGTCTATTAACAGTGGTGTTCCTCAGGGTTCTGTCCTGTCACTCACTCTCTTCCTGTCATTCATCAATGATTTTCTAAATCCAACTTCTTTTCCTATTCACTCTTACACTGATGATACCACAATGCACTTTTCCATGTCTTGTCATAGACATCCAAGCCTTCAGGAAGTAAAGAGCTCACACAAGGAAGCCACTGAACACCTGACTTCTGACCTCTCTAAAATGTATGACTGAGGCAGAGCAAACTTAGTATTGTTCAATGCCTCAAAAACTCAATTCCTCCATCTATCAGCTTGAAACAACCTTCCCGACAACTATCCCCTCTTCTTCAATGACACTCAACTGTCCCCTTTCTTCTACACTGAACATGCTAGGTCTGTCCTTTATTAATAATCTAAACTGGAAAATTCACATCTCATCTCTCTCTATGAAGTTAGGCATTTTGAGTTTCCTCACCTCCTCAGCAGCTGCTAACTCTCTACAGGAGCCTTATAAGTCCAAGTATGGAGTACACTTCATGTGTATGTGGAGGTTCCACTCACATCTCTCTTTTAGACAGGGTGGAATCAATAGCATTTCATCTTTTATCAACTCTGCTCTTCTAGCTATCTTCAGCTTCTTTCTCATCAATGCTATGCTGCATCTCTTGCCATTTTCTACTGCCATTTTCAGAAGTTCCCTTCTGATTTTGCTAGCTGCATGCCTCTTCTCTTCCCTTGGCCTCCCAGGAGAAGCTTTCTATTTTCTCTCAACTCTATTCTGTCCACCTCCCTAATGCAAGAGTTAACCAGTATTCCCAATCATTCACCTATTTTTTCATGGTAAACTCTGAAACTCTACATCTGCTTCTGTATTTCCTCCATCCTATGACTTGAAGTCTTTCAAGAGAGAGATTTCAAGACACTTATCCTTCAATTTTTGACAGTGGTTTCTGATTATGTTTCAAGACCAGTACCTCAGTGGGCCTTTTTTTTTTTCCTTGGCCAGTCACTCTTCTACATAAAAAAATAACAATGAAAACTGATAAAAATGACAGTAAAGTCCCTACTTTTTTTTTTCATGCTGGAGGGGCACTAGCCAAGGGTAACAAAAACCAATAAAAAAAAAATGCCTGCTGAAATGCCAGTCCCAAAAAAGGATCAAAGCAGTAGTCAAAAATTGAAGGATAAGTGTCTTGAAACCTCCCTCTTGAAGGAATTCAAGTCATAGGAAGGTGGAAATACAGAAGAAGGCAGGGAGTTCCAGAGTTTACCAAAGAAAGAGATGAATGATTGAGAATATTGGTTAACTCTTGCATTAGAGAGGTGGACAGAATAGGGGTGAGAGAAAGAAGAAAGTCTTGTGCAGCAAGGCCATGGGAGAAGGGGAGGCATGCAGTTAGCAAGATCAGAAGATCAGTTACCATGTAAATAGTGGTAGAAGATATCTAGAGATCAAGAAGTTTAGTTTAGGTGGTCATTGATGAATAATAAGAGAGTGGGTGACAGGTCAGAACCTTGAGGTACACCACTGTTAATAGATTTAAAAGAACAGTGACTGTCTACCACAACAGCAATAGAAGGGTCAGAAAGGAAACTTGGGATGAAGTTACAGAGAGAAGAATAAAAGCTGTAGGAAGGTAGTTTGGAAATTAAAGCTTTGTGTCAGACTCTATCAAAAGTTTGATATGTCCAAGGCAACAGCAAAAGTTCCACCAAAATCTCTAAAAGAGGATGACCAAGATTCAGTAAGAAAAGCCAGAAGATCACCGATAGAGTGGCCTTGATGGAACTCATCCTTGCAATCAGATAGAAGGTTGTGAATAGATATTTAAGAATCTTCCTGTTGAGGATAGATTCAAAAACTTTAGATAGGCAGGAAATTAAAGCAATAGGATGGTAGTTTGAGGGATTAGAATAGTCATCCTTTTTTAGGAACAGGCTGAATGTAGGTAAACTTCCAGCAAGAAGGAAAGGTAGATGTTGACAGGGTTGAAAGAGTTTCACCAACCAAGATGCAGGCACTGAGGCACAGTTTCGGAGAACAACAGGAGGGATGACATCAGGTCCATAAGCCTTCTGAGGGTTTAGGCCAGCAAGGGTATAGAAAACATAATTGTGAAGAATTTTAAAAGGTAGCATGAAGTAGTCAGAGGGTGGAGGAGAGGGAGGAACAAGCCCTGAATCATCCAAGGTAAAGTTTTTAGCAAAGGTCTGAGTGAAGAGTTCAGCTTTATAAATGGATGTGATAGCAGGGGTGCCATCTGGTTGAAATAAAGGAGGGAAAGACGGAAAAGCAAAGTTATTGGAGATATTTTTGGCTAGATGCCAGAAGTCATGAGGGGAGTTAGATCTTGAAAGATTTTGACATTTTCTATTAATGAAGGAGATTTTGGCTAGTTGGGGAACAGACTTGGCATGGTTCCAGGCAGAAATATAAAGTCCATGAGATTCTGGTGATGGAAGGCTCAAGTACCTTTTGTGGGCCACCTCTCTATCATGTATAGCACGAGAACAAGCTGTGTTAAACCAAGGTTTAGAAGGTTTAGGTTGAGAAAAAGAGTGAGGAATGTATGCCTCCATTCTAGACACTATGACCTCTGTTATGCGCTTGGCACACAGAGATGGGTCTCTGACACAAAAGCACTAGTCATTACAATGAAAATCAGCAAAATACCTCCTCAGGTCCCACCAACTGGCAGAGGCAAAACAGCAGAGGCACCTCCGTTTAGAGGAATCCTGAGGAAGGATTGGAATGATAGGACAAGATACAGATATGAGATCATCATCGGAGGAACCCAATGGAGAAGAGAGGGTGGCAGCATAAGCAGGATTAGAGGTTAGGAAAAGGTCAAGAATGTTGAGCATATCTCGAAGATGGTCAGGAACACAAGTAGGGTGTTGCATCAACTGCTCTAGGTTGTGGAGTATAGCAAAGTTGAAGGCTAGTTCACCAGGACGGTCAGTGAAGGGAGAGGAAAGCCAAAGCTGTTGGTGAACAGTGAAGTCTCCAAGAATGGAGATCTCTGCAAAAGAGAAGCAAGTCAGAATGTGATCCACTTTGGAAGTTAAGTAGTCAAAGAATTTCTTATAGTTAGAGGAGTTAGGTGAGAGGTATACAGCACAGATAAATTTAGTTTGAGAATGACTCTGTAGTCATAGCCTGATGGTGGAAAACTTGGAAGATTCAAAAGCGTAAGCATCACAGCAGGTTAAGTCGTTGAGCACATAAACACAACATCCAGCTTTGGATTGAAAATAAAGATAGAGAAAGTAGGAGGGAACAGAAAAGGGGCTACTGTCAGTTGCCTCAGACACCTGTGTTTCAGTGAGGAAAAGATGAGGTTTAGAAGAGGAGAGGTGGTATTCTACAGATTGAAAATTAAATCTAAGACCGCAAATGTTGCAGACGTTAATGAAGAAAAGGTTGAGGGGGTGTCAAGACACTTAGGGTCAATATCAGAAGAGCAGTCTGACCTGGGGACATTTGTGGTCCCCTCCCTAGATGGGGACTCCGAGGCTGGTGTAGGAGTCGCCATGATAATTTTGAATTTATGAGCGTAGGATGTGTGTGTGGAATTATGTGCTTGTACTTTTGTGTGGAGGAAGAGAGTTGTCTTTACAGTGCAGGCTGTGATTGTCCCCTTGTGTTGTGAGACACAAAGGGAAATGTTCAGTGAGGTCACAGCACCCCGTGATCCAGTGCTTTAGACCTTAGTGGGAGTAGTTATCGTTTCAGCAGGTGCCTACTGCCTCCTCCTCCACTTAGCTTAGTTCAGTGGTTCAGTGAGGTATTATGCTTTGTAGTAAATAATACCATTTCATAAAAATATAAAATTTGTTCAAATGTGTACTTAAGCAGCATGATTATCTCTTATGTGTCAAAAATGTGTGCCAACATTAAAGATAAGTTTGGCATTGCTGTTTCATTACATATATTTGAATTCATAAAAAAAACTGAGCATTAATAATAATAACTTATAGTTGTCATAATTTTTTATTATCAATTATATGCCTGATTTTCTGAAGCCGAATAAATATTTTTATCCATAACGAAGTACTGACGTGTTCTCACAGCTTTAAACATATCTATTGTGTGAGTATAATGCATCTTATGAGTTGAGACTACTGACATCACTTTTAGCTGGAACTATACATACATACTATATATGTATACACAAACTACAACTTTAAGCTTCCTGAAGTGCAAAGTAACAAACCTTCATTCCTGAGAAAGGTGTGTGTATGGTGCAACTTATGAAGAAGTCTGTGAGTGAAGTCACCTGACCCAATAGCTCAAATCCAGCATCAACATTATCATTCCATTGCAATTTGGCTTCAGTCTGAAATACAAGAAAAAAATTATTTACATCTGATGTACTTGTAAGTATTTCAATCACATAATCTTGGAAGGTGCTTCAGCAAGGGAAGATTCATCAGAGTATGTAAGAAAAGGAATCAAATGTAAATATAGCAAAGAACAAAATAAAATAGTTAGGTATGGGAAAGATAGTTATCAAAGAGGTGCTAAAATACTGTGTTAGCAGATGAAGTTGCCCAGCCATTAAAAATCACTGATAAACCTACATGCTCTCACCCAATTCCAAATGGTGAATCCCAGTAAGCTCCAATAACAGTTTGATCACATGATGACAACAATGCTTCAGTACCTCAAGGCCACACAAGGTTGCAAGATTAAACTTTTGTCCCCTGGATTTTCCCACCCATCCAGTTTTGCCCTGTGTATTACAAAGGTTCACCATTTTTCATCAACAGCACAAAAATGATCTGGGCCACCACAAGTAAGATGGAAAAGGCCCATACCATTGCCATGGGGCACAAAGGAGTTGAGATAAAAAAGACTGCTGCCCTTGTTAGCTGCCATAGAGCTATCATCTTTCACATCCTTGCCACCAGCAAAGGTCTGAATGAAAATGAAGTTCCCAACCAAACCTCATCCTGGCAAATAGAAAAAGACTTCCTTGAAGACTTATAAACTCATAGGACATACTTTGATAGAAAAATCTATTAATTTTACTTCGGCAAAATCACCTATCTGCTGGGCGGACATTTCCCATGAGAGAGAGTGCGTCACGCGCTGCCGGCAGTTGTTTGCTGATCGCCGCGTCGGGCAGACACGGTCATTCTGGGTCATACGGACTCCCAAGTTTTTGCTGTTTTCTTTCAGATAAGGCCACGATACTTGTTACGCAGGTACAGTGCCTTCAACTTCGTTACCCGTTTTTGGGGCGAGTTGTATTATTGGTATATCGGTCTCCACTGACGATGGAACTGTGTGGGAAGCTTACGGCTTTGTTCTCCTTATCGCAGTGCGGCAGCCATGTCGGAGTCTGGTGAAGCGTCCTCTGCCTCTCGATCCCCTTCCCCTCCTGCCCCACGTGCCTTCTGTGGGCCTTCTCCTCTCCCTGGGTCCACTGTTCGCCCTCAAGATGACAACGACAGGCACAGGGATCATTCATCTCGTCGCTTGAGTGGGAGGCATGGTTGCGTGAGATTACATAACAGTGCTGACGCACGTGATTCCCGCGGCACTTCTCCTGCTCCTCCCCCTTGGTCAGTTGTGTTGGACGCCTTGGCTGATTTGCGGGGTGAAGTGGAGGCCTTGAAGGCAGACAGACGGCAACTACCACCCCCTACTGGGTCGGCGCAGGTGACTGTGGAGGACAGTACTCTGGGGGGCTGGGGTTTGTCGCCTCCTTGTTCTGCCACTTTTTCTGGTTTCTCGGCCAGGATGAGTGAGGATGAGGCAGTGTCGATGCCTGCCGCCCCTGCTGACAGCACCTTAATTCAGGGCACTAAGGCCTTTGGTCCTTCTGACACAGTGGTTGCTGACATTGACAATAGAGTGGCAGAGATGGTAAACTTTCTCTTTGATAATGGTATGAGAGAGGAGGACTACAAGGCCATGTGTGAGGACGATGTTGTCAAGAGGCCTAATAACTGCCATGCTCTTGCGCCAGTGGAATGCAACCCACAGGTGTTGGAGGCCCTGAAGCTGGATGCCAGGAAGACAGACTTCCGCTTGAAGGAGGTAAATAAGGACATCCTGCGGGCTTCAACCATTATTACCAAATCCTTAGTGGCACTGGATGATTTGGCTGAACAGGAAGGTAACCCCAAGTTGGCACATGAGGTGAGCATGCTAAATGGTGCATTGGCATTGCTAGGCAATGCCAATCACAGGAACAATTTGGCCAGGCGTTTTGTCATGAAACGCGAGATAAACTATAAATATGCTCATCTTTGTTCAGATAAGGTGCCAATTACTCGCTTTCTGTTCGGTGACGATGTGTCCCAGTCTGCCAGACAAATTGAGGAAGCGGAGAAACTGCGGAGTAAGTTCTCGCAGAAAAAGCCTGCCTTTACTAGCAAGTTCGCAGGTAAACGCCCTGGTGGATATTGGAACAAGCCTGCTAGTAGGGGATATTACGCCAGGTTCCAACCCTACGGGCAACAGAGGTATGGCTCCAGGGCTGCCCCACGACTACCTTCCACTCGTCAGGATGTGGAGCCAAAAAACTCCAAGGGCCGGGGCGGCCGCAGCAGGCAGCCCCAGTAAACTTACAGGCAAGTGCATGTTTTGAAGCTGGCAGACTACACTCTTTCCTGCATGAGTGGTGTAAAATTACCAGTGACCCTGTCATTTTGAATATTGTTCAGCATTGCCACCTTGATATTGATGTCGATAGTGTTCATCCTTTATTTTTTAATGATTTGGAATACAGGTTCAACACTGTGCAACAGGGGATAATTTCTGGAGAGATCAAAAAACTTTTACAGCTTAAAGTCATTAAAGTCACACACAAACAAACTCAGCAGGTTATCTCTCCTATTTTTTTTTTGCGAGAAAAGAAAAACGGGGAATTTCGCCTGGTTCTTAACTTGGAGAGGTTAAACAAATACATACCATATAAACATTTTAAAATGGAAAATTTTGAACAGGCCATCAGGCTCATCAACCAAGGTGATTTTTTGGCTTCTGTCGATCTCAGGCATGCTTATTATTCTGTTAGGGTTGCAGATGAGCAACAACGATTTTTATGTTTTACATGGCAAGGTGTTATCTATCAATTCACCTGCCTCCCTAATGGCATTTCTGAGGGACCTCGGCTTTTCACCAAACTGATGAAGCCAGTATTTGCTACTTTAAGGCAGGAAGGATACACTATCACCAGCTTTATAGATGACACATTAATTTGCAGTAACTCTTACTCAGGATGTCTTCAGGCGATTCAGGCCACCATTTCTCTGTTGCAGAGGTTAGGCTTTTGTATCTATATGGAGAAGTCTGTTCTCACCCCCACATAATGTATTGAATACCTAGGCAATGTTATTAACACCAAGTTCATGACTGCCTCTTTACCTGAGCGTAGACTAATCAAAATTCGCCAAGGATGTGCAGAACTTTTGTGTAAAGATGTTGCCCCCATTCGAGAGGTGGCCAGGGTGATCGGCCTCATGGTGGCTGCGATCCCAGCAGTGGAGTTAGGTAAACTTCATTACAGGAAGTTGGAGGGGGGAAAAATTGCCGCTTTGAAACAGGAGTATGGTAATTTTGACAGGCCTTTGAATATTACTGCAGACATGAAACTAGACCTTTCCTGGTGGTTAGACAATGTGGACAGACACCACAGACACATTTTTAGGCCAGGTACTGACATCGATTTATTTACTGATGCCTCCAGCCTTGGTTGGGGGGGTCATTTGGGGTGTCAGATTACAAGTGGTACTTGGTCCCTGGATGAAAAGGAGCTTCACATTAACATCCTGGAGATGAAAGCCATTCTATTCTCTTTGCAAGCATTTGAACATGAGCTGGAAGGTAGACATGTTAGAGTTTTTTGTGATAATACCACTGCCATAAACTATGTCAATGAAATGGGAGGCACAAAGTCCAAGTCCTGTAATGATGTTGCTACCCAGATTTGGGATTGGTGTCTGGAACATGACTCATGGGTTACATGCTCGCACATACCGGGAAGGACAACACCTTGGCTGATGTAGCCTCTCGCAAGATTAATGACAGACATGAGTGGAAACTCGACTCACACATTTTTACTACCTTGTGTAATGTTTTTGGGACACCGTCCATTGATTTATTTGCCTCAAGGCTTAACAAACAGGTTAATACATTCTGTTCGTGGTTGCCAGATCCGGAGGCTAAATATTTTGATGCTTTTTCCTTGGACTGGTCAAACTTTGATTTGTCTTACATTTTCCCCCCATTCTCATTAATTGCTAGGTGCCTTCAGAAGTTACGTGCGGAGCAAGCACGGGGCTGGATGGTGGTTCCTCTGTGGCCGTCCCAGTTTTGGATGGGCATGCTGCTCCAGTTGCTAATAGACTTCCCACGTTTGATAACGAACAGGAGGAATGTTCTAACACACCCGTCCACAACAGATCCACACCCCATCATGTCCCACACGAGGCTCATGGCATGCCTTCTGTCAGGGAAAACTTGCAGAAACGAGGAGTTTCGCCGGCTGCTGCGGACATCATACTTGCCTCCTGGAAACCAGGTACTGAGAGGCAATACCGCCCACATGTCCAGAGGTGGTCGTTGTTTTGTGGTAGACAGAATGTCGATCCCACTTCTCCAACTGTAGGTCACATTGTAAATTTTTTGACGGAAACCTTTGACAGGGGTGTGGGTTATGAGTGTGTGAACACTGCGAGGGGTGCCCTGTCTTCTCTCGGCATTGTGGTGGACGGATGCAGGGCAGGAAATCACCCTTTGGTCATCCGATTCATGAGAGGGGTTTTCAATCTTAGAACTCCTCAGCCCAGGTACACTGACACTTGGGACGTCCAACCTGTCTTAGAGCAACTAAGGTCCATGTTCCCCTTACATGCATTAACCCTTAAAGAATTAACGCTAAAATTGGTTATGATGATGGCCTTAACTCAAGCTGCCAGAATTCAAACTTTACAACTACTGTTAATCAGAGACATGCTCATTAATGAACACTCCATTTCAGTACAGTTGGGGGGCACTATTAAACAATCCAGACCAAATTTTAACATCAACAGGGTCACATTCCATCGTTACCCTAAGGATCCACGATTATGTGTCTGTAGCACTCTCCTGAGGTACATTGATGTGACTAAAGAGCTTAGACAGGATGAGATGCACACTGATGCCAGGCTCCTCATTAGCTTCATAAAACCCCACAAATCAGTTTCCAAAGACACTATTGCCCGTTGGGTCAGGACCATTCTCCGCATGTCCGGCATAGACATCTCAAAGTTTTCCGCTGGTAGTGTGCGGCCAGCAGCAGCTTCAAAAGCTGGAGTGGCGGCTGTCCCTGTCGCATGCATTATGGCTAAGGCGGGCTGGTCTAGGGAATCTACCTTTGCAAAATATTATAATAAGAACATTGTGGCTGCTTCTGACCTCTTTCAGGATGCAGTGCTAGAATAAGACATGATTTGGGTTTGTTGCTGCACTCCAGTGTTGCAGTACACGGATATTTTAAGTATTTAGTATCTAGTACCTTAGGTTTACCTTATGATGTGAACTGTTACCATATTTCAACATTGTTTGTAGATTGGATTAAGTTGGATGCAATGTACCTTATTTTATGCACCAATTGTATGATTGTCTCATGTACAAGATCCTTCCATGGAATAATAGTTATAGTACTGTTTCTTGTGGGGCATTTCCTTTTCCTCTCTACTATTGCATCCTCCCTCGTCATCCACATGGCTTCAAAGCCTCATGGGAAATGTCCGCCCAGCAGATAGGTGATTTTGCCGAAGTAAAATTAACAAAGTACACGAGATTTACCGTAGGTCAGTTGAAGTGTACTTCTAATTTTTCGAGGCAAATCACCTCTGCTGGTGCAGAGATTTCACATGCCCTCCTCTCCCTCCCTACCTTAAGCTCTACAGGTTACTTAATTTCCTAATTGGTTCATCATGTGGATGTCGAGTCCTTGCTTTAAAGTCTGCCGGCAGCGCGTGACGCACTCTCTCTCATGTGAAATCTCCGCACCAGCAGAGGTGATTTGCCTCAAAAAATTAGAAGTACACTTCAACTGACCTACGGTAAGTCTCGTGTACTTTGTTAATTTTATTACAGAAACCAAGATGGAACACTCAGAACTGCTGCATAATGTATCAGAAGATGGAACACTCAGAACTGCTACATAATGTATCTCATGCAGACTTTAGCCTCAGAACAGTAACATGGGTCATTCATTGGGGAGTTACCAGCAATCACCATCTGGAGCTGGGTGAGGGCATGTACATTTTACAACAGAGTTGCAAGATGTTTGCCCTTACCCACAATTTTAAATGGTAGGTCACAACTTTATCTTCTGATGCTGTAGCTTTCTACTTACATCCCTCTCTCACTCTCTCATTCAGTGCTCTACTTCACACAGTTCATCCACTTTAGGTAAGGCTTTCCTCTTCATTGCCCACATCTGACCATATTACTTTATTTACTAGTTTACTGTTCTCCATATGCCCAAACCACACATTGATTTACCCACCATCCACCACCATCCACCACCCACCATCTCAAAACACCAGTTCTCCTTACCAACTCATTTCTTATTCTGTTCAAACATTCTGCCCCACATATACTCCTCAAACACTTTGGCTATGTTACATTCAATCATTTCTTTTCTGCTACCCCCATGTTCCATGTAATGAGAGAGAGAGAGAGAGAGAGAGAGAGAGAGAGAGAGAGAGAGAGAGAGAGAGAGAGAGAGAGAGAGAGAGAGAGAGAGAGAGAGAGAGAGAGAGAGAGAGAGAGAGAGAGAGAGAGAGAGAGAGAGAGAGAGAGAGAGAGAGAGAGAGAGAGAGAAACAGTGCTTAATATTTTTTTTTTATGTAGGAAGGACACTGGCCAAGGGCAACAAAAATCTAATAAAAAAAATGCCCACTGAAATGCCAGTCCCATAAAAGGGTCAAAGCAGTGGTCCAAAATTGATGGATAAGTGTCTTGAAACCTCCCTCTTGAAGGAATTCAAGTCATAGGAAGGTGGAAATACAGAAGCAGGCAGGGAGTTCCAGAGTTTACCAGAGAAAGGGATGAATGATTGAGAATACTGGTTAACTCTTGCATTAGAGAGGTGGACAGAATAGGGGTGAGAGAAAGAAGAAAGTCTTGTGCAGCGAGGCCGCGGAAGGAGGGGAGGCATGCAGTTAGCAAGATCAGAAGAGCAGTTAGCATGAAAATAGCAGTAGAAGACAGCTAGATATGCAACATTGCGGCGGTGAGAGAGAGGCTGAAGACAGTCAGTTAGAGGAGAGGAGTTGATGAGACGAAAAGCTTTTGATTCCACCCTGTCTAGAAGAGCAGTATGAGTGGAACCCCCCAGACATGTGAAGCATACTCCATACATGGACAGATAAGGCCCTTGTACAGAGTTAGCAGCTGGGGGGGTGAGAGAAACTGGCGGAGACGTCTCAGAACACCTAACTTCATAGAAGCTGTTTTAGCTAGAGATGAGATGTGAAGTTTCCAGTTCAGATTATAAGTAAAGGACAGACCGAGGATGTTCAGTGTAGAAGAGGGGGACAGTTGATGGGACACTTTAAGTGTCCCATCAGAGATTAAATTCCTGACCATTGCCCCCACATCCCATTACTCTTTACACATCTCATCAATTATACCATAATGATAAATATCCTACAATCCAAGTGGAGTTAACTTGACCTAAAGCATCCTAATGCTCTTGACATAAATCCTCATTCTTTTAAGGTAAATTCCTTGTGTTAAAACACACTGAGTATTCCCTTCTTTCTTTTCATGAGACTTCCAATTTCACAGCATTATCTCTATGTGACATGAGAATCTACACCCAAAAGTGGAGACTTTGTCCACCCCTCGAACCTCTTAAGTACAACAACTTAACAAACTTAAACTAACTTTACCTGCCCTACAGAAATCCCAACCCATTATTTTTAAATTTATTTATTTTTAGTTAATTTTTTTTTCTTATTTTTATTTATTCATTTATGATTATTAGTATTTCTATTTATTTATTTATTTATTTTTATCTATTTATTTATTTTTTTTATGTATTTACCTGGTTGTATTGCACAGGGCACGAGCCAAAGCTAATTTTTTTCCTGTCTCCATATCCATACTTATCCAATTTATCTTTAAACATGTGTACACTGTTTGCCACAATCACCTCTTCTTCAAAATCACTCCAGATTTCAATAGTTCGATAGGGGAAGCTGGATTTCTTGATGTCACTCAGACATCCTCTCATCTTTATTTTCTTCCCATGCCCCCTCTTCTGTCTCTCCCCCTCCTCCATCAGTAGTTCCAAATCATTTCTGTCTATTCTTTCTATACTGTTTATTAATTTGTACATTGTTATCAGGTCTCCTCTTTCTCTTCTCTCTTATAGTGTTGGCAATCCCGTCTCTTCAGGTCTTTCTTCATATTTAAGTCTTTCAATTCTGGTACCATCTTTGTTGCTATCCTCTGTTTCTTTCCAGTTTCCATATATCTTTTTTTTATATGGAGCCCAAACTACTGCTATGTATTCATATTTAGAACATACCATGCTTGTTATAATTTTCTTCTATATTTCCTTATCCAAAATAGTTAAAAGCCACCCTAATGTTTGTTAATAACTTGTATGTAGAGCCAAATATTCTGTTTATGTGCCTTTCAGGTGATAGTGTGTCCGGAATCGTTACTCCAAAATTTTTTCTTCATTACTTTTCATTATTATTTCTCCTCCCATTTTGTAATTCCATGGTCTCATTTTACTATTTCCTATTTTCAACATGTGGCATTTTCTGGCATCAAATTCTAGTTTCCATCTTTGGCTCCATGCATAAATCTTGTCAATATCCTTTTGTAACTCCTTACAGTCATTTTCATCCTTTATTATTTCCATTATTTTCACATCATCAGCAAACAGGTTTATATAGCTATTCAGATCCTCCGTCATATCATTCACATGTATCTGAAATATAATAGGTACTAACACTGATCCTTGTGGTACCCCACTTGTCACTTCATGCCAACTTGAATTAGTGTCTCTAATTACTGTTCTCATCTCCCTCCCTTGTAAGTAATGATCATCCATCTCAGCGTTGCTTCCTTTAATCCTCCTCATTCTCTGACTTCCACATAAGGCTTTTGTGGGGAACTTTATCAAATGTTTTTTTTTGAGATCCAGGTATGCTGCATCAACCCATCCATCCCTCTCTTGCACTCTATCTATTACTCTTGTATAAAACCTCAGTAGATTTGTGACACGATCTCCCTTTCCTGAATCCAAATTGCTTTTCTGTAATTATCTTTTCATCTTCTAAGTCTTTCTGTCTGTCTTTAATTACTATTTCACAAAGCTTGCTTACAATACTTGTTAGTGACACTAATCTATAACTTAATGGTTCCATTTTATTTCCACCTTTGTGTATTGGCACTATGTTAGCTCTTTTCTATTCCTTTGGAACTTTTCCTTCTTTCAACAAGCTGTTGATTATATCCAATATATTTCCTTCATTAGTTCTCTGCATTCTCTTAATATCCATTCCTTTACTTGATCTGGTCCCATAGCTTTTCTAACATCCAGCTCTTCCAGCAATTTCTTGATTTCTTGTCTCTTTACTTGTATCTCCTGTATCCTCTCATTCTGTGATATCACTTTCAGTGCCACAAAATCAGTTTCCTTTGTAAGCACTGATTGAAAACTCTCATTCATTAGTTCACTCATCTCCTCAATAGTTTCATAAATTCTTCCTTCCCTTTTTAACTTGTTAATGCTATCCCTATATAGCATATATATATATATATATATATATATATATATATATATATATATATATATATATATATATATATATATATATATATATATATATATATATATATATATATATATGTTACGCATAATGTGGACAATTGCCTAATGTGAACATTAGGCAGAAAATTGCCTAATGTGTACATCAAGCAAGTAGGTTGCGTAAAGTTTACAAATTGTTAACATTAGGCAAAAAATGCCTATTGTTCAAATTATGCAGCTCAATTTTGCCCAATGTGAATAACCTAACCTAACCTAACCTAACCTAACCTAACCTAACCTAACCTAACCTACAAACCCAAAGCTTCGAACAACATCTTTGCTCACAACAACTCGGTAACAGACCCAAAGTTTCGAACAACATTCGAACAAAACTGTAGACACTGGTTTGTCATTCAATTCACATTAGGCAAAATACCCTTGCCTAATTTGAAAATCATGCCTAAAGTGGACATTAAGCAAGTAAGTTGCCTATTGTCAACATCGTGCAAACAAATTGCCTAATATGAACATTAGGCAATTTCACTGCCTAATGTTCACATTAGGCAATTATCCACATTATGCGTGACATATATATATATATATATATATATATATATATATATATATATATATATATATATATATATATATATATATATATATATATATATATATATATATATCCCTATATCTCTTTTTCTCATTTGCATAGCTGTAGAACAGTTTGGGCTCTTTCTTGCATTTTTCTTTTTTTATGTAGGAAGGACACTGGCCAAGTGCAACAAAAATCTAATAAAAAAATGCCCACTGAAATGCCAGTCCTATAAAAAGATCAAAGCAGTAGTCAAAAATTGATGAATAAGTGTCTTGAAACCTCTCTCTTGAAGGAATTCAAGTCATAGGAAGGTGGAAATACAGAAGCAGGCAGGGAGTTCCAGAGTTTACCGGAGAAAGGGATGAATGATTGAGAATACTGGTTAACTCTTGTGTTAGAGAGGTGGACAGAATAGGGGTGAGAGAAAGAAGAAAGTCTTGTGCAGTGAGGCCACAGAAGGAGGGGAGGCATGCAGTTAGCAAGATCAGAAGAGTAGTTAGCATGAAAATAGCGGTAGAAGACAGCTAGAGATGCAATATTGCGGCAGTGAGAGAGAGGCTGAAGACAGTCAGTTAGAGGAGAGGAGTTGATGAGACGAAAAGCTTTTGATTCCACCCTGTCTAGAAGAGCAGTATGAGTAGAACCCCCCAGACATGTGAAGCATACTCCATACATGGACGGATAAGGCCCTTGTACAGAGTTAGCAGCTGGGGGGTAAGAAAAACTGGCGGAGACGTCTCAGAATGCCTAACTTCATAGAAGCTGTTTTAGCTAGAGATGAGATGTGAAGTTTCCAGTTCAGATTATAAGTAAAGGACAGACCGAGGATGTTCAGTGTAGAGGAGGGGGACAGTTGAGTGTTACTGAAGAAGAGGGGATAATTGTCCGGAAGGTTGTGTCGAGTTGATAGGTGGAGGAATTGAGTTTTTGAGGCATTGAACAATACCAAGTTTGCTCTGCCCCAATCAGAAATTTTAGAAAGATCAGAAGTCAAGTGTTCTGTGGCTTCCCTGCATGAAATGTTTACCTCCTGAAGGATTGGACATCTATGAAAAGACGTGGAAAAGTGCAGGATGGTATCATCAGCGTAGGAGTGGATAGGACAAGAAGTTTGGTTTAGAAGATCATTAATGAATAATAAGAAGAGAGTGGGTGACAGGAGAGAACCCTGAGGAACACCACAGTTAATAGATTTACTATGTCACTTTCAATTTTTTTTTTTTTTTTCTCTTTATTATGCCATATTCATTACTTGCCTTTCTCACTCTTCTTTAGTATTTCCATTCAATTGTCTCATCATTTTCTTCCATGCACTTTTTTCTTTTTTGCTTCTACACAACTGGCATTATACCATTCAAGCTTCCCGATTTTCACTTTATAACTTGGCACAAACTGTTGCACCTCCTCTCTATACTTGCTCAAAATATCTCATATTTTTCTTACACTACTTCACCTTCAAATAGCTCTTTCCAGGTAATTTTTCCATAAAATTTATTAAGCTCTGCAAAGTTTGCCTTAGCATATTTCTGTCTTCCAGTTATGTATTGTTCTTTCCTGTGCAATACTTTTTCCTCCTGTACTACTATTTCTATTATCACATGGACACTTCTTCCCATTTGACTCAGACAATGTATACTTGGTCTACTTTCTGGGGTTTTTGTAAACACTAAGTCCAACTGTGATGGTTCTCCTCTGCATCCAGTAGGTTCATTTACCCACTGTCTCATTGTATTCAACATCATGATTTACATAAATTCTTCACTCCATTACCCAACATTTTCTTTCACTTCTATCTCCTCCCAGTTAATTCTTTTAGTGTTGAACTCGCCTACTAAGAACACTTTGTTACTTTTCCTTATCATTTCCTCTATATTATTTCCTGTTTCTAGTTGCATAATTTTATATCAATTGGTCTCCCATGCATTAGTTTTTGGTGGTATTTTTATTTTTATTTTTATTTTTTTTTATGCAAGAGGAGCAATAGCCAAGGCCAACAAAAACTACAACAAAAAATAAATCCTACTGAAATGGTGTTCCCAGTACAGAGTCAAAAGCATTAGTCAAAAATACATGGTAAGTTTCTTGAAACCTCTCTCTTGAAAGAGTTCAAGTCAATGGAAGGTAGAAATACAGAAGAAAGCACGGAGTTCCTGAGTTTACCAGAGAAAGTATGAATAACTGAAAATACTGGTTAACTCTTGCATTAGAGAGGTGGGCAGAATAGGAATGAGAGAAAGAAGAAAGTCTAGTGCAGTGAGGTTGCAGGAGGAGGAGAGGCATGCAGTTAGCAAGATCAGAAGAGCAGTTGGCATGAAAATAGCAGCAGAGGATAGCAAGAGATGCAACACTGCAGTGATGAGAAAGAGTCATAAGACAGTCAGTTAGAGAAGAGGCGTTGATGAGACGAAAAGCTTTCGATTCCACTCTGTCTAAAAGAATGGTATGAGTGGAACCCCCATACATGTAAAGCATGGAGTATGCTTTACAGTGTTAGTGGCCGGGGTGGGGATGGGAAAACTGCTGGAGATGACTCAGAATGCCAAACTTCATAGAAGCTGTTTTAGCTAGAGATGAGATGTGAAGTTTCCAGTTTAAATTATAAGTAAAGGACAGACCGAGGATGTTCAGTGTAGAAGAGAGGGGACAGATGAGTGTCAATGAAGAAGAGTGGATAGTTGTATGGAAGGTTCTATTGAGTTGATAGATTAAGGAATTGAGTTTTTGTGGCATTAAACAATACTAAGTTTGCTCTGCCCCAATCAAAAATTTTAGAGAGATCAGAAGTCAGCCATTCTGTGGCTTACCTGCATGAACTGTTTACTTACTGAAAGGTTGGACATCAACAAAAACGCGTGGAAAAGTGCAGGGTGGTATCATCAGTGAAGGAGTGGATAGGACAAGAAGTTTGCTTTAGAAAATCATTGATGAACAATGGGAAGAGAGTGGGTGACAGGACAGACAGCTTTTCGTCTCATCAACTCCTCTCCTCTAACTGACTGTCTTCAGCCTCTCTCTCACCGCCACAATGTTGCATCTCTAGCTGTCTTCCACCGCTATTTTCAAGCTAACTGCTATTCTGATCTTGCTAACTGCATGCCTCCCCTCCTCCCACGGCCTCGCTGCACAAGACTTTCTTCTTTCTCTCACCCCTATTCTGTCCACCTCTCTAATGCAAGAGTTAACCAGTATTCTCAATCATTCATCCCTTTCTCTGGTAAACTCTGGAACTCCCTGCCTGCTTCTGCATTTCCACCTTCCTAGGACTTGAATTCCTTTAAGAGGGAGGTTTCAAGACACTTGTTCATCAAATTTTGACTACTGCTTTGACCCTTTTATGGGACTGGCATTTCAGTGGGCATTTTTTTTTTATTGGATTTTTGTTGCCCTTGGCCAGTGTCCCTCCTACATAAAAAAAAAAAAAAGAACCCTGAGGAACACCACTGTTAATAGATTTAGAACAGTGACTGTCTACCACAGCAGCAATAGAACAGTCTGAAAGGAAACATGAGATAAAGTTACAGAGAAGGATAAAAACCTTAGGAAGGTAGCTTGGAAATCAAAGCTTTGTGCCAAACTTTATCAAAAACTTTTGAGATATCTAATGCAACAGAAAAAGTTTCATCAAAATCTCTAAAAACGAAGACAAAGACTTAGTAAAGAAAGCCAGATCACCAGTAGAGCAGCCTTGATGGAATCAGACAGAAGGTTGTGAAGTAATGTTTAAGAATATTCTTGTTGAGGTTAGATTCAAAACCTTTAGATTGACAGGAAATTAAAGCAATGAGATGGTAGTTTGAGTAATTAGAACAGTCACCCTTTTTAGGAACAGGCTTAATGTAGGCATGTAGGCAAATTTCCAGGAAGAAGGAAAGGTAGATGCTGATAAACAAAATTAAGAGTTTGACTAGTCAAGGTACAAGCAAGGAGGCACAGTTTTGGAAAACATCAGGTCCATAAGCCTTCTGAGGGTTTAGGCCAGCAAGGGCATGGAAAACATCATTGCAAAGGATTTTAATAGATAGTATGAAGTAGTCAGAGGGTGGAGGAGAGGGAGGAAGGAACAAGCCCTGAATCATCCAAGGTAGAGTTTTTAGCAAAGACTTGAAAAAAAAAAAAAAAGTTCAGCTTTAGAAATGGATGACATGGCAGTGGTGCCATCAGGTTGAAATAAAAGAGGGAAAGATGACGAGGCAAAGTTATTGGTGATCTTTTTGGAAAGGGGCCAGAAATCACAATGGGGATGGCTCAAGTACCTTTTATGGGCCACATCTCTATCATGTATAACACGAGAATAAGCTATGTTAAAACATGATTAAGAAGGTTTAAGATAAGAAAAAAAGCAAGGAATGTATGCCTCCATACCAGACACTATCACCTCTATTGTGAGCTCAGCACACAGAGACAGGTCTCTGACATGGAAGCAATAGCCATTCCAAGGAAAATCAGAATAATATCTCCTCAGGTCCCCCAATTTGCATAGGCAAAATGCCAAAGGCACCTCCAACTTAGGGGATCCTTAGTAGGAATTGAAGCAATGGGAAAAGATAAAAATATGAGGTTGTTGCTGAAGCACAATGGAGAAGACAGAGTAACAGCATAAGCAGAAGGATAAGAGGTGAGAAAAAAGGTCAAGTATGTTGGGTGTATCTCCAAGACGGTCAGGAATACAAGTAGGGTGTTGCACTAATTGCTCTAGATCATGGAGGATAACAAAATTAAAGGCCAGTTCACCAGATTGGTCAATGAAGTTAGAGAAAAGCCAAAGCTGGTGGTAAACAGTGAAGTCTCCAAGAATGGATATCTCCACAAGGAAGAGTCAGGATGTGCTCCACTTTGGAAGTAAAATAGTCATTTTTTTTTTTTTAATCAGAGTTATATGGAAGGTATACAGCACAGACAAATCTAGTTTGAGAGTGACTCTGCAGTCATAACCAAATAGCAGAAAATTTGGAAGATTCAAGAGCATGAGGACAAGACCATGTTAAGCAGTTGCACACGTACATGCAACATCCAGGTTTAGACTGAATATGAGGATAGAGAAAGTAGGAGGGAAAAGAGAAGGGACAATAGCAGAACTGCAGGAAGGGCATAGGGGTGTGCACATGCCCCTGTGAACCCCCTGCATGGTTATGTTTAGCATAAGAATATATTTATGCTTTTAATGTTTCAACAATAAATTGGGTTCATGAGTAACAAACAAGCATACAAATCACCAAAATGGTGTACTGTGTCTAGTAGGCTACTGAGGTGTGTGTGTGTGTGTGTGTGTGTGTGTGTGTGTAAATACTAGTTGTGATTACTTGTGTCATGCAAGAAAGGAGTTATGCTTGTACTGTCCCACCTCTATAACTATTATCATCCAACTTGGCCTTAAAATTATGAATAGTTTTTGCTTGCACCACAGCCTTGTTGAGACAGTTCCATGTATCAACTACTCTGTGAAAAACTATTCTTTTTTATATCTCTTCTACAAATTTCTTTTTTCAGCTTTTTTCTGTGTCCTCTAGTGTCTCTTGTATCCCATATCACAATTTTGTTGCTGTCTAGCTTTTCCAGTCCTTCCATTAGCCTATATATCACAATTAAGTCTCCTCTCTCTTTTCTTTGTTCAAGAGTCGGAAGGTTTAGTTTTTACTCTCTATTCATAAGTCTCATCCATTAAGGCTAGGATCATCTTTGTTGCTGCTCTTTGTATTCTCTCTTGTTTTCTGATATGTTTCTTGAGACTTGGTGACCATACCACAGCTGCATATTCTAATTTTGGACAAATCATTGTTACAATTATTTTCATCATTTCTTCATCCAAGTATGCAAATGCAATTCTTAGTAGATTCACTGTTTTCCAACAATCTTGTTTATATGGTAGTCAGCTGTTAATATATCTGCTACTGTCACCCCAAGATCTGTTTCTTTTATTATTTTTCCAACATAATAATTTCCCAACTTGTAAACACCAGATAGTCTCTTTTTACTCTTCCCAAATTCCAATAAGCTACATTTCTTTACATTGAAATTAATTTCCCATTTACAGCTCCATTTTTCAACCTAGTTCAAATCTTATTGTAAAGCTTTCTGACCTTCTGTTTCTATTTTTCATCAATTTAGCATCATCCACAAATAAACTCATACAGCTGTTGAACCCTTCTGTCATATCATTAGTGTACACAGTGAACATGACTGGAGCCAGTACTGAAGCTTAAGGTACTCCACTTTTGGGTTTTCTCCAGGATGACTTTTGATCTCTAAGGGCATACAGGATAGATGGGAAGGTGTTAGGCTGGATAAGGTCATGGCTAAGTGACAGGTGACAAAGAGTTGTAATAAATGGCTCTAAATCCAAGTGGGGTCATGTAATTAGTGGGGTGCCACATGGATCAGCATTAGAGCCATTGTTCTTTTCAATATATATCAATGACATGGATAGTGGAATTAGTAGTGATGTTAGTAAATTTGCAGATGACACAAAGATAGGTAGATTAATGAGGTCAGAATCGGATGCCATCACCTTGCAAGCAGATTTAGATAGGATGAATGAATGGATGAACAGATGACAAATGCAGTTTAATATCAACAAATGCAAAGTATTTAGCATAGTTAGAGGAAACCCACACAATAGGTAGACAATAAGCAACGAAACTCTGGTGGGTTCAGGGTACGAAAAAGATTTAGGAGTTATAGTTAGCTCTGAACTCCGTCTAGGTAAGCAATGCATAGAGGCCAGAAACAGGGCAAATAGGGTATTAGGATTCATTTTTAGGAGTGTTAAAAGTAGAAGGCCCGAAGTAATATTAAAGTTATATTTGGCGCTGGTCAAACCTCATCTAGACTACACTGTGCAGTTCTGGTCCCCACATTACAGGAAATATATAGGTCTATTAGAATCAATACAGAGGAGAATGACTAAAAAAATGAAGGGGATGAGGAGTATTCCTTATGAAGCGAGATTGAAGCTGTTAAACTTACATTCTTTAGAGAGACATAGGTTAAAAGGGGACCTGATAGAAGTCTTTAAGTGGTATAAGGGTTATAACAAGGGGGATGTAAGCAAAATTCTTAGGATCAGCAACCAGGATAAAACAAGAAGTAACATGTTCAAGCTTGAAAAATTTAGGTTTAAGAGATAGGAAGAAATTGGTTCTCAAATAGAGTAGTAGATGAATAGAATGGACTCAGTAATCATGTTGATAGGGCTAAGACATTAGGGAGCTTTAAGAGAAGATTACACGGGTTTATGGATGGGGATGATAGGTGGAAATAAGTAGGTATGTTTCATACATAGTGTAAGCCTGGTCACTTTTTGCAGCTTCCCTTATTTGTTATGTTCTTATGTTCTTAACTGTTCTCATTTCTCTATTGCTTCGGAAATCTTCCACCCATTTCAAGAGTTCCCCTCTCACTCCACCAATGTTCTTTATCTTCCACAGGAGTCTCTTATATGCCACCTTATCAAATGCCTTTTTTAAATCCAGTAGATACTATCTACCCATCCATCTCAATGGATGTCAATTATTCCCATGTAAAAACAAATCAAGTTAGTTGTAGGCAATCTCCCTCTATGAAATCCAAATTATCTGTCAGTTATCATGCAATTCTCTTCCAAGAATTTCATCCATCTATCTTTCACAATTCTTTCACATATTTTTGCCAAAACTGATGTTAATGATAGTGGTCTGTAATTCAGAGGGTCTTTTTTATGCCTTTTTTCAATCTTTTAGTACTTTGCTCTCTCTTAATGAATACTCAACAACATGATGCATTTTGTCTGCTGACCATTACATTTCTTTAAAACCCAGTTTGCCCTTGTGCTTTACTTAATTCAAACCTCTCCATAATATCCTGTATTTCATTGATAGTTAAATTTATTTCTACAGGAGAGTTAACTGCTCCACCTTTCATTTCCTTGTATTGTAAACTCACTTTCTTTGGTGAAGACTGACTAAAAGGCATTATTCACCACCTCAGTGATATCTACAATATCTTCATATTCTTTGCCATTGACCTCTAATTTTTCAGTTATTTCCTTTCATTGTACCTTATTGTTAACATGTCTGTAGAGCAGTTTAGGTTGGTCTTTGCATTTATGTATTATATCTTTCTTATATTTTCTATGCTCTTCTCTTCATATCTTAACATACTCATTTCTCTTTCTTGTATACTATGCCCACAAATTTTGTCTTCTTCCTCTCTTCCATTTTTTTCAAAGCAGTATCTTTTTCTCTTTTTGATATTTCACATCTCGTATTAAACCAGTCCTTATGTCCAACTTTTCTTCCTCTTACTTTTGGTATATATCTTTGCACTTCTTCTTTATATATTTCAACAAATTATTTCCATTTTCTTTCCATTCCCCTTACTTCTTTAAATTTACTCCACTCAGTTTCTTTAAAGTATTCTAATCTGATCAACTTTTCCTTTTTATAATTGGATCTTCCAATCCTATGATTTCTTCTCCTTAGTTCTTCTTTAAGTTCTTTTAAGGTTAGTTCTATTACCATGTGATCACTTTCCCTATTGGACATTTATATTCCATATTATCTACATTTTTTTTTTTTTTTTTTAATTGTCTAGTCTTGATGGTTCTTCATATTTTCTGTTTCTTTTATTTTCTTCAACCCACCGGGTAAGAGTGTTCTCCATCAACAACATCAAGAGTTTCCATCCCATGATGTGACCCCTCCCATGGTTGTCAAATCTTCCCAACAAACTTCTTTACAGTTTTTTACAAACTTCTTTACAGTTTTCAGGAGGAGGCAGTAGACACCTGCCGAAATGTTAAAGCACTGTTCAGGGGGTGCTGTGAACTTATCATTAAACCCAGCTGTTACCTCACTGAACGTTTCCCTTTGTGTCTCACAACACAAGGGGGTAGTCACAGCCTGCCCTCTAAAGACAACTCTCTTCCTCCAAACAAAACTACAAGCACCTAATAACACACACACCCTTCACTCAAAAATTTTAAAATCATGGCGACTCCTACACCAGCCTCGGAGTCCCCATCTGGGGAGGGGACCATAAATGTCCCCAGGTCGGACTGCCTTTCCATCGACGACCCTAAGTGTCTTGACACCCCCCTCAACTTTTTCTTCATTAACTTCTGCAACATTCGCGGTCTAAGATCTAATTTTCAATCCATAGAACACCACCTCTCCTCTTCTAAACCTCATCTTCTTTTCCTCACTGAAACTCAGCAGTCTGAGGCAACTGACAGTAGCCCCTTTTCTGTTCCCTCCTACTTTCTCTATCCTCATTTTCGATCCAAAGCTGGATGCTGCGTTTACGTGCGCAATGACTTAACCTGCTCTCGTGCCCACGCTCTTGAATCTTCCGAGTTTTCCACCATCTGGCTACGACTACAGAGTCATTCTCATACTAAATTTATCTGTGCTGTATACCTCTCTCCTAACTCCTCTGACTATAAGAAATTCTTTGACTACTTAACTTCCAAAGTGGAGCACATTCTGACCCTCTTCCCTTTTGCAAAGATCTCCATTCTTGGAGACTTCAATGTTCACCACCAGCTTTGGCTTTCCTCTCCCTTCACTGACCATCCTGGTGAACTAGCCTACAACTTTGCTATCCTCCATGACCTAGAGCAATTGGTGCAACACCCTACTCATATTCCTGACCGTCTTGGAGATAGGCCCAACATTCTTGACCTTTTCCTGACCTCTAATCCTTCTGCATATGCTGTCACCCTTTCTTCTCCGTTGGACTCCTCCGATCACAATCTCATATCTTTATCTTGTCCTATCACTCCAATCCCTCCTCAGGATCCCCCTAAGCGAAGGTGCCTCTGGCATTTTGCCTCTGCTAGTTAGGGGGACCTGAGGAGGTATTTTGCTGATTTTCCTTGGAATGACTACTGCTTCCGTGTCAGAGACCCGTCTTTGTGTGCTGAGCGCATAACAGAGGTGATAGTGACCGGCATGGAGGCGTACATTCCTCACTCTTTTTCTCGTCCTAAACCTTCTAAACCTTGGTTTAACAAAGCTTGTTCTCGTGCTATACATGATAGAGAGGTGGCCCACAAAAGGTACTTAAGCCTTCCATCACCAGAATCTCATGCACTTTATATTTCTGCCCGGAACCATGCCAAGTCTGTTCTCCAACTAGCCAAAAATTCCTTCATTAACAGAAAATGTCAAAACCTTTCAAGATCTAACTCCCCTCGTGATTTCTGGCATCTAGCCAAAAATATCTCCAATAACTTTGCTTCTTCTTCTTTCCCTCCTCTACTTCAACCAGATGGCACCACTGCTATCACATCTATTTCTAAAGCTGAACTCTTTGCTCAAACCTTTGCTAAAAACTCTACCTTGGAAGATTCTGGGCTTGTTCCTCCCTCTCCTCCACCCTCTGACTACTTTATGCCACGTATTAAAATTCTTCGTAATGATGTTTTCCATGCCCTCGCTGGCCTAAACCCTCGGAAGGCTTATGGACCTGATGGGGTCCCTCCTATTGTTCTCCGAAACTGTGCCTCCGTGCTTGCACCTTGCCCAGTCAAACTCTTTCAGCTCTGTCTGTCAACATCTACCTTTCCTTCTTGCTGGAAGTTTGCCTACATTCAACCTGTTCCTAAAAAGGGTGACCGCTCTAATCCCTCAAACTACCATCCTATTGCTTTAATTTCCTGTATATCTAAAATTTTTGAATCTATCCTCAACAGGAAGATTCTTAAACATCTATCACTTCACAACCTTCTATCTGATCGCCAGTATGGGTTCCGTCAATGCCGCTCTACTGGTGATCTTCTGGCTTTCCTTACTGAGTCTTGGTCATCCTCTTTTAGAGACTTTGGTGAAACTTTTGCTGTTGCCTTGGACATATCAAAAGCCTTTGATAGAGTCTGGCACAAAGCTTTGATTTCCAAACTACCCTCCTACAGTTTCTATCCTTCTCTCTGTAACTTCATCTCAAGTTTCCTTTCTGACCGTTCTATTGCTGCTGTGGTAGACGGTCACTGTTCTTCTCCTAAATCTATTAACAGTGGTGTTCCTCAGGGTTCTGTCCTGTCACCCACTCTCTTCTTATTATTCATTAATGATCTTCTAAACCAAACTTCTTGTCCTATCCACTCCTATGCTGATGATACCACCCTGCACTTTTCCACGTCTTTTCATAGACGTCCAACCCTTCAGGAGGTAAACACATCACACAGGGAAGCCACAGAACGCCTGACTTCTGATCTTTCTAAAATTTCTGATTGGGGCAGAGCAAACTTGGTATTGTTCAATGCCTCAAAAACTCAATTCCTCCATCTATCAACTCGACACAACCTTCCAGACAACTATCCCCTCTTCTTCAATGACACTCAACTGTCCCCCTCTTCTACACTGAACATCCTTGGTCTGTCCTTTACTTATAATCTGAACTGGAAACTTCACATCTCATCTCTAGCTAAAACAGCTTCTATGAAGTTAGGTGTTCTGAGACGTCTCCGCCAGTTTTTCCCACCCCCCAACTGCTAACTCTGTACAAGGGCCTTATCCATCCATGTATGGAGTATGCTTCACACGTCTGGGGTGGTTCCACTCATACTGCTCTTCTAGACAGGGTGGAATCAAAAGCTTTTCGTCTCATCAACTCCTCTCCTCTAACTGACTGTCTTCAGCCCCTCTCTCACCGCCGCAGTGTTGCATATCTAGCTGTCTTCTACCGCTATTTTCATGCCAACTGCTCTTCTGATCTTGCTAACTGCATGCCTCCCCTCCTTCCGCGGCCTCGCTGCACAAGACTTTCTTCTTTCTCTCACCCCTATTCTGTCCACCTCTCTAACGCAAGAGTTAACCGGTATTCTCAATCATTCATCCCTTTCTCTGGTAAACTCTGGAACTCCCTGCCTGCTTCTGTATTTCCACCTTCCTATGACTTGAATTCCTTCAAGAGGGAGGTTTCAAGACACTTATCCACCAATTTTTGACCACTGCTTTGACCCTTTTATGGAACTGGCATTTCAGTGGGCATTTTTTTTATTAGATTTTTGTTGCCCTTGGCCAGTATCCTTCCTACATAAAAAAAAAAAAAGTTAAAATCTCCTAGCAGTACTAACCTGTTATTTTTACTCATTATTCTGTCCAAACAATCTCTTGTGCCTTCCAACAGAGTATCATAATCTTCTATCTCCCATGAGCTTGTCTTAGATGGGACATATACCACAAAAAAGGTCCTTAGTCATTTGTGTGTGTGTGTGTATTTACCTAGTTGTGGTCTACAGGAGGGAAGTAATCTCATAGTATAGTGTGTGTGTGTGTGTGTGTGTGTGTGTGTGTGTGTGTGTGTGTGTGTGTGTGTGTGTGTGTGTGTGTTAACTCATATAATCTTTTTTTTTTTTTAAGTGTAGCTATTTTATATATATATATATATATATATATATATATATATATATATATATATATATATATATATATATATATATATATATATATATATATATATATATATATATATATATATATATACATATATATATATATATATATATTTTTTTTTTTTGCAGAAGGGACACTTCCCAAGGGCAACAAAAGTCCAATAAAAAATAAATAAAAAAAAAACATACTGAGATGGCAGTCCCAGAAAAGGGTCCAAAGCGGTAATCAAAAATTGAAGGATGTGTCTCGAAATCTTGAAGGAATTCAAGTCATAGGAAGGAGGAAATACAGAAGCAGACAGGGAGTTCCAGAGTTTAACTGAGAAAGGAATGAATGACTGAGAATACTGGTTAGCTCTTGCATTTAAGAGGTAGACAGAATAGGGATGAGAGAAAGAAGAAAATCTTGTGCAGTGAGGCCGCAGGAGCAGGGGAGGCATGCAGTTACCAAGATCAGAAGAGCAGTTAGCATGAAAATAGTGGTAAAAGACAGCTAGAGATGCAACATTGAAGCGATGAGAGAGAGGCTGAAGACAGTCAGTTAGAGGAGAGGAGTCAATGTGACGAAAAGCTTTCAATTCCACACTACCTAGAAGAGCAGTATGAATGGAACCCCCCCAGACATATGAAGCATACTCTATACATGGACGGATAAGGCCATTGTCTCAGAACACCTAACTTCATAGAAGCTGTTTTAGCTAGAGATGAGATGTGAAGTTTCCAGTTCAGATTATAAGTAAAGGACAGACAGAGGATGTTCAATGTAGAGGAGGGGGACAGTTGAGTGTCACTGAAGAAAAGGGGATAGTTGTGTGGAAGGTTGTGTTGAGTTGATAGATGAAAGAATTGAGTTTTTGAGGCTTTGAACAATACCAAGTTTGCTCTGCCCCAATCAGAAATTTTAGAAAGATCAGAAGTCAGGCATTCTGTGGCTTCCCTGTGTAAAATGTTTACTTCCTGAAGTGTTGGACATCTATGAAAAGACATGGAAAAGTGCAAGGTGGTATCATCAGTGTTGGAGTGGATAAGACAAGAAGTTTGGTTTAGAAGGTCATTCATGAATAATAAGAGAGTGGGTGACAGGACAGAACCCTGAGGAACACCACTGTTAATAAAGTTAGGAAAACAGTGACCGTCTACCACAGCAGCAGTAGAATGGTGAGAAAGGATACTCGAGATGAAGTTACAGAGATAAAGATAGAAGCCGTAGGAGGGTAGTTTGGAAACCAAAGCTTTGTGCCAGACTCTATCAAAAGCTTTTCATATATCCAAGGCAACAGCAAAAGTTTCACCAAAATCTCTAAAAGAGGATGACCAAGACTCAGCAAGCAAAGCCTGAAGATCACCAGTAGAGCGGCCTTGACGGAACCCATACTGGCGATCAGATAGAAGGTTGTGAAGTGATATATATATATATATATATATATATATATATATATAGAGAGAGAGAGAGAGAGAGAGAGAGAGAGAGAGAGAGAGAGAGAGAGAGAGAGAGAGAGAGAGAGAGAGAGAGAGAGAGAGAGAGAGAGAGAGAGAGAGAGAGAGAGAGAGAGAGAGAGAGAGAGAGAGAGAGAGAGAGATAGATAGATAGATAGATAGATAGATAGATAGATAGATAGATATAGATAGATAGATAGATAGATAGATAGATAGATACAGAGATAGATAGACAGATAAATAAATAGATAGATAGGTAGATAGATATAATTTTCAGTCTGTAGAACACCACCTCCTCTTCTGAACCTCATCTTCTTTTTCCTCACTGAAACTAAGGTGTCTGAGGCAACTGACCATAGGCCCTTTTCTGTTCCCTCCTACTTTGTCTATCCTCATTTTCAATCCAAAGCTGGATGTTGCGTTTATGTGTGCAACAACTTAACGTGCTCTCATGCCCACGCTCTTGAATCTTCCAAGTTTTCCACCATCTGGCTATGACTAGAATTACTCTCAAACTAAATTTATCTGTGCTGTATACCTCTCACCTAACTCCTCTGACTAAAAGAAATTCTTTGATTACTTAACTTCTAAAGTGGAGCACTTTCTGACTCTTCCATTTTGTAGAGATCTCCATTCTTGGACACTTCAATGTTCACCACCAGCTTTTCCTCCCTTCACAGACCACCCTGGTGAACTTCCAACTTTGCTATCCTTCACAATCTAGAGCAAATGGTGCAATACCCTACTCACATTCCTAACCATCTTGGAGATATACCTAACATTCTTGACCTTTTCCTGACCTCTAATCCTTCTGCTTATGCTATCACCCTCTCTTCTCCGTTTGGCTCCTCCGATCACAATCTCATATCTGTATCTTATCCTATCGCTCCAATCTTTCCTCAGGATTCCCCTAAGCAAAGGTTTCTCTGATGTTTTGCCTCTGCTAGTTGAGGGGACCAGAGGAGGCATTTTGCTGATTTTCCTTGGAATGACTACCGCTTCCGTGTCAGAGACCCATCTTTGTGTGCCGAGCACATAACAGAGGTGATAGTGTCTGGCATGGAAGCGTACATTCCTCACTCTTTTTCTTGACTTAAACCTTCCAAACCTTGGTTTAATACAGTTTGTTCTCATGCTATACATGATGGAGAGGTGGCCCACAAAAGGCACTTAAGCCTTTTATTGTCAGAATCTCACACACTTTATATTTCTGCCCAGAACCATGCCAAGTCTGTTCTCCAACTAGCCTTCATTAACAAAATCTTACAAGATCTAACTCCCCTCGTGACTTCTAGCATCTAGCCAAAAATATCTCAAATAACTTTGCTTCTTCTTCTTTCCCTCCTCTACTTCAACCAGATGGCACTACTGCTATCACATCTATCTCTAAAGCTGAAACCTTTGCTAAAAACTCTACCTTGGACTATTCAGGACTTGTTTCTCTCTCTCCTCCACCCTCTGACTACTTCATGCTACCTATGAAAATTCTTTGTAATTATGTTTTCCATGCCTTCGTTGGCCTAAACCCTTGGAAGACTTATGGACCTGAGGGGTCCCTCCTATTGTTCCCCAAAACTGTGCCTCTATGCTTCCATCTTGCCTAGTCAAACCATTTCAACTCTGTCAACATCTACCTTTCCTTCTTGCTGGAAGTTTGCCTACATTCAACCTGTTCCTAAAAAAGGTGAATCCCTCAAACTACCATCCTACTGCTTTAATTTTCTGCATATATAAGATTTTTCGATCTATCCTCAAAAGGAAGATTCTTAAATATCTATCACTTCACAACCTTCCATCTGATCACCGGTATGGGTTCTGTTATGGCCACTCTACTGGTGATCTGGCTTTCCTTACTGAGTCTTGGTCATCCTCTTTTAGAGATTCTGGTGAAACTTTTGCTGTTGTCTTAGACATAACAAAAGGTTTTGATAGTCTGGCACAAAGCTTTGATTTCCAAACTACCCTCCTATGGTTTCTATCCTTCTCTCTGTAACTTCATCTCAAGTTTCATTTCTGGCTATTCTATTGTTGCTGTGATAGACGGTCACTGTTCTTCTAAATCTATTAACAGTGGTGTTCCTCAGGGTTCTGTCCTGTCACTCACTCTCTTCCTATTATTCATTAATGATCTTCTAAAGCAAACTTCTTGTCCTATCCACTCCTACACTGATGATACTACCCTGCATTTTTCCACATCTTTTCACAGATGTCCAACCCATAACACCTGACTTCTGATCTCTAAAATTTCTGATTGGGGCAGAGTAAACTTGGTATTGTTCATTGCCTCAAAAAACTCATTTCCTCCATCTATCAACTCAACACAACCTTCCACACAACTATCCCCTCTTCTTCAATAACACTCAACTGTCCCCTTCTTCTACACTGAACATCCTCAGTCTGTCCTTTTCTTATAATCTAAACTGGAAACTTCACATCTCATCTCTAGCTAAAACCACTTCTATGAAGTTAGGTGTTCTGAGACGTCTCTATCAGTTTGTTTCACCCCTGTTTTGAACCTTCCTATGACTTGAATTCCTTCAAGAGGGAAGTTTCAAGACACTTATCCTTAAATTTTTGACTACTGCTTTGGACCCTATTCAGGGACTGGCATCTCAGTGTTATTTTTTTTTTTTATTAGATTTTTGTTGCCCTTGGCTGGTGTCCCTTATATAAATAAATATATATATATATATATATATATATATATATATATATATATATATATATATATATATATATATATATATATATATATATATATATATATATACACACAATCTGAACTGGATACCACATTTCATCTCTGGCTAAAACAACTCCTATGAAGTTAGGCGTTCTGAGACGTCTCCACTAGTTTTTCTCACCCCTCCAGCTGCTAACTCTGTACAAGGGCCTTATCTGTCCATGTATGGAGTACACTTCACATGTCTGGGTGGGGGCCTTCCACTCATACTGCTCTTCTAGGCAGGGTGGAATCAAAAGCTTTTCATCTCATCAACTCCTCTCCTCTAACTGACTGTCTTCGGCCTCTCTCATCACCACAATGTTCCATCTCCAGCTATCTTTTAATGTTATTTTCATGCTAAATATTCTTCTGATCTTGCTAACTGCATGCCTGCCTTCCTCCTACAGCCTTGCTACACAAGACTTTCTTCTTTCTCTCACCCCTATTCTGTCCACCTCTCTAATGTAAGAGTTAATCACTATTCTCGATCATTCATCCCTTTCTCTGGTAAACTCTGGAACTCCCTGCCTGCTTCTGTATTTCCACCTTCCTATGACTTGAATTCCTTCAAGAGGGAGGTTTCAAGACACATATCCTTCAATTTTTCACTACTGCTTTGGACCCTTTTCTGGGACTGGTATCTCTGTGGGTTTTTTTTTTTATAGGATTTTTATTGCCCTTGGCCAGAGTCCCTCCTACATAATATTATATATATATATATATATATATATATATATATATATATATATATATATATATATATATATATATATATATATATATATATATAACAGAAAATGTCAAAACCTTTCAAGATCTAACTCCCCTCATGATTTCTGGCATCTAACCAAAAATATCTCTAATAACTTTGCTTCTCTTTCTTTCCCTCCTCTATTTCAACCAGATGGCACCACTGCTATCACATCTATTTCTAAAGCTGAACTCTTCGCTCAAACGTTTGCTTAAAACTCTACCTTGGACGATTCTGGGCTTGTTCCTCTCTCTCCTCCACCCTCTGACTACTTCATGCCACGTATTAAAATTCTTCGCAATGATGTTTTCCATGCCCTCGCTGGCCTAAACCCTCAGAAGGCTTATGGACCTGATGGGGTCCTTCCTATGATGTGTGACGTGGGAGAGGATGAGATGGTGGAGCATGTGGTGCTGGAGTGTGTGAAGTAAGCCAGACACAGAGATGAGATGATGCAAGTGGTGATGAGGGAACTGGGGAGCATCAGAGTGGAGAAGACAGGAAGGGAATGGATGGTACTGCTGCTGGGACTGTGTGGGGAGATGAATGAAAGGATGATTGAGGCTGTGAAAGAGTTCCTGGAGAAAATGTGGCATGCTAGATGTAGGAACTAGTGGTGTGATAGATGTTGTATGACCCTGTAAGCCATTTTCTGTTTGTTGTTCTTTTTTTCCCTACAGGAGTGCTGATGCAAAGGCCTGGCTTGGGAGGAATCCTGAACCTCCTGTAAGATCAAGATCAAGATCCAGGTGTTCAGGAGTTATCCTTTGCCACTTGTGTTTCTTTTGATGACCCCAACGCCATCACTATTGGACAACTGCATTTTTCCAGTAGCCTTTCCCAGCAGCAAGATGTCTAAGTGTTATAATCACCTTCATTTTGCTGGTAAGTGTGTTACTCTTTTTTTCTGTTCTTATGTAAGGCTTCCCTCACTACATTGGTGACAAAGAGAATGCCTGCATGGTCTAAACAGTATCTTCTGATGAGTTCTGTGTTAGTAAAGTTCATCCAATACATCCTTTCTGGATAATTTGTGAGCTGGACATGTTGTGAAGCAGCCATTGGCTATGGAAGCATGTCATAAGTCACTAAGGCTGAGTAGATCGGTGTCTGAGAACAGATTAATCTATTTTACATTGATTCCTATCGGAAAAATAGTTCCAGTTTTCAAACATTTCAGATTTTGAACGGCATTCAGGAATGAATTAAGTTCTAGAACCAAGGTTCCACAATATATATATATATATATATATATATATATATATATATATATATATATATATATATATATATATATATTGAAGAAAAGTTAAGGGTGGGATGTCAAGACACTTGAGGTCAATATCTGAAGATTCTTTGAGCAGTCCGACCCTGGGAAATATGCAGTTCCCTCCCCAGACAGGGACTCTGAGGGTAGTGCAGAAGTCACCAAAATAAATTTAGAATTTTTGAGTGAAGGGTGTGGATGTAGTTGTGTGAAGGAAGAGAACTGTCTTAAGAGGTTAGGCCGTGACTGCCCCCTAGTGTCGTGAAACATAAAGGGAAACATTCAGTGACAGGGTCATAGCAAAGTTCACAGCACTTCTTGATCCAGTACAAAACCAGTCCTGTGCTTGAGACCTCGCTGGGAGTAGTTATTGTTTCAGCAGGGGTTTACTGCCTCCTCAATAGGACTCCTAATCTTTATCCTTTTGGGGGAATCTTGCCCTATCTAACCCTATAGGATTTCTAACTCAAACCTAACCCTACAGGGTTGATGACACTAACCCGGAGTAAGAGGAATTGTGTATGATGTGCTTATTCCTAGTAGTGGCCCTTATTTGACCATGTCCCACCAATCTCATCTATGATAGCCCATGTGGTCACCATCTAGTATTTGTGTACAATACATCCACATTTTAAGTAAATACAATGTTCATAAGATGTACAGTAAAATCCCTCTTATCCGGCATCAACGGGACTGCTGACATGCCGGATACTTGAATATTGCCGGATACTTGAATAGAAGTGAAATTATGTCCACAATCACCACCCTACACTCACGCATCTTACCATAACAAAGATCAGCTGATCTTAATCAGCAGCTGATCTGATCAGCTGCTTAAGTGTAAGCACAACACGCTTCCTCTTTTCTACAACTTTAGGCATGATGAAGGTGTCAGGCGATAAACAGTGCACACGCGGGACTGAGTCATTGAGTAAACACAGTGCAGTGGGCTGCGGATGGCGCGAAGCAGTGTGCTCTGGTGGCGAGGGGACAAAGTATGCCTCGCGCGGGAATTTTAATCAATTTTATGAGTACACATTGATTTTTTATTGATTTTAAGGCTCGGAGAAAAATGTGCCGGATACTTGAAACTGCCGGATACTCGAATGCCGGATAAGAGGGATTTTACTGTATATACAGTGATACCTCATGACTCAAACTTAATTGGTTCTTTAAGGTTGCTCAAATTCAGAATGTTTGAATTTGGCTGCAATTTATCCCATTCAAATTAATTTTAAAAAAATTAATATATTCCAGGTCCCAAAATCCACCCTTTTTTTTCTCATTCTCATGAGCTTATGTTGTGCCCTGAACACAGAATTGAATGAAATAAACTAGATTATAGAAAAAAAACATAAAAGAAAACATAAAGTACCATATATTTTGGTGTATAAGACAGCACTTGAATCATCCTAGAAAGACACAAACAAGTGGGTTATCCTATACATCAGATACAAAAACAATGACTTTAAAATTTTATGCAAAATACCAATGTAAATAAACACTAACCTCAAAATGATGAGTCATTGAAAGTTCCTGCCATCTAGTTTCAAAATTTTTATTTTGCACTAAAATCCACTCTCTCTCTCTCTCTCTCTCTCTCTCTCTCTCTCTCTCTCTCTCTCTCTCTCTCTCTCTCTCTCTCTCTCTCTCTCTCTCTCTCTCTCTCTCTCTCTCCCTCTCTCTCTCTCTCTCTGTGTGTGTGTGTGTGTGTGTGTGTGTGTGTGTGTGTGTGTGTGTGTGTGTGTGTGTGTGTGTGTGTGTGTGTGTGTGTGTGAAAGTAAGAAAAATCCTGAGAATTGATAAATAAATTCAAATAGAGAATGAAAATGGAATTTTATGAGCATAAGAAAGAGTGAGAAAGGATGAAGCAAAAATGACAGAGAGGGGTCAGGGGAGAAGGAGCATCAGTCCCTTGTCCCTTATCTCTGACAAATAAGGGTATGGGGAGATGCCAGGGAAGGAGATATGAGACCAGATGAAAGAAAAAGGGAGAGAAAAGGAACAATGGGAGGAAGAGACATATGGGGAAGGAGAGTAAATTACATGGAGAGAGAAAGAGAGAGGGACAGAGACTGAAGGAGGGAGGTGGCTGGGAAAGATAGAGGGAGGAAGGATATGGGAAGAGATGGGGGAGAGGGGCATGGAAGGGAAGAGGGGAAGGAAGGGGAAGGGGAGGGAAGAAGGACAGACCGAGTGGTGTCGCCTGAATGAGTGCTCGTGTTCAAATTGGAGGACAAAATTTGTTTGCCAACCCTGTTTGAACTGAGAGTTGTTCAAATTGAAAGATGACTGTATAAGGATGAGAATAACTTATGATATAGTATTGTCAGTGAGACAGTGTGTTGAACACGTACCAGACAACATATCATTGATTGGCCTGTATGAGCTAATAATGGCATCAGAGTGGATAATGAAATTATAGATGTTAGGTAAGATGTGCCTGTGATCAGATCAATCCTGGATATCAAATATTCTATGTACGCCCTACACCAAATTAAAATCCATCTTGGCCTCTGGGGTAGAAAAAAGATCCTCACACACAGCATACCAATGTCTCCACCTCAGTGCCCAACAGCAGAACTGGTTTATCCCAGCTGCACAATATTTAGACAAACATTTTCCTTGTCTGATCCAAACAGCTGATTGCATTTCATGTGGGGAAGCCTTGCACTGACTTTTACAAGATGTTCACATCTACTTTTATGAAGAATAGAATGTTGATAATTTTCAAATTGGGAAGAACATAGAATAGGGAATTCCATAAAATCTCAAGAAATTGCATACCTTCATAACAGTGTCCTTTGTAAAACCAAGAACAATAACTGCTCTCTCTAACTCCTCAAAAGTTGACTCCACTTCAATCCCAGCCTTGAAGCGGTGGGGCAATGTCACTACTTGACCATCCACAAGTACCTCCTCCTCAAGCCACTTTAAGACAATCTGCAAAAAAAATACAAAGATAACAGGATCAGATTAAAGCATACAACTGATTCAAATTTCTTATAAAACCAGTAAAACTCCTCGAAGGCAATTGATGAGCGAAGCAGTCAGTAATGCAACAGTGGAATCACCTCACACATCGCACACTTGCCTAATGTCCAAATCACTCTAGCTCAAAACATTGCAAGAGCCCAATGGTTGTCCTATATACTGAATAGAAAATTTCATTCTGCATTCAGTGGAATGCAGAATGAAACAAAAAGTTGAAAATTGTAGAAAACTGACATTCTGTTTATAAAAAGTTTCATTATGTATTTGCACATGTGCAATAGTGATACAAATTTGACATGCTTTTTTGGTATAACTTGTGTTAATCTTATTACCTACAAAATTTGAGCTTTATCAGTTCATTAGTTGAAAAGTTGATGCCAATTTTGGGCACCCCGCACATAGCGCACTTGCCTAATATTCAAATCATTCTAGCTCAAAACTTCGAGAGAGCCTAATAGTTTTACTATATACCACTGGATAGAAAATTTCATTTTGTATTCAGTGGTATCTATCCACTCTTGTTGAGACAAAAAGGATGTTGTTGAAAAGTGCAGAAAACTGACGGTTTTTACAGAAAAAAGTCACTTTACAAAAAGCTTTACACTGTAATTTGTATTACTGTATACTGTATTAGAGGTTGAATAGTGCTACAGTCAGGCTGGGTTGGGCCAGGCTGGGCCACTCAAAATGAAACAACAACCTCCATAGTAAACTTCACTTCACTCGTAATAAATTGTTATCTTACATATTACAAAACTAACAGGAAGATATTTTCCATGGCAAAGATTTAGGTAACCGTTGTCAACAAACATTATACATTTTTCTTCACACCTGAAAGACACCTTAATTACAACTGCTTTGATTACTAAAGAACAGGGCAAAAAACATGGTGTACTGCTGCTGGGGGAAAAAAACTGTCACGTACATGGTTCACAGGGCATCCTTCATTAAAAAGTCTTTAAGGGAACAAATCCTAAATATTGAAGAGGTATTTGATTATCTAAAAATTAAATGTTTACCTTGGAGAGTAATTCACAAAGGAATATGAATATATCACAGACACCTTTAGCATTGGGCAATCAAAGAAAGAAAAAAATAAACTCCAAAGCAGGCTGTCATGAACATAATCATTTGTGGTTTAAATGTAGAAAATATGCAGATACCAAATTCAAGCTGAAAAGGACCCATGGCATTAAAAGCTGTACCAATCTCAACATCAATAATTGTAAGTTTTATGAGAAAAAATATGCCCTTTGTCAAAAACCCAAGCAAAAAAAAAAAAAAAGACCACCAAAACAAATGTGAAAAAAAAAAACTATATGATGCTAATGGGATGGCTGTTGAAATATGGGGAAATTAACAGAGAATGTTCAGGAATATAAAAAAAAAAAATTTCTAACAAGTATTTTGAGAAATTGCTGAATGTGGACAAAAGTGTGAGACTGGGATATTTGGAAGAGGCACTAGAATTAAATTATTTGGATAGTTAAATGAGACAAGCAGAACTAAAGAGGAAATGCAGGCAGCAGTTATGGGAATTAAAAGTGGAAAAGCACCAGATATGACAGGTGGGGGATATGGCATAGAGTGGTTAATTAGATTTGTTAAAAGTGTTTTCCAACTAGCATGGTATCATTGCAATGGGCAAGTGCATGTGTAGTTTGTTTCACATGCAACCTGCTTCTTATATTAGCATTTACAATGCTTCTCATTACCTAGCCATCTAATCCCACATTCAAAACAAATTAATTTGTATCACACCCTATGGCAACTCATAGCTGCCTTCTTCAGCTAAGGCTAGTGGTGGACAGGACTTGGCAACTTAAGAACCGTATTTTACAGCTTACAAGAAGCACTATTTTTCCTAAAAAAATACCCTGAAAAGCAATTGTGCGTCTTTTAAGACAAATGTTGTATTGTGACACATTCTTGGGACTTGAGGATGAGTAAGATTTCTTTGTTTTATATTTTTAAATTCATATTTTTTAAATTTTTAATTCTTATGAAAATAAAATGACCCTTGGACAATGAAAGATGTATAGTATATTTACTAATCACCAACTACTATGTCATCGCCATATCAACAAAACCAGACGAGTGATTAATGTAAACGACACGCACCACCAGCATGTGGGGTACGCACTGCTTCACTGTTTGTATTTACCAATGGCAGTTTTATTTACATAGTTGTAAATTTGTATTGAGTGCTCCAGCAAATTTGCAATGAGAGCTGAGAGAATAGATAGTTTTATGAAAAGGTTAGATAAATTCATGGATAATGATGACAGATGGTCAAATGTAGGTTTACAGGAGCTGCCTTGTGTAGGTCAACCAGCCTCTTGCAGGCTCCTTGCTTCTTGTGATTTTATGTTCAGTGGTCAGGTATATGGTGAATGTGTTCTTGTATGAGAATGACTTTTTTTTCTTAGAAATTTCTTTCCAATATTAGGGTGCATCTTCCAAGATCCAGCGTCTTGTAAGCTGTAAAATACGGTACTCGTGAATCCGAGTCGTGAGGCTGGCAGACTCACAGGACTCAGTTCCGTAACCAAGTCCAAGTCCCACTCTCCTTGCATAGTTAACTGGGTGGAGAGCACACAGTGAGCACCAGACATTGGATTCAGTGGACTAGCTAGACTAGGTTCCATAACTGAGTCCAAGTCCTGCACCTTCTGCAAGGTGCCCTTGAAAAATCCTTAGTTTAAAATATAAGCATCTTATGATTTAAGAAAGGAAGAGTTGTACTACAACTGGAAAATTTTTACAATGAGATATTTATGATAAATTTGTGTACATTTATTTATGACTGCATTTGTCGCAGCGTCTCCCCCACCCCCATCACCCTCTAAAGCCGTCAAGCCTCAACTGGCATGCTGCTATACAAGCCTCATATATATATATATATATATATATATATATATATATATATATATATATATATATATATATATATATATATACTCGTATATATATATATATATATATATATATATATATATATATATATATATATATATATATATATATATATATATATATATATATATATATATATACACTTATCCCCCAGCTATAGCGGGTTTTGCTAACGCGGTTTAAAGCTATCACGGGAACAATAAAAAACACATTAAATGGGCTAACGCGAATCCTAGTGGAGCTATCGCGGCCCATGAGTCGTTATATGTCCAGGATGTTCACGTGACAGCTACGTCATATTTCTTGGCCAGATTCGCTTGCTAATTGGCTGAATTTGACTGACATATTAGGCCGTGATTGGCTTGCACACTCCCGCTTCCTTATCCAGCCACTCTCCCGCTCCCCCATCCCTCTAGTCCCTCCCGCCACAGTTGACTGAGTGGCACGTGCCGTGCTGAATCTCAAGGTCACGCGTGTGTATCTCGGGACAATGGCCTCTACTCCCCCTCCTGGCCACCCAGGGAGATCGCTACCACCCAACCCGACCCAGCGAAAGGCAACAGCGGCGCCTGGGAAAGAAATCAAGAAGAGGAAGAACCTTACATATGCTGTGAAATATGAGATAGTGAAATTGATCGAGAGTGGACAAAGTAAAAGTTCAGTGGGCGCTAAGTTCGGCATCAACGAGTCTACAGTGAGAGGTATTTACCTTAAGAAGGACCACATTAAGGCACATATGAACCTCACTAGTGATAGTGCTGGACATAATGTGTGTTGTATGTATCTACTTCAAGGTACCAAAATGTGAATGGTATCTATAAATCATGGTGAGATGAGAGAAAAAAAAAGGTGCCAATATGTTGAATTGTGTTGCTACTCTGGCGGGCCACGAACAATTTTTTTTTTTTCCTATGTATTCTTAACAATGGCTATCGCGTTTTTAGCTATCACGGCGATGTTAAGGGACCAATTTCTCGCGATAGCTGGGGGTTGAGTGTATATATATATATATATATATATATATATATATATATATATATATATATATATATATATCCCTTTTTATGATGTTATCAGACATCTACCAGTGAATGCACAAAAAAAAATGCAGATACATATGGCAACATTAAAACGCTGCTGCTATTGGCCAACCTGAACATAATTTTTTCCTTACATTCAGTTTTACTAATTTTCAATGCTTGGACACCATTCTATCATACGTTATATATTCTACTTCATATTTACAGAACTAACATTCTTCATTAATAATTCTTAAATACATTCTGTGATTTGTGATGTATTCAGACACAACATTAATTATTACTCATGAGGGATCAGTTAAGATTCAGACTGAACTCAGGTGGCAGATTTCAGACTCGGATCCCAGGCAGCTGTGGTGGACTCGCCAGACCTGGTTCCAGACTCTAGTCTAGCCCAGCCCAAGTTGAGACCACCATTCTTTCTAGAGATGTGCTCCTGTGTGGACTAAGATTCCTATGGTGCTCTCAACTCTCGTTACCCATCTATCTCTCGATTTTTCCCTTATGGCTGAGTTCTCACGCCATCAAAAGAGTTTGTTGTCCCTACCCAATGGGTTTGTCAGCTATGGGGGCAAGACGAGGCTTCCCCCAACCAGTTTGTTGTGGGGCAGGAGGGCAGCGGTTCACCTAGCAGCCATGTTTCTGATGCTGACACTCCACCTGGTTCTTCATCATCTTCACATCATTCTTTGTCCTCACACTTCCCCAAGAGAGTCTGTGCTTTGTCTGGCTGCAGAAGAGTGCTTAGGATTGCTCACCATGATCCACTTACTGTATGTATTGTCTGCCGTGCTGGTTTTTGTGATGTAAACAACAAGTGTCACAAGTATGCTGAGTGGAACCCCAAGGTGATTCTCAGTGACCTTAAGTACCAGCAGACCTTGCAGAAGAGGCAACAATACAAAGCTAAGAAGAAAGCTTGCAGAAAGGCAAGGGCTAGGATCAAATCCCACTCCCCCCTTATCTGCTTTATCCGACTGCTCTCAGGATCCCGCAAGATAAGATAGTGGTTCAGGGCAGGTTTCACTGGAATCAAAGGATTCCATTTTCCAGATCCCCAGGACTTCTAAGGATGCTCCTTGGGACATGTCTACCTTTTTAACCCTTTCTATACGATGACACCTACAAAGGTGTCAAGAAGCACCATTATTATATACAATGACACCTATGTGGGCATCAAAATTACATTGTTTTAGTTGTTGTTGAGTGATCCCACATTCTGTTTTGGCTCTAGCTAAAGACTCCGTATATTGTCCTTGAGGTTCTATTGCTCCTCCCACCATCCCTGTTCCCACCAATCATGTAAATGAGCTACACCATGCCCCACCTTCTTTCTATCCAGAATGAGGAAGTCTCATTAGCAGAACCTACATCACAGTTTCTCCTTTTATGGTCCCACCCTTATCCTCCATATCCCTCTTTCCTTCTCTTGATCCCATACCCCTCCACCAGGGACAGGAGACAGTACAGGGGGTACAGTTCTCACCTCCCTGGCTCATTCCTTGCCCCCTCTCTCTCTCTCTCTCTCTCTCTTTCTCTCTTTCTCTCTCTCTCTCTCTCTCTCTCTCTCTCTCTCTCTCTCTCTCTCTCTACTCAGGGAAGGGAGACAGTATAGGGGGTACAGTTCCCCCCTCTCTGGTTCATTCCTCTCTCTCTCTCTCTCTCTCTCTCTCTCTCTCTCTCTCTCTCTCTCTCTCTCTCTCTCTCTCTCTCTCTCTGTGTGTGTGTGTGTATGTGTATTTACCTAGTTGTATTTACCTATTTGTGAAATGCAGGAAAAGAGCCACACTAGGCTCATGCTGTCCTGCCTTTATACTGACTTTTATCCAAGTTTTCTTTAAATCTATCGACTGTCTCATCAATAAGTTCATTCCGCACTGCTATGTTCCTGTGAGGAAAGCTGTTTCTTGATGTCTCTTCTGCAAACACTCCTTATCAATTTCCTTCCATGTCCTCTGGTACCTCATGTATCTGGTATCACAAGATCATCTCTATCCAACTTTTCCATCTCTTCCAATATTCTGTATGGTGATATCAAATCACCTCTTTTCCTCCTTTTTTTTCCAGTGTAGTCAAGCCCAATCTCATCAACTTCTCTTCATAACTATACCCTCTTAGGCTTGCAGGGATTTTAGTTGCAGCTCTGTCAATTCTTTCTAGTTTTCTGATATCTTTCTTCAAACTTGGTGACCACACTAATGCTGTGTACTCCAGTTTTGGATGTGTCATTGTTATCAGTTTTTTTTATCATATTTTCATCAATGTAGGTGAATGCCAGCTTGATGTTTCTCAGCAGATTATGTGTTTCTCCAGTGATCTTGTTTACATACTTCACAAATGATAATTTATTAGAAATGGTTACTCACAGATCTTTTTCTTCTGATTGATCTTAGTTATTTTCTCATTTCCTAAATAACAGGTACCTTCTGTTCTTCTTGCACTTTTTCCAAACTTCACCACACTACATCTCTTGGCATTACACTCCATGTTCCAACTCAATGACCATTCATTTATCTTAATTAAGTTGTGATTCAGAGCTTTGCAGTCTTCTTCATTCGTTACTTTTCTCATAATCTTAGCATTATCAGCAGAGACTCATGTAGCTCGTCACCCCTTCCATCATGTCATTTACATATATTGTAAACATAACTGGTGCTAGTACCAATCCTTGCAGAATTCCACTTATTATTGGTATCCATTTCAACTTATTGTCTCTGATTACTGTCCTCATTTCTCTGTCCATCATGAGGTCGGTCATCCATATTAATAATAATCCTCCCAATCTTCCTATATTTTTTTTTTTTCAGTTTCCGTATTAGTCTTCTGTATGGTACTTTATCAAATGCTTTTTTCAGGTCTAAGTATATGCATTCAGCTCATCCATCTTTCTCTTGCACTATGTCCATTACTCTTGAGTAGAAGATCATCAGATTTGTTTTACAAGATCTTCTTTCTCTGAATCTAAATTGTCTCTCTGTTATCACATTGTTGTCTTCTAGGTTTTTCACCCATCTATTCTTGATGACCTTCTCGCAAATCTTTGATATCACACTTGTCAGCAATACTGGTCTATAGTTTAGTGGGTCTTCTTTACTTCCAGCCTTGTGAATAGGGGTAATATCCACCTGTTTCCAATCTTTAGGTACTCTTCCTTCCAACTGGGTGGTGCTGATTATAATGTTTATCACTTTGGCTAGTTGTGGGCTGCACTCCTTTAGAATTTAGTTTGACACACCATCAAGTCCCATTGCTTTCCTTACATCCAGCACCTCCAACATATTTTTTTACTTCTGTTGATGTTACTACCTCTTTCAGACCAGTCCCATTTTCCATCACTATCCTTTCCTTCCTAAAATCATTATCCTTAGTAAGCACCAAGTGGAGCACTGCTGAACACTTCAGCAATCTCTTATTGGTCTTCAGTCATTTCTTCTTCAATTTTTACCATTCTAATGTCTTCTTTACTCTTCATTTTTCCAATGATAAATCTATAAAGCAGTTTTGGTTGGTCTTTACATTTATCCATAGCATTCTTTTCATAATTCTTCTGTTCATCTCAATGTATTTTGACATATTCATTCCTTTTTCTTATGTAATTGACCCACAAGTCATGTCTCTTATTTTTCTTCCACTTGTTTCATGCTATTTCTCTCTCCAGTCTAGCTATAGCACATCTCGTTATACCAATCCTTCTTAAATTGGTTTTCTGTTGATTTCTTAGGTACCCATTTCTCCACTCCTCTATGTCCACTCCTAAATGTCCAGGAAGGTGGTCCACTTTTCTTTTATGTCACCATTTGAAATACTTTGTTCCAATCCACCTCATTGAAATATTTCCTAAGCTCTCCAAAATTTGTCTTAATGTAGTTCAGCCATTCTCTCCTGTGGTCTTCTTTTCTTGTAATGATGTTTTTATTCATTACCAATTGAAGAAATGCATGGTCACTTTTACCTATTGGGATTTTGTTTTAAATCCTCTATTATGGCTTGTTCCTTCGTAAAAATTAGATCCAGCCTTGATGGTATTTAATTTCCTCTGAATCTTGTGTCTTCTTTAACCCAATGCATAAGAGTATTCTCAAAAGCCAACTCCAGTAATTTGTTCCCCCATGATGACTCGCTACCTTCTGCAGTCCAACTTTCCCAAGATGCCTCTTTACAATTAAGGTCTCCCATCACTAGCATGTCTTCATTTTCATCCAGCAATTTGGATAAACATGCCCTTGTGTCTTCTAGCTTTCTCTTGCATTCTTCCTCTACCCATGACTTGGAATAAGGGGGAACATAGGTCAAAACAATATTCTAACATCTTACCAGATTTCTTTTTAAGATTACTTTTAATACTTCTGCCTCCCCTCCCCCCCATGTAGTAGACTCCACTGTCAAATCTTTAACTAGAAGCATCACACCTCCACCCTGCTTACATTTTCTATTTCTCATCCAGAGGTTGTATTTTCTATCTCCAATATTTAAAACATCCACATCACTCACCAGTTTTGTTTCAATAATTCCAATGATATCTGGTTTTTCTTCTCTTACATAAGATTTTTTCTTTGGACATTGCTGACATTAAAACATTTATGTTTGTATATGCCACTTTTAATCCTCCCCCTCTGCACTGTCCTCTCTCCTGTACCACATGCTCAGTCTTATGTCTATGACCCTCCAGTAGAACCTCCTCTTCACCTCTGATTGTTCTTCTTTTTTCATTTGCTTCTCTTCATATTTCATTTATAGTAGCTCTCTCTTCTCTGGTCCTATCTTTTTTTTATCCACACTTGTTTGTGCTCTTCAACTATGGCCAATTTACAGGCTTTGCCTAATATTTCTTCAGGTGCTGCTTGTGACCTGAACTTTATTTTAATGGGACACTGTCCATCCTCAACATGCCTGCCCAACCTTCCAATTTCTTCAATTTCTTCTGTCAGCTCCTTACCTTCTTGTATTGTCTCCACCATTTTATCCACACACCTCTTTTCTTTCTTTTCTTTCAAGCTTCTGTGGTACACACTACTCCTTTAAATCAAATTCCACTACAGTTTCTTTCTTATCAGCTGTGTTTCTCACCAAGTTTTCTTTCTGCTTAATCACTTGAACAATCTTTTCTGTTAGCTTGGTGTCATTTACATGAGTTTGCTCTTCCACAATTTTCCTGAAATCAACCTTTTTTTTTTCCTCCTGTTCTTTCTTCCAAATTTCCTGCTTTACATTTAACTCTTCAATTTTGTCTTCATACTCCATTGTTTTCTTCTCATATAATGCCAATTTTGTGTGTAAATCACCATATGCACCTTTCCACACTCCCTTCTCAGTAGTCAAAATTTCTACCATTTTTTTCCATCTTTTCCATTCTTTCATGCATCTCTTTCATTTCATTCTTCAGGTTAATAATCCTTCTTCTCAACATACTTTCTCAAATTCTTAGCTCCTCATCAGCAAAACTGGAAAAATCTCTCAGTCTTGTCTTCAGGACGGTCCCCATTGGAGTTGTGAACAGCAAAGCAGAGGCTGAAGTAACTCCCTCTTCACCAGTCATTATGTCGGTTAATACACTTTCCACTAACTTTTAGGAGACAAGACAGCAGCAAGCAAAACTAATGACTCCCACCTCAATATTCACATGAGGGACAGCTCTCAGCGATGTAAACAGCTGGATACTAGGAGCGACATCTGTTGTTGTCCTCCCTGTTCGCCATCTTGCATGTGTGTGTGTGTGTGTGTGTGTGTATTGAGGCAGCTGGGAAGGTGTTGAATGTCAACATGGACTGACACTTGATTACTGATGAATACAGGTAGTGGACGTGTCTATTATTTTTTTTTTACAGAGAGAGAGAGAGAGAGAGAGAGAGAGAGAGAGAGAGAGAGAGAGAGAGAGAGAGAGAGAGAGAGAGAGAGAGAGAGAGAGAGAGGAGAGAGAGAGAGAGAGAGAGAGAGAGAGAGAGAGAGAGAGAGAGAGAGAGAGAGAGAGAGAGACTCGACCATGTTCACAAACACACAGCTGCCCACTTATCTCTTTTCTGATAACTTCACCTTCCATAACCTCCCCATTTATTCCTCCTTCACCCATCACCACCTCTTCTGTACTACAATCCAACTACCCCATATTGCAAATGTGTGTATATTTACCTACCTAGTTGTATTTACCTAGTTGTGCTTTATGGGAAAAGAGCTATGCTCGTGCTGTCCCATCTCCATATCTTTTAATATCCAAATTAGCCTTGAATCCATGTATACTTTCTGCATTTACTATCTCCTCATCCAGACTGTTCCATACATCAATACTATACTATATGGGAAACTATACTTTTTGATATCTCTTCTACAAGCACTCCTTTTCAGCCTCTTCCCATGTCCTCTAGTGTGCTGTGTATCCCAGACCATTAAGTCGCTCCAGTTCACCTCCTCTACTCCCTCATATGCTTTATATATCGCAATCAAGTCTCCCCTTTCTCTCCTCTTTTCCAACGTTGGTAGATGTATCCTTTTCCAACGTTGATAGATGTAACTATGACACACACACACACACACAATATGATGATATGATGGAGAGTGTGAACAGCTACATGAGCCTTTTTGCGGATGATGCAAAATTGCTGAAGAAAGTTGAGAGTGCAGAGGACTGTGGAACATTACAAGAAGACCTGAACAAGATATCAGAGTGGAGTTATAGATGGGAAATGGAATTTAATTTAAAGAAGTGTAAGGTAATAGAATTTTGGGAAAAGTACAAGAAGAGTAAAAGGAAATTATGTGTTGAATGGTGTAAGGTTGAGTGAAGCAGAAGAGGAAAAGGATCTCGGTGTTACAGTGACTGGGATCCTGATCCCGGAGAGACACATTAGCAAAATTACAGGAGAAACCTAACTCATTGAGAAAAATACGGCAGGCCTTTGCATATATGGATGAAGAGATGGTCAGGAAGATGATCATGTCGCTGATAAGACCTAAACTAGAATATGCAGCAGTAGTATGGTTGCCATACAAGAAAAAGGATATAAGGAAGTTGGAGAGAGTTCAGAGAGCAGCTACGAAGATGGTACCGAGTATCAGGGACTTGTCATATGAAGAAAGACTGGAAAGGATACATCTACCAACGTTGGAAAAGAGGAGAAATAGGGGAGACTTGATTGCGATATATATGAAGCATATGAGGGAGTAGAGGAGGTGGACCGGAGCGACTTAATGGTCTGGGACACATGGGACACTAGAGGACATGGAAAGAGGTTGAAGATGAGTGCTTGTAGAAGAGATGTCAAAAAGTATAGTTTCCCATATAGAAGCATTGATGTATGGAACAGTCTGGATGAGGAGATAGTAAATGCAGAAAGTATACATGGATTCAAGGCTAAGTTGAATATTAAAAGATATGGAGATGGGACAGCACGATCATAGCTCTTTTCCCATAAAGCACAACTAGGTAAATACACACTGATAGGATGCATCAACAGCAGCTCCAAAGACCTACCTAGGTTTTAGTTGCACAGGGAGACAAAGCTTGAGTCCTGTCTCCATATTAGGGAATTGTGTGATGTGTGAGTGCAGGGGAAATTAAGTGTAAATCAACAAGTGGCAGAAAGGGTGAAATAGGAGAGTAGTAAAAGGTAAACATTGTCAGTGATACCAACAGGGAAGATGGCAGTATGGCTGCCATCTTCCTCATGGTATGGCTCATACAAATAAACAAATGTGGAAAATTGATGAAGAATGTAACTTAGCAGCAATAATAAAGACTTGGAAGGAAGACACAGAGCTGGTGGTGACAATGTAAAAAAGATATTGAGTGATATAATGAAGAAAAGGAAGATGGAAAGAGAAAAAGAAAACAAAGAACTGAGAGAAGAGGTGACAAAAATAGTGAACTTAAACAAGAAGTCAAGAAATCAAGAAATCAGGAGTTAAAGAAAGCTTTACAAGAGAGAGAGAGAGAGAGAGAGAGAGAGAGAGAGAGAGAGAGAGAGAGAGAGAGAGAGAGAGAGAGAGAGAGAGAGAGAGAGAGAGAGAGAGAGAGAGAGAGAGAGAGAGAGAGAGAGAGAGAGAGAGAGAGAGAGAGAGATTAAAGTTGGTAAAATAAGAGTTAGTGACAGAAGTCAAAAGTTGGAAAGAAGAAAGAACAACAACAACAAAAGGTGGATATGGAGGAGATAATAAGGCAACAGCAACAGGAACACAATAAGGACATGGAAAAGAAAGCTGTTAAAATGATAAAGGAAAAAAAAGTAATCTTGTGAGATATACAGTAGAGAGAAAGATTTGTGTGATGGTATTTGGGGTCAAAGAGAAGAACCTACCCATGAAAATAGCTAGAAAGAAAGAAGAGCCAAAAAGAACTAAGGAAATCATACCAGAAGTGGTGGGACAAGGAAAGGAGATAGTTGAACATACTGAAGAGATTTACAGGATTGGAATGTACGACAAAAATGGAACAAGACCAATGAAAATAAGATTCATGTCACAAACAGCAGCAGAATATGTCTTACAAAAAAACAGGAAAATTGGCAAAAGTAGAAGAAATGAGGGAAATATGAATAAAAAGAGACATGAACTGAAAAAGTTGAGTAGAGGCCCATTCAAAAAAGACATGGAGAGAACACAGGAACAAGCGAGGAGATTCATTTGGAAAGTTGTGGACATGAAAGTGAGGAAATGGTGGCACAAAGATGCCGCGGAAGATCACCAAGCAGAAGCATAAAAATTACGTATACAAATATAGATGGTTTAGTGTTGAGCCTACTGGTGCTTAAAGACTACCTAAGGAACAATAAACCAGACATGGAATATTTAACAGAAACCAAACTAAAACAGGCAATAAAGTTCAGATTTGCAAAGGAAGGATATAGCACATGGAGAAGAGACAGAAAAGGAAAGGGATGAGGAGGAGTGATGATATTGGTAAAAGAGGATATTGTAGTTGAGGAAGTGGAATATAGTGATGGAATGGCAGAAACTTTAATTGTGATTAAGATCAATGGAAATGTAAAAAGGGAGTTACTGTGATGTACATACCACCAAAAACTAATGCATGGGAGGCCAACAAATTTAAAAGCATGCAACTAGAAACAAGAAATTGCATAGCAGAAATGATAAGAAAAGTAACAAAGTGTCTTAGTAAGTAACTTGAACACTAAAGGAATTAACATGGAGGAGATAGAAGTGAAAGAAAATGTTGGATGATTGAGAGAAGAATTTATGCATACCATGATGGTGAATACAAAGAGACAGTGGGTGAATAAACCTATAAGATGCAAAGAAGAACCATCACAGTTAGACTTAGTGTTTATGAAAACTCCAGAAAATAGACCAGGTATACATTGTCTGAGTCCACTGGGAAGAAGTGATCATGTGACAATAAAAATAGTACTACATGAGGAAACAGTGCTGCACAGGAATGAAAAATTTAGAAAAGGGAGACAGAACTATGCTATGGCAAAGTTTGCAGAGCTTAATAAATCTTATGGAAAAATTAACTGGAAAGAGCTATTTGAAGGTAAAGTAGTGCAAGAAAAACATGAGATGTTTTTAAGCAAGTATAGAGAGGGGGTGAAACAGTTTATGCCAAGTTATAAAGCAGAAATTAGGAAACATGAATGGTATAATGCCAGGTGTGTAAAAACAAAAAAGAAAAAGGACAGGGTATGGAGGAAAATGATAAGAAAATACATGATGAGCATACAGAAAGGTAAGGAATGAATATGGTATTATAAGAAGAGAAAAGAAAGAAATTCTGAAAGTGACAGAGTAAGAAAATGCAAGAAAAGCCCAAACAGATATGTAAATGAAAAATAAAACATAGAGATAACATAAACAAGTTAAGAAGAGAAAGAAGAATCTATGAAACTAATGAGATGAGTGAACTAATGAATGAGAGTTTTCAATCTGTGTTTACAAAGGAAGCCAATTTTGTGGCACCAAAAGTGGTATCACAGAATCAGGGAATACAGGAGATACAAGTAAAGAGACAAGAAATCAAGAAATTGCTGGAAGAGCTAGATGTTAGAAAAGCTATGGGACCATTTCAAGTAAATAGATTGATATTATAAAAATGCAAAGAACAAATGGAGGAACCCATATGGGATATAATTAACAGCTCCTTGAAAGAAGGAAAAGTACCAAGAGAATGGAAAAGAGTTAACATAGTGCCAATATACAAAGGGGGAAATAAAATGGAAGCATTAAATTATAGACTGGTGTCACTAACAAGTATTGTAAGCAAGCTTTGTGAAATAGCAATTAAAGACAGATGGGTAGAATATCTAGAAGATGGAAAGATAATTACAGAAAAGCAATCTGGATTCAGGAAAGGGAGATCCTGTTTCACAAATCTACTGAGCTTCTATACAAGGGAGGGATAGATGGGTTAATGTGATATACCTGGATCTCAGAAAAGCATTCAATAAAGTTCCCACAAAAGCCTTATGTGGAAGTTAGAGAATGGAGGAGGACTAGAGGAAGCAACATTAAGATGGATGGAGGATTACTTATAAGGGAGGGAAATGAGAACAGTAATCAGAGACACTAATTCATGTTGGCACAAAGTGACAAATGGGATACCGCAAGGATCTGTGATGGCACCTATTATGTTTCAGTTCAAATATAAGTAAATGATACAACAGAGGATTTAAATAGTTATATGAACCTGTTTGCTGATGATTCAAAAGCAATGAAAATAATAAAGGAGGAAAATGACTGCAAGGAGTTACAAAAGGATATTAACAAGATGCATGCATTTACCTAAAGATGGGAAATAGAATCTAATGCCAGAAAATGTCAGGTGTTGGAAATAGGAAAAAGTAAAAAGAGACCTTCATGGAAGTACAAAATGGGAGGAAAAATAATAATGGAGAGTAATGAAGAAAAGATTTGGGAGTAATGATACAGGACACACTATTTGGTTCTATATACAGCTTGTTAACAAACATTAATGTGGTGTTTAACTATTTAGATAAAGAAATTATGAAGGAAATTATAATAAGCATGATACCACCTAGAGTGGAATATGCAGTAGTAGTCTGGGCTCCACACAGAAAAAAAGGTACAGAAATAGGAAAGAATACAGAGGATAACAACAAGGATGGTACCAGAATTGAAAGACTTAAACTATGAAGAAAGACTTGAAGAGATGGGATTACCAACACCTGATAACAATGTACAAATTAGTAAACAATATAGAAAGAATAGATAGAAATGACTTGGTACCACAGATGGAGGAGGGAGAGAGACAGACGATAAGGGGCTGTCTGTCTTTCAATTAATTGTACCTTAAGCTTATATATGTATTACAGACGAACATAATAAAGTGTTTAAAGTGTTTAAAGTGTTTAAAGAGGGCATGGGAAGAAAATAAAGAAGGGTAGATGTTCAAGCGACATGAAAAATACAGCTTCCTGTTTCGAAATATTGAAATCTGGAATGATTTGAAGGATGAGGTGGTTGCAGCAAAAAGTGTACACATCTTTAAAGAGCAACTGCATAAATATGGTAATGAAGACAGGACAAAATGAGCTTTGGATCATGCCCTGTACAATACAACTAGGTAAATACAACTAGGTAAAAACACACACACACACATACACACACACACACACACACACACACACAAGACGTCGAGTCGTCATCGAGCAAACAAGCAGCGATCCAAGCTCCAGAACAGAAAAATTTTGCTTGACCACAGACACCACTAGGAGCCTAGAATGTGTTCCCAGGTAGGAGCTGTGCTCAGATTGAGTTGTCCTGTCTCCAGAAATAAAAAAAAATAAGGGAAAATTTCAGTAATCATAGATGTAATAAAATGAGTAAAAGCTCCAGCAAGGTGGATGCCATAGGTGGGAGCAGAATATTGCTAATGGGGTCACCATTCCCAGGATTTGAGGAAGATAATGAACTACATGGAAAAATGCAAGGAAGGAAAGTGGTTTTAATGTAGGGGATGATCATTGACCTCATTGAAAGAGTGAAAAAAATAGAAAAAAAACATGACCTGGAATAGGAAAACAAAGAACTGAAAACACTATGCACCGATCTAAAAACAAAATTAAAGGAAAACAATCATATTGTTAAAAAACAGGAAAATGGAGTGAGAGGGATGAAAAGAGAACGTCAAATCTGAAGGAAAGAAAAAGGAAAAAAAATTAACTTTACAGAAATCATAGAAGCGCAAAAGAAGGAAAAGACAGATTTAAGTAAGGAAATTGTGAAAGTGATCAAACAGAAGGAATCGATGGTAAGGGACACTGTGGACAAAAAGAAATGTATTGTTACATATGGATTAAAAGAGGAAATAGAATCAGTAAGATACAAGGGGGAAAAAGAACAAAAAATGGTAGCAGAGGATGTTGTAAGAAATATACGGAGAGAAGGTGAGGACTGGATAAGTGAAATTGAGGAAATACATAGACTGGGGAAGTATACAGAAGGAGGAGAGTGACCACTGAAAGTAAAATTTAGGGCACAAACAACAGCCATGGAAGTCATATCTTATGTATGGAAACTGGACAAGACAGAGCAATACAGGAAAGTTTGGATAAAGAGGGACATGAATGAGGAGGAGAAACTCAAGGTAAATGATCTAATAAAAGAAGCAAAGGCAAAAAAACGAGAACAGAACAGAGGAAGAGAAAGAAGTTCTATTGAAAGGTAAAAGACAAGAGGCTCAGGAAATGATATCTGACAAAAAAAGAATAGAAAATGTACATAACATATGGAAAAATATAAAGTGGACAGTGGCACATACAAATATAAATGGTTTAATATCAACATTGCGAGAATTGAATAATTATATTAAGATAAAGCAGCCCAACATCATGGGTATTACTGAAGTTAAACTAAATGAGACGACAGAAAATATAAGAATTGGTAATAGTAATTATGTGTGGATAAAACATAAAAATAATAAGAAAGGGGGAGAAGTCATGTTACTTACAAAGAAGAGTATAACAGTGGAAGATGTCGAAAAGGGAGAAGGAATGGCAGAAGTAATTAAAATTAAAACAAAAAGGAAGGGAGAAGGAAGAAGAGATTTTGCAGTGGCTTATTTTTTTTTTTTTTTTTTTTATGTAGGAAGGATACTGGCCAAGGGCAACAAAAATCTAATAAAAAAAAAATGCCCACTGAAATGCCAGTCCCTAAAAGGGTCAAAGCAGTGGTCAAAAATTGGTGGATAAGTGTCTTGAAACCTCCCTCTTGAAGGAATTCAAGTCATAGGAAGGTGGAAATACAGAAGCAGGCAAGGAGTTCCAGAGTTTACCAGAGAAAGGGATGAATGATTGAGAATACTGGTTAACTCTTGCGTTAGAGAGGTGGACAGAATAGGAGTGAGAGAAAGAAGAAAGTCTTGTGCAGCGAGGCCGCGGGAGGAGGGGAGGCATGCAGTTAGCAAGATCAGAAGAGCAGTTAGCATGAAAATAGCGGTAGAAGACAGCTAGAGATGCAACATTGCGGCGGTGAGAGAGAGGCTGAAGACAGTCAGTTAGAGGAGAGGAGTTGATGAGACGAAAAGCTTTTGATTCCACCCTGTCTAGAACAGCAGTATGAGTGGAACCCCCCCAGACATGTGAAGCATACTCCATACATGGACGGATAAGGCCCTTGTACAGAGTTAGCAGCTGGCGGGGTGAGAAAAACTGGCGGAGACGTCTCAGAACACCTAACTTCATAGAAGCTGTTTTAGCTAGAGATGAGATGTGAAGTTTCCAGTTCAGATTATAAGTAAAGGACAGACCGAGGATGTTCAGTGTAGAAGAGGGGGACAGTTGAGTGTCATTGAAGAAGAGGGGATAGTTGTCTGGAAGATTGTGTCGAGTTGATAGATGGAGGAATTGAGTTTTTGAGGCATTGAACAATACCAAGTTTGCTCTGCCCCAATCAGAAATTTTAGAAAGATCAGAAGTCAGGCGTTCTGTGGCTTCCCTGTGTGATATGTTTACCTCCTGAAGGGTTGGACGTCTATGAAAAGACGTGGAAAAGTGCAGGGTGGTATCATCAGCATAAGAGTGGATAGGACAAGAAGTTTGGTTTAGAAGATCATTAATGAATAATAAGAAGAGAGTGGGTGACAGGACAGAACCCTGAGGAACACCACTGTTAATAGATTTAGGAGAAGAACAGTGACCGTCTACCACAGCAGCAATAGAACGGTCAGAAAGGAAACTTGAGATGAAGTTACAGAGAGAAGGATAGAAACCGTAGGAGGGTAGTTTGGAAATCAAAGCTTTGTGCCAGACTCTATCAAAGGCTTTTGATATGTCCAAGGCAACAGCAAAAGTTTCACCAAAGTCTCTAAAAGAGGATGACCAAGACTCAGTAAGGAAAGCCAGAAGATCACCAGTAGAGCGGCATTGACGGAACCCATACTGGCGATCAGATAGAAGGTTGTGAAGTGATAGATGTTTAAGAATCTTCCTGTTGAGGATAGATTCAAAAACTTTAGATAAGCAGGAAATTAAAGCAATAGGACGGTAGTTTGAGGGATTAGAGCGGTCACCCTTTTTAGGAACAGGTTGAATGTAGGCAAACTTCCAGCAAGAAGGAAAGGTAGATGTTGACAGACAGAGCTGAAAGAGTTTGACTAGGCAAGGTGCAAGCACGGAGGCACAGTTTCGGAGAACAATAGGAGGAACCCCATCAGGTCCATAAGCCTTCTGAGGGTTTAGGCCAGCGAGGGCATGGAAAACATCATTACGAAGAATTTTAATACGAGGCATGAAGTAGTCAGAGGGTGGAGGAGAGGGAGGAACAAGCCCAGAATCGTCCAAGGTAGAGTTTTTAGCAAAGGTTTGAGCAAAGAGTTCAGCTTTAGAAATAGATGTGATAGCAGTGGTGCCATCTGGTTGAAATAGAGGAGGGAAAGAAGAAGAAGCAAAGTTATTGGAGATATTTTTGGCTAGATGCCAGAAATCACGAGGGGAGTTAGATCTTGAAAGGTTTTGACATTTTCTGTTAATGAAGGAGTTTTTGGCTAGTTGGAGAACAGACTTGGCATGGTTCCGGGCAGAAATGTAAAGTGCATGAGATTCTGGTGAAGGAAGGCTTAAGTACCTTTTGTGGGCCACCTCTCTATCATGTATAGCACGAGAACAAGCTGTGTTAAACCAAGGTTTAGAAGGTTTAGGACGAGAAAAAGAGTGAGGAATGTACGCCTCCATGCCAGACACTATCACCTCTGTTATGCGCTCAGCACACAAAGACGGGTCTCTGACACGGAAGCAGTAGTCATTCCAAGGAAAATCAGCAAAATACCGCCTCAGGTCCCCCCAACTAGCAGAGGCAAAACGCCAGAGGCACCTTCGCTTAGGGGGATCCTGAGGAGGGATTGGAGTGATAGGACATGATAAAGATATGAGATTGTGATCGGAGGAGCCCAACGGAGAAGAAAGGGTGACAGCATAAGCAGAAGGATTAGAGGTCAGGAAAAGGTCAAGAATGTTGGGCGTATCTCCAAGACGGTCAGGAATACGAGTAGGGTGTTGCACCAATTGCTCTAGGTCATGGAGGATAGCAAAGTTGTAGGCTAGTTCACCAGGATGGTCAGTGAAGGGAGAGGAAAGCCAATGTACCCCCAAAGACGAATGCATGGACACAAGAGGATTATAAATTATTGTTAAGAGATACTAGTAACTGTTTCGAGAGAATACTGGCAGAGAGTAATAATATAACACTTATGGGTGACTTTAATTGCAAGGAGGTATGCTGGGAAGAGTGGACCACAGATGGAGAAGAAGTTATGGAGATATGTGCCTCTAAATTTAATAATGACAAATACTATGACCCAATGGATTGGAGAAAATACAAGATTTGGGGATAATGAAGAGGCATCAAAGATAGACTTGTTGTTTGCAAAGAAAATGGACATCACTGACACTGAAATTATCAGTGCCCACTAGGTAAAAGTGACCATCTGTTAATTGAATTCAGTATAGGCAGTGGTCCAACTGAAAATAGGAATGAAATTTACAAGAATGGGAGATATAATTACAGGAAAGCAGATTTTATCAGATTGAGGGAATATTTTGCAGAGGCTAAATGGAAACAACTGTTCACAGCAAGTAATACGCAGGAAATTTGGGATATATTCACGGAAATTTATAATGAAGGGATCAGTAGATATGTACTGAAGATCAAAACAAAGGAAGTGAAAAAGAAAAAGACTGGTTTAATACGAGATGTCTAACAGCAAGAAAAGAAAAAAAAGCAGCATGGAATAGATGGAGAAAAAAAAGGAGGAAGTGAGAAATGGGAAGAATTCAAGAACGCAAGAAACAAATATATCAGAATCCTGAGAGATGAAGGAAGGAATTATGAGAAAGATATAGTTAACAAATGCAAAGATGAGCCAAAGTTATTCTTCAGATATGTGAATGGGAAGATGAAAAACAGGCAAACAATAGATAAATTAACGAAAGATGACATTGCATACAAAGATACATGGTTACAAGCAGAATTAATGAACAAGTGCTTCCAGTCAGTATTCACCAAAGAAAGCAAATTTGAAGGAGAAAGGGCATGGCACAGAGACAATGTGATGAGAGAGATACAGGTGGACATAAGTGAAATTAAGAAGATTATGAAAGATTTGGATGTAAGTAAGGCTCAAGGACCGGATGGAGTGTCCAACTGGTTACTTAAGGAATGTTGTGAACAACTGGCAGAAAGTATACACAATACCATAGTATGTTCTTTTAAGGAAGGAAAAATCCCTCTAGACTGGAAGAGAGCCAATATTGTGCCCATTTTTAAAGGAGGTAATACAGAAGATCCATTGAATTACAGACCAGTGTCCCTAACAAGTGTGGTGGCAAAAATAGTGGAAAGAATAGTTAAAAACAGATGGATGGAATATTTAGAAGAAACACATACATTGACTGACAGACAATTTGGTTTCAGAAGTGGAAGATCTTGTGTCATGAATTTAGTGAGACAGGGACAGAGAAACGAGAACAGTAATAAAGGGAGATAAATCAGAATGGTGTCATTACAAGTGGAGTACAACAGGGGACAGTCTTAGCCCCCGTAATGTTTCTGGTGTATGTCAACAATATGGTGGATGAGGTTGACAGTTATCTAAGTATGTTTGCAGATGGTGCAAAATTATTGAAAAGAGTGGAAAACAATATGGATTGTGAAATATTACAGAAAGATCTAAATAAGATATATAAATGGAGTAAGAAATGGGAAATGGAATTCAATGCAAAGAAATGCAAGGTGATGGAGTTAGGAAAATGCAAAAGAAGACTGACAAGTTCCTACACCATGGGAGAAGTGGAAATTAAGAAAACCAAAGAAGAAAAAATTGGGGCATTACAATAAGTGATAATTTATCACCCGAAAAACATGTAAACTAAATAGTTATGAGTTACTAAAGAAAGATGAAAGGGGCATTTGCTTACATGGATGAAGAGATGATGAAAAAGTTGACGGAATATGTGATTCGACCACAATTGTTTGGTCATCCCATAATAAAAAGGAAATAAGGAAAATAGAAAGGATCCAAAGAGCTGCAACCAAATTGGTACCAAGTTTGAGAGATTTAACCTATGAAGAAAGATTAAGGAGATTGAAGCTTCCATCATTACAAGAGAGAAGAGAAAGACGGGACCTGATTGCTATATGCAGAGCTTTAAAGGGTAAGGATCAAGTTGACAAAGAAGAGTTATTTGTGTGGGACTCAAGAAATACAAGAGGACATGGAGTGAAATTAAGGAAATCAGCAAGTAGAAGAGATATTAAGAAATATGGTTTCCAAAATGGAAGCAGAGAAATATGGAACAACTTAGAAGAAACAGTGGTACAAGGAACAAATATTCATGAATTTAAAGTTAAGCTGGATGCTTATAGATTTGGAGATAGGACAGCACGAGCATAGTTCTTTTCCTGTAAAACACAACTGGGTAAATACACACACACACACACACACACACACACACACACACACACACACACACACACACACACACACACACACACACAGAGCATGAAGAGATGTTGGTAGATGTATTAAAAGGTCTTAAAAAGATAGTGATGGAAAGTAGTGATATAGTTATTGACTGGAAGTGAGAACTCAAGGAGTAATAGACTATTAAACTGGGCAGTGAAAAACTTGATGACTCAATGGGTTGATTGTGATACAAATTTGGTGGAAGAGATAAACCATCAAGACTTGATTTAGTGTTTACGAAGGACATGGAAATTATTGAAACTATACATATGATAGCCCTCTAGGTAAAAGTGATCATGTGTTGATGGAATTTAATTTGAAAAATGAAAATGTAATGATTCATGAAAATTATAAGATAAGAAGATTTAAATATAGTAAAGCTGATTTTGAAAAATTAAGAAGGTACTTTGTTGCCATGGACTGGAAAGACAACATACAGATGTTCAGGAAAAATGGAGTGAATTTATAAGGATATATAATACTGCTGTAGAGAAATATGTACTAGAGGAGGAGCAAGATGTAGAAAGGATAAGGAATGGTTCAATAGAAAATACAAAAAATGCTAGAAATTGTAAGTTAAATGCATGGAATAGATGGAAGAAAAGGAAAACTGAGAGCAGATGGGAGGAATATACTGATGCTAGAAATGAGTATGTTGAGATAATAAAAATGGAAAGAAGAAACTATGAAAGAGATATAACAGAAAAGTGTATAAATGAATCCAAACTATTCTTTAGACATTAATGGGAAGATAGAGAAGAGAGGAGTATCAAGACTGAAAGTTGAAGTAAAAGTTTATGGTGATGCACAGGACATGGCGAAGGCTATGAACTAAACTTTCAGAATGGCATTTTACTCAGAAAGGGGAGTCTGATGCTGGAAGGGATAATTTGGTGAGGAATATATTAAATACAGTCCCAGTCAGTTATGATGAAATAATTAAGATGGAAGAACTTGATGTAAATAAAGCATCTGGTCCAGATGGAGTATCAAACTGGAAATCGAAAGAATGTAGAGAACAACTGGCTAATAAAATTCACAGTATGGTGGTGACATCAATGTTCCAGGGAAGAGTACCATGGAAGAGAGCAAATATTATACCTATATTCAAAGGAAAAAACAAGGAAAATCCCCTAAATTACAGACCGGTGTCATTGACTAGTGTAGTAGGAAAACTATGTGAAAGAACAATAAATGAAAGATGGATGGAACTCTTGGAAAGAGATAAAATTTTGGTAAATTGTTAATTTGGATTTAGGAGGGGAAGATCATGCTCCATGAACTTAGTGTCCTTTTATTCAAGGATAGTTGATATTGTGCAGGAGAGAGAGGGATGGCTGGATGGTGTCTACTTAGACTTGGAGAAAGCATTTGACAAAGTACTACACCGAAGATTGCTATGGAAGATAAAAAAATATGGAAAAATTGCAGGAAGACTGGAGTGGATGGAGGATTATCTGAATGACAGAGAGATGAGAACAGTAATACAAGACCAAAATTCATCTTGGCTGAAAGTAACTAGTGGTGTCCCACATTGGTCAGTGTTGTGACCAATAATGTTTGTGATATATATAAATGACATGAATGAAGAAATAGATAGCTATTTGAACTTATTTGCAGATGATGCTAAGCTGATGAGAAGGATAGAAAATGTAAATGACTGTATGATATTGCAAGATTATTTAAATAAGATAAATAGATGGAGTAAATCTTGGCAAATGGAATTCAATTTAAGTAAATGTAAAGTAGAGGAGTTTGGTAAGAGTAAAAAAGAATACAATATCATTATGAGATGGATGGAGTGAAGTTAAAATCAAAAGAAGAAATTAACTTGGGAGTAACAGTTAATGAAAATTTTCCTCCGGTCAAACACAATGATAAAATTACTGGAGAGATGATGAATTTATTAAAAAGAGTAAGATGGCATTCTCATATTTGGATGAAGAAATTATAAAAAAAAAGTTGTTGATTTCCATGATAAGACCAAGGCTGGAATAAGCAACAGTGGTGTGGTCTCCTCATACAAGGAGGAATATTATAAAATTGGAACGAGTACAAAGAGCAGTTACTAAGATGGTTCTGGAGTTGAGTAATTCGACCTATGAAGAGAGAGATTAAGAAAGTTGAAAATTCCTACCCTTGAAAACAGGAGAAAGAGAGGAGATTTAATAAATATCTATAGAATGATAAAAGCTATGAAAAATGTGGAGAAAGAATGTTTGATAAATTTAGACACACAAAGTACAAGGGGACACAGCAAGGGAAATAAAAAAAAAATAGCAAGAGACAGGAAAAAGGAATAATTATTCCCCACTACTTCATCTCTCCTAATTCTTCATTCTTTCTTAATCCTTCTTTTCTCATTAAGAACTCTTTCCTCCCTCTATTCCATACTCATTGCTGAACTTCCCATTGCAAGATATAACTTGGTCAGGCAGGGGTGAGTTGTCACACACTATCAGAAACACAATAATTTTGCTACAAAAATTTTAATCCAATATTAAATATAACCTACGTAAGCTGAGGGAAGACTGAGATAGGTCTCACATATTTGGCATCCACTGCACATTCACTCACCATTATTTTAAATAAATAAATGAATGTTATACAGATTACATCTACAGAATAGTTTTACAGGGTGGTCCATAAGTTAACGTACATACTTTAGGATATGATAGTTCAAGGAATTCTAAGATGTATTGATTTATTTTGCAAGAAATTAATATGTAAGTTTGTGTTGCAGGAGCTGCTTGCCTGGGTGGGCCTCTGCCTCCTTCCCTCCCTCCTCAGCTCATTACACACTCAAGTGGTGCTGCATAGCAAAAAAGTGATAACTTTTTGTATAGAATTTAAACAGTCAAATCCTTATAGGAAACAACAAATGCCCAACTAAATTTTTGTAAGTGTCAGTGAAGAAAATGTTTAAGTAACATAGCAATACAGTGGTTGTTATGTGCTACTTTTTAAGCATACACAGCAACTCAATGTTTCCTGTAATGATCTGAATGCGCAGGTTGTACCCAAAAAATTATCACCTAATGCAACATGGTGCCACTCAAGTATGTAGCAAGCTGAGGAGGGGGGAGGGAGGCAGAGGTCACCCAAGTGAGCAGCTCTCACAACACATCACAGACACATTAATTTCCCAAAAAATTAAGTAAGATATAGCATATGTGTATAGAGTATTTTCAATTTTGAATTATTTGAACTATTATATCCTGAAAAATGTATATTAACTTGCAGAATATCCTGTATTCTGTTTTTATAGCAGTAATTATATCTCTTCTCAATCATAAGGTTTTAGGTTAGACATATAAACCTTCCAAAGAGAAAACGCACCGAAAGTTTTTCTTCCAAGGTTTCAGGGTCATGATACACACGGAAGGAGGCTGTTACTAGAGGCTCTTCATGATGGTCTGCTTCCACATCCACTCCTATACGAAGGTACTCCAATCCATTATACATGGTACCTGAAAAAGGAAACTTCCTGGTTATAAAGAAAAGAACTTTCACAAGTTATCAATTTAGCCATCATTAAAAACACATCTATGTATGTACCTTAATTTTCATTAAGTCTCATTTACATATGTTAAACCTTGAGTGTATCCACCCCCTAAAGTGTATACCCCCCCTCTGGATACTAATTGACTTATGCCCCAAAACACAGCCTCACACCACTTGCTCTCTCATACATCCTACCATTACAAGTATTGGGTCACCACTGACTCTTGAGGACACAACATGAGACAAAGCACTCTGCTCCCAGGCTGGGTCACATGGTCAAGGGGAGAGGGGTGATGGAAGGAAGAGTGCATGTGGCCGAGCAGATGAAGGCCATAACCCCACAGTGCCACATCCTCTTCTCTTTCAAATGCAATTTCTTTCATAAATCATTACATGGTTATTAAGGGGCCAGGATGTAATCTGATTTTTTATACTGATCTAAGACTTTTATTCTTTCCTGAGGTATGGGCTTCAACTCAATGGGTCAACTGGAAAGGGGCAAATTTAAGAGAGCGTTCACCCCATATGGATAAAAAAGAAAAAAAAAAAAAAAGGCATGCTTCAAAACATACATAAATGTATTTTTTATCCTTATAGAATCATTGCCAGGGTATCTATTTCTCATGAAATGCACTGATGACAGTTTTAAAATCCATTTAAAAATCCTGTGGCATAAGGGCAAAAGGGGGTGTGGTGTCAGGAATGATCCTATAAATTCATGTTACATATCTTGTTTTCACCTCAAAATGGTAGCAAGGGCTACAATCCTCTTATTCCTCTTTGAAGTATGATAAGTATGATGACATAGGCCTTGTATGGTAGTATCTGGTAAGAAGTACCTTGTCCAGTCAAGCTGTTATGTGACAGTCTGTTATTGGCTTTTATGCCACTGAGGGGAGTGGTTTTGTAGGTCCTTGCTCCTTACTCCCTGCCTTCTCTCCCTTATTGCTCTTTCTACCAACTCAATGATGGACAGGAGGAAGAAAATGAATGCTAAGCAGCAGCTAAAATATTTGAAAAGTGTAAAAATTAAGAAAAAAGGAGGGACAAACTGCTGCATCCACCTCCTCCCTGACCACCTCTCCTCTTCCCTCCTCTGTCCCTTCCACTAGCAAGGAAAACAGAAACATTGCAAGAAGAGGAGAGGAAGAGAAGAAGCTACATAATTGAGGGATAATGTTTAGCAAGGAATGCTTCATGGAGGGAAAGGCTGGCACCCACTGCTGGTGAAAAAAAATATCCTTACCCTGTTAAGTGACATTCCGAGGACCCCTGGTAGTGAGATATTTACTAAGTACAAGTAAAGGTGTGGGAGAATGGACTACTTGGCGTATTGCCTGTAACTACTTTTTCCATGGCGCTAGAGAAACAGATAAAAGGCATGGGAGAAGTAATAGTAAATATTGGAATATTGTGATGATTCTTATAGTGCTTCATGTACTTGTGTTCAAGAGTTATATATGTAAATAACCTCTTTCATACTTGTACTTCCTTATCCTATCCTTCCACTTTGTAAGTGGCCTTCCTCCTCTATTAGCATCTTCAGTTTCACTCATGTACACTTTCTTTACAGACTCTTCACTCTACATCCCTTCAATACAGCTAAACTATCTATCTAAAGTGTATTTCATATTTTCCATATCACTATTTTCAAAGGTGCATACACACAGATCAATATATACTTGATCAACTCTACCTTCCCTAATGTCCACACTATCCTTTATCCTCTCAACCCATTTGCCATCATGCTTTTTCCATACAACTGGGGTCATTAATAGTGCACATCCTTTTTTTTTCTTTCCTCACTTTTCTCATCCTTAAGCACTGCAACTCTGCTGAAACTTCCTTAACAGCAACTGTGCTGTGAATTGTGCTGTGACTCTTATGCTTAGTGAACTATTGCTTGGTCTGTTGCAAATGCACAGTAACTCCGCTGCAAACGCAGAAACTCTGCTGCAAAACATGTGGCAACTCTGCTGCAAGCAAGTCGTAGTAGAGTAGTAACACATTCGCCATCCAAATTTGCCAATGTACGAACAAGGTTTTATTCATTCCTACAGGAGGGTCACAGGTAGCTGGCAGGGACACCACAGTGCTCTTTCCTGAGGCACATGGACTGTCAGATTGTCTGTTAAATATCTAGCTAAAGTTACAATTTGAGTTAGAATGAAAACAATGAAAATAAGGACATCAAGATGTGATTGACAAGCCTATCTTCCCTCATAACACTACCTCTTGTTGCTGGACTCTTCCCAAATGATCTGTGGTTTTATGCACTATGGCAACACAGACCACATAAATTTAGTTTACAATACTGTCATTGTGCAAAGAACAACTATTCCTATCTCCACTTAATTTTCTCTCCTATCCAACATTTTTTATACTATCTACTTATCTCATTTGTGGTCTTTGTTCACACATTCAATCCAGTTTTTGTTACCAACCATTCTTCTTCCATCCTTCCAACATGTTCAAATAAGTGTGACATTTCCAGCTTAGCCTGATCACCAAGTTAATAATCAGATAAGCACGTAAATAAATAAGTAAATAAAACTGTAGGAAACCCAACATAGGAGAAATTTAGAAATCTGCATAAAACTAGAATAATAGCCCTATCAGACATTATGATGTGTACCAATGATTTTGCTAAATAAAACACAAAATATTTAACATACCACTCATTGTAATCTTATAGAAGTGTCCCTCCCATTTTGCTGTAGCATGAATATCAGTGCTACTGGGACCAATGATGAAATCAACAGCAGACGATATTTCACGGTAGCCTTCAATGGTGGTGAGAATTTGTCCAAAGAGTGAAAATCTTGTCTCTGCTTCAGAGCTGTCATCTTTTCCTTCAAGGGTGACCTCCAATCTGTCTTTGTCCCACTTTGATACAAACAAAAACAATCATTAACAAACAAAAATAACACACCTGCTTTTGTCATACAACATATTTAAAACTAACTACAACATCTTAGAAAATAATATCAGCCACAGTTAATACCACCAAGAAACTTTCAGTAGTAGACATTGGTATAAAGATAATTTTCTGAAAAATACAGTGGCATGAAATGCAACTTACAAGAGATATGCAGGTCTGACCATGAAAGACTGGTGTGATCCATCTAAAATTGGCACAAGATAATGTCACATTTCCACAATGCCACCCTTCCCAGTAGCTCAGGAAATATGAAATCTGCATAAGAGTACTTAGTTTCACATTGCTGTATGATCAGTAAACCAACAAATTGATACTGTGAAGTGGAAGGTTTGGGAGAGACTAGCAATGTCACAGGTACTGGCATATTGAGGTTGTGGCCTTCAGAGCTTCAGCATGAAACTGATCACCATCTCCTTGAATGTGTGTTGGGACTAGGTAGCCAACCACCAAATTTTCCTCATTTGATCATAAAATGGTTCAAACTGTTCTCTAGATTTATCAATAAATTGAAAACTACATCAACGAGGATGTCTGTGGTGAAGAGTTTGAAGGAAATGGATGTCTTTCCTGTCATCATCCAATGCCTGAGAAACAGCTCAAGCAATTATCTCCTCCAAGATGAGTAGATAGCCAGCTTACAGACTAATCAGTTCTACACAGAGCTTTTCATAAATGCCTCTCTCGCTTATGCCATTTTTTTTTTCTTTTCTTCTTTTTTTAATTAGCCACTTCAAAATCATGTAAATTATCAACAGACTTATCAGCACTATGCAAAATGCATTCTATGCATTTACCAGGATAAAACATTGCCTTATTGAGCTAGATATGACTACTTAGGGTAACTGGTGAAGTAAACAGGATTAGTTAAAGCCCATTCCTGACCACAGCAACTACATTAACTTATGAAATGAGTTTCACTGGTATCAGAGAAATCATCACAGTACACTAATCTGAACCTTATTTATATGCAAACATGATGGTTATAAAAATCAATAAACTGAAAATACCTATCAATGTAACATCTATCTATCTATATACCAAGATGTGTTCTCCATTAAGGGAATATGGCCACAAATTTATCAGAAAATAAAGAGGGAAGCATTTACAGTCGTCTAACTCTGCCTCTTCATGACTCCTTTTACAACTTGTTGGCACAACAACAATATTCTTTTGATCTAAATACCAAGCCAGCAATCAGGCCATCACTACAAATGCACTGGGAAATTCTTGTAACATACCTGTATATAAAAGTTTAAATACCAAGCCAGCAATCAGGCCATCACTACAAATGCACTGGGAATTCTTGTAACATACCTGTATATAAAAGTTTAAGTCAATGACACCTAATTTCTTCTCAATCCAGACTTCTGTGCTAGCATAGACAAGACCCTCAAATGAAGAATTCACATCCAGTCTTGTTTCTATTCGGAAGTTGCTGTCCTGGATATGCTTCTGAGCTGTTAGCTGCAAGTCTATAAATTCTCCATCATGCCATCTTGCCTTCAACTTGCTTTCTATCTGATTGGCATTTCGGAAGTATCTGAAAGTGTTTAAGAATGTTAATATACAGTCATAACACTGAAAGATGTTGTAACATTTAAAGAGAACTGATCAACTGAAAAAAAAAAAAAACATAAATCACTGAAACAAAAAAAAAAAAGTGGTCCCTAAAAGTACATGATCAATGCAGTAACCCCTCTAATATCCATCCTAATTATAGTATGACTTGGAGGCAAACTAAGCTCTCATAATAGATGCAATTTGTGTTAGAACATTGTGCATTAGCGGCAACCTGACTTTACTTCCAAATCACAACATAATGCGAGATCCAAAATTTAAACACAGCAATGGCCCACAACAAGCTGCAGAGAAATCCATAACATGGGGCAAGGTAACATTGACATGGGAGGAGGATGTGAGCCACTACCACCACCACCCCTAGCACTCCCACCACTTGCAGAGATAATGCTGAATTCCTATGTATTTGTTACCTTCAGTTATAGGAACACATAATTTTTAAGTGTAGTACTTAATCTGGAAATATTTTATTTCAATTTTTGGGACCTGTCTCAGCTAGTTTGGCTCCACAGTAATTTTTTGCCATTACCTTCATTATAAATAATGTGAATTGTGTCTAATGCCAGCCATTAGTGAATCTGAATCCCCACAATAGAGGTGACCTTATCTCACCTCACCCTCCACCAGGTAGGCCTGTCAGTTCAGAAGTTCCTCCATGTAATTCTGTCCAGGAACAGTTGGAACTCCTCAATGGTGTCCATTGTTGATCCTCTTTGCTTCACTCCATTCTTGATGTTCTCAATTCAACTCTTCCATTGGTCTCCTGCTGGTCTTTTCCCCATAAGATACCAGTTGTACCATCTCTTTGGAGTTTTTGCATCTTTCATATACCCAATATGACCATACAATCAGAGTTGGGCCTCTTGATGACTCTGAGGATACTCTTCACACCCAACTCCTCTCTGATGACACCAATCCTTAATTTTTCTCTCCATGTCACACCCTTGATGAGGCACAGGACCCACAACTCCACAGTCTGCACCTAGGTCCTGCTCTGTGTTGTTAGAGTCCAGCTTTCACACCCATACACCCCAATAGGTCTTACAGTTCTTATAGATAGTGATCTTGACCTGTGGAATATGCTGGTCCTTTAGGAGTGAGTAGAGCATGCCAACACTGTTGCTATAAATAATTAATTCTCTATTTTTTTGTGCCATCATCAAGCTCTTAACCTAATCTCTTCCAGGCTTGCACCTTAGCTGCCCTAACAACAGTATTAACATGATTTCTTACATGAACATAATAATTTCTTGTTTTCTGGGTTCTGTGCTTCAGAAACCACCTGAAATGGATTTCACTGTGGTTGATATCAGAAGTCCAGTACAGTGTCTGTTTCTTCTTAGTGACCCTAATATGCATTCCACCAACTACTTCCTTTGTAATATCATGGACTGTTTTGTGGAATTGCTGCTGCCACTGATACTTCAACTATCTTGGCCATCAGGGTAGGGACAACCTCAGAGATCTTGGTCAACAGCTCTTGTCTTACTGTGGGCTTCTTTATACATTCAGTTTTGATCCTTCTCTTCTCAGTTTGGGACATGGATGAGGTAGTGTAATCTTGAGTTTTGTCAACACTACTCTCCATGATCAGAATTTAGACTCAGAGAGGGGATAGCACTGGCATCTGAGACCAGCCCATCTGTCTATACCGGCAGTACCAATTCCTCACGCAGAAGTCAATCACCTCTTCACTATCTCTGTTCCCATCTCCAATCCCAAAAGTTCCAGTGTTGTGCACACAATCATCTCTGTCAGCAGTTGTTGAGATCAGCAATCAGACTGTCTATGTGGCATCAAATCAATAGTGTTCTCCAGATCCTCATACAAAACCACACCTCTCCGTCAAGTCACCCTTGCTGTGGGATGTAGACTTGAATAATGTCACAGTCTTCATTTTTCACCCTGAGAGATATGACAATGATCCTTTCATTTATGTACTTGATTGTCAACATCCTGTCACCCAAGAGACTATTAACCATAAAGCCCAACACCTTGTTTTATGTTGTCATTACTGTAGATCAATGTGTAATTGTTATATACCATCTTCCTACCACTAACTTTTATTTTTGTCACTGACAATCCAACACAACTGTTGACTACACAGCTTAGCACTGTGCAAGTGGGCATTTTGTTCTCACATTCACCACAATACAGTAGTGCAATGGTGCAGCAGAGTATAAACTAAAGGCCTGATCTGGCCAAGCAGCCTGTGTCCTATTTACATCTTGATCTGGATTTACCCTGATCTGAGTGATCCGGATCATGACCTGGGTGATCTGGGTCTGGAGGTGGGTTATAGCAGGTGACACTTGCTGTAGCTGCTGGCGGTGGCCATATTAGCAGCTGAGCAGCCTCTACTAGAGACTTATTTAGGGGAATACATAAGAAGAAAACAACTGATACATCTGAGGAATAAAGTGAATGGTAATGAATCATTGCAGAATGTTGCTGTGGGCACAAAATGCGAATAATGGTGGTGACACAGGTGCCAGAAACAAGGGATATTACAAGCCACACCAAGCCTTGGTTTAATGGCTTCTGATTATGCTTATGTGGCCATTACTGCCTCTATCAATGACTACATGATGAGGCAAAGGAAGATAATACTTGTTCAGTCGAAAATAATACATCTCTACTTTGGAAGTGTAGTGCCGGGATGTACTATTAAGCTAATATAAGTAATATTAGGTTAATTAAGTAGAATTAAGTTAATATAAGAATTATTAGTAAAATTTGGTCGTTATTACATCATGCATAAATCCCCGAGACATACAGACAGACAGACAACATGTTGGCGCCCGCAGGAAATGGGTAACAGATTTTCTTTATGAGTAAAGGCATTATTTTCATATAAGGTATTAGCTTGTGGCTAGAATTTTTTACCTTGCTACTCAGAGGAACAAATACACCAGGTCATGATACGAGTAAAGTAATGTAAATGTTTATTATATGGTTGAAACCAATAATTTGTGAATTACCTTGAGGAAGAATCAGAAAACTATGGAGGTTCGTGGCGTGGGAAAACGCCGGCCTGACTCTCGCTCAGAGAGATCTTGGCTTGCTTACACTACAGGTATGTCGCTCTTAAGTTTGAAGTAATTACTATTCATATTTGTAGATATATTTTCTTATCAGTACATTGCTCAGAGAGATCTTGGCTTGCTTACACTACAGGAAAACCAGTGGAGGTAAAGGAAAAGTCTGTCTGTGCGTTCTTCATATGTGTGTTTGGTTAGGTATACTTAATAGTGTGAGAACGGAGTGGTTAGTTCACAGATTATTAAGATTGTGCAGTACTTCTCATTATCATACGGGGACATAACCACCTAGTTCAGTCCTCGGAATGCTGATTAGGCTGTGCTATACCAGGGTTATGGGAAAATGTAGTAAGGAGATTGTTTATTCTTATGTAAGCACCAGTGAATTATTTTTTGAGCCACGTATGTGAATAATACCACCCTCGCCAGGTGAATGAGACTGTATATTCATTTAATACCCAAACACTAATGCCCATTATTGTTATTGGTGAATGTGTGAGGTGTGTCAAGTGATTAGTTTGGTCAGTATTTACACTACTGTAATGAAATCTTCAACACTACTAAAAGGATACTTCATGCTACCTGATGTAAAATGAACGACGTGTGAATTAGTTTTAACACTACCACAAGTGAAGGAAAAATAAAGACCATAAATCAGCAACTGTAGATATTTCCTCACCAATTAGTTAGGGAAAAAACAAAAATAAATAAATAAAATAATAATAATAATAATAATAATAATAATAATAATAATAATAATAATAATAATAATAATAATAATAATACCCTTGGCTTGCAAGTGACACAACATGGAGAGTGCATTACAGAAGTGCCTCAGTAATGGTGTTAATAGTGTCAGCATGCGGGCCAGGCTACTCTCACCTAACATCCAGATATTTTCTCATTTTACCATTCTGTACTTCACCATAGTGAGTACTTTCAGCATGTAGTGTGTAAAACTCTATTATACAACATTCATGGCCAGGCACATAACCCAGTCACGTGCTGTCTGGGTAGGCATGTGGCTGGGACTCGGTCCAACTTCCTCAGGAAATGTACAGTAAGCTGTAGTCCTCATTGACACTTCCTAAGAGCACAGTGGCGAGCATCAACAGTCTGCTGCTTGTGACAGCTGGGCAGCAACATGCTTGTGTTGTTATTGTTTTGATCAGTAATGGCTGCAAGCACTCTTTTTACCCTGAGTGAATCCAGATTAGATCCAGATCAGTGATCTACAGCTGATCAACATTGTAAACAGAAGATGCCTTACATAGCACACCTTGATCATGATCTTGTTAAAAGTGACTCAGGATTTCTTCTGAGCCACTTTCAGCCATACATTTACATCACACTACAACATACCATTCAACATACCATTTCATACTCAGTCACATCACATGAAGTCGCACTACATCCTATACTATATTACTCATTATTGTTGTCCCCATACGTGGAAAACTGAAAACTTGTCTTGTTCACTGCTCCCGCAGTTTGTAAGGTAACATATGGACAACCACCATGGACAAAAGGAAGAATGAGCCACAAGTCATCCTCCATCTTCAGACCAGATGCTCCAGTCCTTTGAAATCAGTTGACATTATAATGATGGAGGTGCAAACACATTCAATACCTGGATGCATAATAGGCTGTATATGGAGCACAGGCACTTACAGCAACACAAATTCGCTCTTCACTACAAGTACAAGAGATGTAGAGACCAACATCATTACTGTGAGAGGTAGTTAGGTGTGACTGTTTTGGTTGATCATGAAAGTGCTTAAGGAAATATATAAATACCCTATATCTTTTTTTTTACTTAATAAAAATAAGTGCAACTTACAACCACTTTCGTTAAGGGATGACTATTTTAAAAACAAGTATAGTATTACAATAAGTGAGAAAATGGAAAGAAATGGAGTTTTATGCAATAAACAGAACAAACAAGATTTAAAAAAATAGAAAAGCAAAGTTCACTTCTGATTCCCTCCAAAACTGGAATTCTATTCAAGGCACAGTTGGTCACCATTAACATTCCACTGAAAATCTTGACTCTAGAATATGTCTGTTTAAAAGTATTCTAGAACAAGAGAAAAAATAACAAGATTTTTGGGTTTTGACTCTCAAATCTTTCAAAGCAGGCCCCTTACAGTTCATTGCTGGAAACCTATCCAGAGTGTTTATTGAGCATCCCATTATGTTCTGCAGGGTCCCCTTTTGACCTTCAAGTCATGACCCTTTTAAGTGGTATCTTCAGAAATCACCAAGAACTATGTCTCTTTAAATTAAAAGGGTATCTTCAGAAATCACCAGGAACTATGTCTCTTTAAAGAGTACAAAGCCTGGCAAACCTGAAGAATTCAGTGCTTGGTGAAAAATCCTGTACCAGATACAAAGAATGAAAAGACTGCAACTATGAGAGTCAAGCAAGTGAGAGCTGAATCAAGACAATATACAGGAACATTCAGAATTTCTTTGCTCCACATACTGAATTCCTATGTCAGCCATGTTCCCTAATCTCCAGACATGGCTTCCTGTGATTTCTGTTTGCATCAAAAGATGAAGATTCCACTAAAAGGTTCCTAGATTTCCAAGCCAAGAAAAATCACTTGGAATGGCACAAAACACCATTCCCAAACAACCTCTTGAAATGTTTCCAAAAATGGAAGAAGTACTGGGTTAACCCATTCCAGGTATAGAATCTACAAATAGATATTTTGAAATTGGGACTTTTGTCAGTGAGTCTATATATAGATGCTTCCTCTCACATGACAATACTAGGTTGTAGCACAGTCTATTTATAAATGTTTCCTATCTGCTAACAAAATTATGCACATAAATCATTATTTGGCATGTCAGGCTGGCTTAAACACCTAGATGCCAGATGAGAGCACTGTATGCCTTTCAGCAAGTCACTGCCTATCTATAAGCAGCTTTACAGCTTTAGGGATTTTTTTTTCTTTTTTTTTTTAATTCCTCTCATTCTATAAGTGTATTACCATATTTGACAGCATATGAACCATTTTCATAAAATGGTTCAAAAACTCACTCTGTATCTTATATGCGAATGTGAAGCCTCCAGTGGATTTAATTTTTAAATTTCCTTCACCCATACACCTGAAGATTTACACCACTGTATTATATGCAAGGGTGCTATATCATATTTTTCAACCATAATATCATGTAAGAAAATGTTGAAAATGAAAATGCGGCCCTGTTCAGTGACATGCCAAATATGTTGTTGACATCTCGGCAGCTGGGCTGTGCAGCTGGGCTTCTTCCCCTTATTTCCGTGACTAGGCCACTACCTCTGTTTTATTACTGCAATTATGTAGGATATATTTACTATTGTGATTGCTTGCTTTTGTTCAGCTTTAAACATTACATGCTTAAATACATCATTTTTTTTTTTTTTTTCTGAATATGCCCTGCTGAAATGGGGATGCATCTTAATATACCCCATTCATCTTATATGCAATCAAATACAGTATGTCAACGATCTTAAGTTCAAAGATATAATGGCTCTGATAAAAGAGGACATAGACGGTGATTTTCCAGATGACTAATGATTCTATCCTCTATACCATCAATGGTGACTCCAAACTATTATATATGGATAAACATTATAACCAGTTTATAAGATATACATAAAAATTTATATATATATATATATATATATATATATATATATATATATATATATATATATATATATATATATATATATATATATATATATATATATATATATATATATATATATATATATATATTCAATTCTTTATTAAATTTTGCAGCACTCTATATTTAGATTAAATTATTTATCAAATTTTGCAGATGAGTCTATATATTGGAGTCAATATGGAATGCCCCTGTGTGGAAAAAATTCTATATATAGACTACTTTTTATTTGTTACTACATATGTCTTCCCTGCCACCCGGAAAGGGTTGTGTGTGGAGATTGCTTTGTTTGAGCCTAAAATATAAGCTACTATTTTGTCCTTTAACCTAAAATCAGATACTTTACAACAGACCTCACAAGTAAAGCTCATGGGGAATTGTGTGATCAGAAGTTTCTGAAAAATTTAGGAAGAAGGACTGTGCACATGTACTTGGTGATGAGCCTCTTCTTTAACAAGCAGACTGTATAAAACACAGACTCTATATAATAAGGACTGATGTGCATCAACTGTATCTTTTTTCATTGTCCAAGAGCAACAATGTTGAGGAAAAAAAAAATGTCCAAGAGCAACAATGTTGAGGAGAGAGAGAGAGAAATAAAAAACATTTATGTGCCAGTCCCTAGAGTGAGGTCCAAAAAGGATCATCCAAAGTTGGAGGATAAGTATCTTAAAACTTCCCTCTTGAAAGAGTTCAGATCATAGAAAGAAATACAAAAACATGCAGGGAGTTCCAGAGTTTACCAGAAATAAGGAATGAGTGATTGAGAATACTGATTACACTGCTTAACCTTTACATTAGAAAAGTGGACTGAATAGGGATGAGAAGAAGTAGTGAGAATGTGAGAGGAGGGTAGGCATGCAGCTGGTAAGATCAGAACAGCAGTTAGTACAAAAATAGTGGTAGAAGATAGCAAGAGATGCAATATTGGGACAATGAGAGAGGCTGAAGACAGTTAATACAAAAATAGTGGTAGAAGATAGCAAGAGATGCAATATTGGGGCAATGAGAGAGGCTGAAGACAGTTAGTACAAAAATAGTGGTAGAAGATAGCAAGAGATACAATATTGGGGCAATGAGAGAGGCTGAAGACAAAGTTGGTTAGACAAAATACTTTTGATTCCAAACTGTCCATAAGAGCAGTGTGAGTGGAACCACCCAAACATGAACAGACAAGGCCCCTAAACAGAGCTAGCAGCTCAGGGGGGTGAGAAAAAATTGGCAGAGATAACTCAAAATGCCTAGCTTCACAGAAGCTATTTTAGATAGAGATGAGATATGAAGTTTCCAGTTTAGAAAGGGGAGAGTTTGCCATGAATTGAAAATTGCATTTATGGCCATTAATTATTTTTTGTTATGTAAATTAACACCCTGGTCATCATATGAAAATTTCATGCTGATCAGATGAAACAAAAAAATTAGGAAAATTACTTTTTTATTATTTTTTTAATTAGTTTTTACCCACTATTTTTTTTTTTTTTTTTTAGTTTTCTTGTAAAATCCAAATTTGACAATTATTTATTGTTATTCTAACAATTTGTCTTATTGTTTTCTGAAAGCTATTTTTATTAACATTTTTTTTTTATTTTGCAATTTATCAGAAGTATGCTTTTTTTCCAAACAAAAGTTTTCCTACAATACTTAGTCAAGAATATCCAAAAGTTCTATCAAAATCATGCAAAAAAATAAATAAATAAATAAAAAAGTAAAAGCAGAAAATAACTTTAAGTTAATTTTATACTACAGTCCATGCCAAAAGTTTGTGCAGCTCCAACACAACAAGCGTAAAACAAAAGACATTATTTAACTATTCAGCACTCTTATGGATGTTTTATGTAAAATCTGGCTCCTCCATTTTCTCAGGTGAACAATGTAATGGTAGGTAATGTATCGCTCAATACCAGGTGACACACCAATGGCTGAAGAGCACAGATGATTGTGATCATTATACCCAACTTTATGCAAATATTGATTGACTGCACATGGCTCATTAAGGTGCCATTTTTCAACTAAATAGTAGATAAAAGATTTTTTTTATTTTATGTAGGAGGGGCACCAACCAAGGGCAACAAAACTGCAATAAAAAAAAAAAGGCCCACTGAGGCACCAGTCCAGTTAAAAGCGGTAGTCAAAAAATACAGGATAAGTGTCTTGAAACCTCCCTCTTGAAAGAGTTCAAGTCATAGGAAGGTAGAAATACAGAAACAGGCAGGGAGTTCCAGAGTTTACCAGAGAAAGGGATGAATGACTGAGAATACTGGTTAACTCTTGCATTAGAGAGATGGACAGAATAGGGATGAGAGAAAGAAGAAAGTCTTTTGCAGCAAGGCCACAGGAGAAGGGGAGGCATGTAGTAAGCAAGATCAGAAGAGCAGTTGGTATGAAAATAATGGTAGAAGATAGCAAGAGTTGCAACACTGCAGCAATGAGACAGAGGCTGAAGACAGTCAGTTAGAGGAGAGGAGTTGATAAGACGAAAAGCTATAGTCTTATCTGTGAGTGACATTGTCATAACATAATTGAGAGACAGTGTGCCAAGTCTCCCTCATAGGCAGTTGATAATGACAATGTACATCAGGCAGCATCAGTGCAATGCTCCACTACTGCAACTGCCTTGGGGCATGTCTCATATTGGCTTCCAGACTATTATTTTTTTTTTTTCTAAGTTGTCCGAGAGTGAGTGACCTTAAAGCAGTCTCATTGTTCCCTAAACAGAAGATATGATAAATCTGAGTCACACTACAAAAGAGCAACTGATCAGCATTGTGTCACTCTACAAGTCAGGGCAATCTGTGAAGATTTCAAGGATTACAGGATTGGTAGCACCATGGATTTACCCAAACATGGACATCACTCTGGGAGGCCAATAACAACTACTCAATGAACTGCAAACATGATCCGGAGGCAAATCAAAGTTAACCCGCAGATTTCAGCAGGTGAAATAAAAGGAAATAACACACTACTGCTGGCTGATGTCTCCAAGAGGATAGTGCAGCGCATCCTGTACGACAGGTTACATTATCACGGCTGCCATCCTTACGGCAAGCCTCATCCAGTTCACCAACAAATGAAGAACAAGATTGCTTTTTGCCAGAAATATTCAGAGTGGGATACAGCAAAGTGGTGGCAGATCTTATGGAGTAATAAATCACTTTTTTCAGTGGCTGGGAACAAGATCTAACTCCCCTTGTGTCTTCTGACACCAAGCCAAAAACATCTCCAATAACTTTGCTTCTTCTTTTTTCCCTCCTTTATTTCAAACAGATGGCACCACTGCCATCTCATCTATCCCTAAAGCTGAACTCTTCACTCAAACCTTTGCTAAAAACTCTATCTTGGATGATTCAAGGCTTGTTCATCCCTCTCCTCCACCCTCTGACTATTTCATATTGCCTGTTAAAATTCTTTGCAATGATGTTTTCCATGCCCTTGCTGGCCTTAAGACTCGGAAAGTTTACAGCCCTGATAGAGTCCCTCCTACTATTTTCTGAAACTGCACCTCTGTGCTTGCACCTTGCCTAGTCAAACTTTTTCAACTCTATCTGTCAACATCTACCTTTCCTTCTTGCTGGAAGTTTGTCTACATTCAGCATGTTCCTAAAAAGGGTGACTTCCAATCTCTCAAACTTATGTCCTATAACTTTAATTTCCTGCCTATCTAAAGTTTTTAATCTATCCTCAACAGGAAGATTCTATCACTTCACAACCTTCTATCTGATTGCCAGTACAGGTTCCGTCAAGGCCGCTGTACTGATGATCCTATGGCTTTCCCTATTGAGTCTTGGTCATCCTCTTTTAGAAATTTTGGTGACTTTTGATGCTGCCTTAGACATATCAAAAGCTTTTGATAGAGTCTGGCACAAAGCTTTGATTTCCAAACTACCCTCCTATGGCTTCTATCCTTTTCTCTGTAACTTCATCTCAAGTTTCCTTTCTGACCATTTTATTGCTGCTGTGGCAGACAGTCACTGTTCTTCTCCCAAATCTATTAATATGATGTTCCTTAGGGTTCTGTCCTGTTATCCACTCTCTTCCTATTATTCACCAATGACCTTCCCAACCAAACTTCTTTTCCTATCCACTCCTATGGTGATGATACCAACCTGCACTTTTCATGTCTTTTCATAGATGTCCAACCCTTCAGGAAATAAACAGTTCATGCAGGGAAGCCACAGAACGCCTGACTTCTGATCTCTCTAAAATTTTATTGGGGCAGAGCAAACTTAGTATTGTTCAATGTTACAAAAACTCAATTCCTCCACCTATCAACTCAACACAACCTTCCAGACAACTATCCCCTCTTCTTCAATGACACTCAACTGTTCCCCTCTTCTACACTGAACATGTTCGGTCTGTCCTTTAATTATAATCTAAACTGGAAACTTCACATCATATCTTTAGCTAAAACAGATTCAATGAAGTTAGGTGTTCTGAGATGTCTCCGCCAGTTTTTCTCACCCTTCCAGCTGCTGACTCTGTACAGGGACCTTATCTGTCCATGTATGGAGTATGCTTCACACATCATACTGTTCTTCTAAACAGGGTGGAATTAAAAGCTTTTCATTTTATCAACTCCTCTCCTTTAACTGACTGTCTTCAGCCTCTTTCTCATCACCATAGTGTTGCCTCCCTTGCTATCTTCTACAGCTATCTTCATGCTAATTGCTCTTCTGATCTTACTAACTGCATACCTCCTCTCCTTCTGTGGCCTTGCTGCACAAGAGTTTCTTTTTTCTCTCACTCCTATTCTGTCCACCTCTCTAATGCAAGAGTTAACCAGTATTCTCAATCATTCATCCCTTTCTCTGGTAAACTCTGGAACTCCCTGCCTGTTTCTGTATTTCCACCTTCCTATGACTTGAACTCCTTCAAGAGGGAGGTTTCAAGACACTTATCCTCCACTTTGACTACCACTCTGGACCCTATTCGGGGACCAGCATTTCAGTGGGTCTTTTTTTACTATATTTTTGTTGCCCTTGGCCAATGCCTCTCCTACATAAAAAGAAAAAAAAAGTGGCAGCAACCTTCTTGACCCTTACTATGCAAAGCAGATTGGGGTGCTTTTGGGTACCATAGTCAAGAAAATTCAATTGTGCTGCTGAGGAATAAAAACCCCAATAAAAACACCTACCTGGAACTTTTGTGTGACCACCTGCCTTAGTGATTTGAGGCTTGCCAGACTGACATTTTTATGAAGGACAGGGCACTGTGTCATACTGCCTGTGATGTGCAAGTGGTTATGAAAATGCCAGGCAGAGTTTACTGAAGACTGGCCAGGAAATTCTCTAGATTTGAACCCAAATGAAAATCTGTGAGTTATCGTGAAAAGGAATCTAAATAGCATGACACACACTCCATCCCACAACTAATCGAAGCAGTGCAACAAGTGTAGAGGAATATCAACCCACAACATCTAAGAAACTTGCCGATTCTGTCCCAAAATATCTCAAGGAGTGCCTGAAAAGAAAGGAAGACCCCTGAAATACTAACCATTTTTAAGTACTCAGTACTGTTAAAGTACTGTTTGATACTGTTTACAGTTGTTGTGTTTGGGCCACACAAACTTTTAGTACAGACTGTAGTTTTGAGAAAAGCACGTTTGAAGTTTTGCTAAAGTTTCTATGCCCCAGTATAGGTATTTAACTGTCATTGCTGCTTTAATGTGGATTTTGTGGGATCAGTAATCACACATCAGTATGTGTATAAAAAGATCTGGCACCTAGTCCCCTATTATAAAGGCATTAATCCATCAAAAGTGAGGATGTCAGAGCATGCCACACCCCTCATTGTTACAAAATTCCATGAAAATTCTTCAACTACATAGTTTTTGGTTGTAGTTCCTTTATCTGTCTTCCTCATTTTCTTCATTGCTGTTTTCATAGTAATTTTTCTCTTTTCTCTCATTTCTAATCTCCATTTGATATATACACCTGTTCAAAAATTTTTGTGAACAGGTTGCACCTCTCATATCCAAATTTTTTTTCGAAGGCCTTTGGTGGTGTTCTGGCAATAGTTTTGGTTACAATGCATGCAATGGACATAGTATATTGCACAAATTATCTGGGACTGCGACCAGCATAATGGGAGGTGAAGTGATTAGTTAAATGCCTTATTTCTGCTGCTTCTTGCTGCTGGTATCAGCCAAAACTTCTTAAGCTTTCTACATATTAGCATATTTGTAATATCAACCTGGGAAATAAAGAAAAGGTACAGGCAAGGGGAAGAGAGACATACATGAGTATCTTCCCTGTCACTAAGATATGCAAGTCACCCTCATTCCCTCTCTCAGTTGTCCACACAAAGCAGTTGAGGTGCCAGATTTCCTAGAATGCATTCATGTGATTATTTTAGATTATTTATAGAAAATATAGACAGTATTTTGTGTGCCTTAGTTAGTAAGCCATGCCCATGCAGTGACCATTTAAATACCTTCATTCTGGGCATTTAAACTGTGTATAACCAAAAAAAAACTCCCACCATTCAATAGCCAAAAGATTACCCAGGTGTCACCACAGACCATATAACTAAATTTTTTTTTTCAAAAAATATTTTTGTATTTTCACGATGGACTCTCCATTTAAGTGGAACTTTACACTAATTGATTAAAAAGATAAATTTATTGGTAATATATCACTCTGACATGAAATGTTCCTTTACTTACTTTAGTTCAAGATAATTTTTTTTCCAATGCAGGAATGGTGTATCCAAGTCAAACATGCCATACAATTCTGCTGTGTTACCACGTCTGAACCTCATGGTCACATTAGCTGCTATCTCCTGCAAGTGACCACTCTGCTCCATCCAGCTGAAGGATCCTTCATTTCTGTTTTCCCAGATCATATCCCTCTCCATATATTCAACTGAAAGATTGAGTTATTCATAATATATAATACAACCTAAACATTTAGAAATATATCTTTTCATTTGAAAGTAGTTTAATATTTTGAAATATTGGGATCTACATCAAAACTAAATAAAACTCTGAAAATCTGCATTAAGTATAAGACAGTTAGATTTTTCATTCATGAACACTAATAAATAATGATCTAAAAACAGTGCCAATGAATGACGAGTAATTATAGGAATAATATATGATCTAAAGCAGTAGTTTCCAAATATTTCTTAAAATAGCAAGAAAGCACAACTTTTTACATCTTCTCTCAGTCATCCAGTTGACTCGATACTGTTGACCCAAGAAGAATAAGAGGCCATTCAGGGTGAAGTTAGACACTCTGTCATTTGGATTCACATACAGCATCTCAATCGTCATCTTCTGATTTGGATCCCTGTTGAAAAATATTTATATCACTCCTTACTACAGCATAATGATTTCCTGCATCTCTGCCAAATCATAAAAATTCTGGGGATACCAATAAAATTTTTATACACTAAAATAATATTCCTGATGAATATACATACACACCTATGTGATATAACTACTTACCTGTTAGCATTCCACTTTAAGAGAACTTGAAGACCAGTTTTTCTTGGTTGCAGAATATCTGCTGTCACACTCAGATGAATGTCACGTTGTCTGTTGACAAAAGTAATCATTGCCATTGTCTTCATCATAAATTCATTTTCCATAATAAATGACAATGTTAAGTAGTAGATATATCATATGCTGTTAAGAACTTAAAAAGAAAACAGACAGATAATGAGAAAGTAGTGAAAATAAACTGAGCTGATAATTATAGATATGAATAAATTTGGGTAAACTTAAATATGGCAGATTATGTCTTTCTTTTGATAAAGCTGATCAAGTTTACCCTCTACCTAATGAACTTCCTTAACACATTTCTTAGAGAAAGCCTTCCCTTCACAAGACATACAACACATTTTAAATATGCCAGATTATGTCTTTCTTTTGATAAAGCTGATCAAGTTTACCTTCTACCTAGTGAACTTCCTTTACACATTTCTTAGAGAAAGCCTTCCCTTCACAACACATACAACATATCTCAATCAATCTTGACATCCTAGAGTTAAATGATATATGGAAACTACACAGATGGTTACAAGGAGTACAAAATTATTCACTTTCTTAATGAAAACATCTAAATTCACAACATGGATTAGAAATAAATTTTCCCGTTTGGTAAATTTGCTTGACTTTTTAATATTTACATCCAACTCATATACTCATAATTAATTCTCTAGTCAATTATCATGGTATCCAAAAGTTCTTAATGCTCCTAAGAGATTATTCATTGAATTCCATGCTTACTATTACCACTGATAATTTCCTCAAATGGCTGGAGGAATATAGCCTATCCATAAAACATGCATGAATAATCTCTGTATAAAAGAAGAAACCTGGTCAAAAAAAATATAACCTTCTCTCTGACAGACAGCATTCACACACATTTCATGAAATAAGAAATGAGTGGCCATAAATGGTAGTTTAAATAGCTGGTTTCATATCATTAGTGGCGTATCACTAGGATCAGTATTTGAGCCTATTTTACAGGTTATTTATATCAATTAATTAACTGCTTAATCAACAATTTAATTAATTACTCAAAGAATCATTAATTAATTCATTCATTATTCAATGAATTAATCAACAGAGTATCAGTCTCTATCTTTTGAATCAGCATTTTGAAAATCACAAATGATCATAAATTACATGATAGCAGAGATACACAATAAAGGTGATATGTTTACAAGATGGTATCAAAATGTTCCAAGGGTGGAATGTATTACAGAAGTGATAAGAAGGTAAAAAAATTAGATGGTTCAGTTACGTAGTAATAAAAGAAGACAAGGAACATATTAAACCAGTCAAGGAAAGAAGATCAAGGGGAAGACAGAGTGAGATGGAGGGATGGAACTGTGGTAGAGTATTGCAGTTCTTATACTTGAGTTGGTAGAAACTGCCATAGTCATCCCTGAAAATCTCTCAGCCGCATCTCACTCACCTCTTAGTAGTTTGAAATGCACACGCTGAATGCAATGTATTATGATGGACATTGTAACTTGCTGAAGCAAGAGGATTTTGAAATCATCATTCCAAAACCAGGCAGAGGACAATATTAGATAAGTGTAGGAGGTAAGAGACAACAGTATGGATCCTGTGTTACTAAGTGGTGCCAATAAGAACCTCAACCAATCACAATCTGCCAACCTCACGCAGACTGATATCTGGATTCAACCTCAGAACCACAGGAGCCTTCCATCTTTTCACAACAAGCACACAGGCAGACACCCGCTCTCCTACCCAGACCAGCTGCTTAATATGCATGCATACAGGCAGACACCCACTCTCCTACCCAGACCAGCAGATTGTGCAACTTCCCCAGACAGATACAGTGAGTAGGAAATGACCAACCATGTGCCAATAACACCAAACTGGTAACCAGCAGGGGAATAACACCTCAATATCCCTGCAGATACTGTCAAGGAAGTGACTGCCAAGGAATTGCCAGGGATCACGAGGGACTGCCAGGGACGCCCTGCAGACTTGAAGGGACACTGCCTTGGTTACTCCTTCACTTTCACCATTCCTAGCAAAACCAGGTGGTCACCAGTGGCCACTCACCCTCAACCTTGACCTGCCTGAGAAGGATGCTGTCAGCTGCCCATCTACCTAACCACCACTACCAATCAGATAAGCATGATCGGAATCTCAGAGTTCCTTACGCTAGTTAAACAGGTAGTCCCACCTCATAGTATTTAACCAGAAGAGGGAAGTGATAAATAAGAATCCTCCTCAGCCTGGCAGACATTAAGACTTCCATCCATCTTGTGAGTAGTTATGGTAAATGGATTTATTTTTTCTTTTTTAATCAAAACCAATATTTCATCTTTTTTTTGCCTATTCCATTCTTATTTTTTTCATTTTTCATTAGTTCTTAAAATATGTGATAAGGAAATTGGCACAGTAGAACTCTAAAGGATGGAAGTCACAGGGAAAGATGCAAGGGACACAAATAACTGAAGGAAACTTGTATGTGGTGCCAACCTGACTCCAGGGAAACATCAATAAAAGATAAAAATGTTCCAAGATTACACCTGTAAACAATGAAATACAAACTTGAAGTTTAGTTAAATGTTTTATACACACACACACACACACACACACACACACACACACACACAATATATATATATATATATATATATATATATATATATATATATATATATATATATATATATATATATATATATATATATATATATATATATATATATATATATATATATATATATATATACGGTGAACCCCCATTTTATTGTGGTTCAGTTATCGCTGGTTCATTTTTTTGCATTTTTTTCATTGGAACCTAATTATTCTTACAATGCAAGGAATCCCACTTTAGCACAGAAAAATCAACTACTATATCTGATAAACACACACGCTAAATCATGGTACGGGTTGAGGAAATACTCAGATGAGGGTTTAGGTGCACTTGTATATTTGGCAACACTGCCTGCTGATAAGGTGGCAGGTAGGCAGAGGAAATAGCATGGATCACACCAGCCCATCACTATCATCAGTCAGCTGTTGGCAGGCAGAGTGGGAACCAGCTGATGTTGGTTGGCCGGCTGTGCAGTAATTTTTGTTGCTATTCTCACATTATTTGTGGGTTAGTGTACTTGGGTTAGTGGTGGTTTGGTACATTCTTATGTGTGCTATACATTTCTGTTACTATTGAGTACTGGTTGGGTTGGATGGTCGTGCAAAAGCAGTTTTTGTAACCAGTCAACATGTATGGGTTGTTAACTTTGTGATGGTGGTTTGGTGTGTTATGTAAATGTTGTAATAACATTCTTGTTATAGTTCGGTCAGTGGTGGTGGTCGTTGTGTTATGCACACAGTGTGTGTGTTCCTAATTCACCAGGTTGGTGGTAAACCACCATTACTACCGCAAGGAGATGAGTGGTTTAATTAGTAGCCTTTTTCTTTTTTTTCTATCTCTTTCTCTCTGAACTACAGTCAATATATCACAAATTTTAGTAATTTACAGATGCTTTTGGAACATAACCCCACAATGAATTGGGATACACTGTGTGTATATGTATAACTCTCTTCCTCCACACAAAACTACAAGCACCTAATAACACACACACACCCTTCACTCAAAAATTTCAAAATTATCAATTACGGCGACTCCTACACCAGCCTCGGAGTCCCCATCTGGGGAGGGGACCATAAATGTCCCCAGGTCGGACTGCCTTTCTGTCGACGATCCTAAGTGTTTTGACACCCACGCTCAAATTTTTCTTCATTAACTTCTGAAACATTCGCGGTCTAAGATCTAATTTTCAATCTGTAGAACACCACCTCTCCTCTTCTAAACCTCATTTTCTTTTCCTCACTGAAACTCAGATGTCTGAGGCAACTGACAGTAGCCCCTTTTCTGTTCCATCCTACTTTCTCTATCCTCATTTTCAATCCAAAGCTGGATGTTGCATTTATGTGCGCAATGACTTAACCTACTCTCGTGCCCATGCTTTTGAATCTTCCGAGTTTTCCATCATCTGGCTACGACTACAGAGTCACTCTCAAGCTAAATTTATCTGTGCTGTATACCTCTCACCTAACTCCTTGACTACTTAACTTCCAAAGTGGAGAACATTCTGACCCTCTTCCCTTTTGCAGAGATCTCCATTCTTGGAGACTTCAATGTTCACCACCAGCTTTGGCTTTCCTCTCCCTTCACTGACCATCCTGGTGATGAACTAGCCTTCAACTTTGCTATCCTCCATGACCTAGAGCAATTGGTGCAACACCCAACTCATATTCCTGACTGTCTTGGAGATACGTCCAACATTCTTGACCTTTTCCTGACCTCTAATCCTTCTGCTTATGCTGTCACCCTTTCTTCTACGCAAGGCTCCTCCGATCACAATCTCATATCTGTATCTTGTCCTATCGCTCCAATCCCTCCTCAGGATCCCCCTAAGCGAAGGTGCCTCTGGCATTTTGCCTCTGCTAGTTGGGGGGACCTGAGGAGGTATTTTGCTGATTTTCCTTGGAATGACTACTGGTTCCATGTCAAAGACCCGTCTTTGCATGATGAGTGCATAACAGAGGTGATAGTGTCTGGCATGGAGGCATACATTCCTCACTCTTTTTCTCGACCTAAACCTTCCAAACCTTGGTTTAACACAGCTTGTTCTCGTGATATACATGATAAAGAGGTGGCCCACAAAAGGTACTTAAGCCTTCCATCTTCTATGAAGTTAGACATTCTGAGACGTCCCCGCCAGTTCCCCCCACCATGCTGCTAACTCTGTACAAGGGCCTTATCAGTCCATGTATGGAGTATGCTTCACATGTCTGGGGGGGAGTTCCACTCATACCACTCTTCTAGACAGGGTGGAATCAAAAGCTTTTCGTCTCATCAACTCCTCTCCTCTAACTGACTGTCTTCACCCTCTCTCTCATCGCCGCAATGTTGTATCTCTAGCTGTCTTCTACCACTATTTTCATGCTAACTGCTCTTCTGATCTTGCTAACTGCATGCCTCCCCTCCTCCCGCAGCCTCGCTGAATAAGACTTTCTTCTTTCTCTCACCCCTATTCTGTCCACCTCTCTAACGGAAGAGTTAACCAGTATTCTCAATCATTCATCCCTTTCTGTGGTAAACTCTGGAACTCCCTGCCTGCTTCTGTATTTCCACCTTCCTATGACTTGAATTCCTTCAAGAGGGAGGTTTCAAGACACTTATTCTTCATTTTTTGACTACCGCTTTGGACCCTTTTATGGGACTGGCATTTCAGTGGGCATTTTTTTTATTGGATTTTTGTTGCCCTTGGCCAGTGTCCCTCCAGCATAAAAAAAAAAATATATATATATATATATATATATATATATATATATATATATATATATATATATATATATATATATATATATATATATATATATATATATATATATATATATATATATATATATATATATATATATATATATATATATATACAGTAAAATCCCTCTTATTCGGCATCAACGGGACCGCCAACATGCCGGATACTTGAACATTGCCGGATACTTGAATAGAAGTGAAATTATGTCCACAATCACCACCCTACACTCACGCATTTTACCATAACAAAGATCAGCTGATCGCCGTGCCGCGCGTCGCCACCCGCGCTGCCACCTCACACTCACCAACACACAGTTGTAGCATTGGGCCTATAACTGTGACTCCTTCTGATCTTTTCAAGCTGAACCACTCATATAACACTTTGTCCATCATTTCACCACAATGATACTGCAGTGTGTGACAATTTTCCGCTTCCTTTGGGGTGTCGGTGGCTTTCATGTAATCCCGCAACTTTTTCATTTGGGATTTAATGTCATAAATAGTTGATGAGCCCACACCATATTCCACCATTAGTTGCTGTCTGCTTTCACCTCTCTTTAATCGTCGACAAATGTCTACCTTCTGCTTAAGTGTAAGCACAACATGCTTCCTCTTTTCTACAACTTTAGGCATGATGGAGGCGTCAGGTGATAAACAGTGCACACAGGGGACTGAGTCACGGAGTAAACACAGTGCAGTGCGCTCTGGTGGCGAGGGGACAAAGTATGCCTCGCGCGGGATTTTTAATCAATTTTATGAGTACACATTGATTTTTTATTGATTTTAAGGCTCGCGGAAAAATGTGCCGGATACTTGAAGCTGCCGGATACTCGAATGCCAGATGAGAGGGATTTTACTGTATATATATATATATATATATATATATATATATATATATATATATATATATATATATATATATATATATATATATATATATTGTTGTGAGCAACAAGATGAAGCGATGTAACATGAATGAAAGAAAGTGAGAGAGGAAATGAGGGAGAACAAGGGATGTCAGATAGAATAATAAAAAAAAAACAGAGGCTAAATGTCTTGAAACCTCCCTCTTGAAAGAGTTCAAGTCAAGGCAGGGAGTTCCAGAGTTTACTAGAGAAAGGGATGAATGATTGAGAATACTGGTTAACTCTTGCATTTGAGAGGTGGACAAAATAATGAAGGGAGAAAGAAGAAAGCCTTATGCAGCCAGGCCACAGGAGGAGGGGAGGCATGCAATTAGTAATATCAGAGGAGCAGTTAGAATTTTTTTTTTCTTTTTATGTAGGAAGGACACTGGCCAAGGGCAACAAAAATCTAATAAAAAAAATGCCCACTGAAATGCCAGTCCCATAAAAGGGTCAAAGCAGTGGTCAAAAATTGATGAATAAGTGTCTTGAAACCTCCCTCTTGAAGGAATTCAAGTCATAGGAAGGTGGAAATACAGAAGCAGGCAGGGAGTTCCAGAGTTTACCAAAGAAAGGGATGAATGATTGAGAATACTGGTTAATTCTTGTAAGCATGAAAATACTGGTAGAAGATAGCAAGAGCTGCAACACTGCAGTGATGAGAGAGAGGCTGAAGACAGTCAGTTAGATGAGAGGAGTTGATAGGATGAAAAGCTTCTGATTCCACCCTCTCTAAAATAGTGGTGTGAGTGGACACCCCTCTCCCCTTGCATGTGAAACAAACTCCAAACATGGACAGATAAGGCCCCTGTACAGAGTTAGCAATTGGGGTGGGGAGGTGAGAAAAGCTGGCAGAGATGGCATAGAGCACCTAACTTCATAGAAGCTGCTTTAGCTGCAGATGAGATGTGAAGTTTCCAGTTTAGATTATAAGTAAAGGACTGATTGAGGATCTTCAGTGTAGAAGAGGGAGACAGTTGAGTGTCACTGGAGAAGAGATGATAGTTGTCTAGAAGGTTGTTTCAAGTTGATAAATGGAGGAACTGAATTTATGACACATTGAACATTACTAAATTTGCTGTACCCCAACCAGAAATTTTTAGGAGATCACAAGTCAGGTGTTCTGTGGCTTCCCTACATGAGCTGTTTACTTCCTGAAGGGTTGGTCCTCTAGTGCAAGGTGGTATCATCAGTGTAGGAGTGGATAAGAAAAGAAGTTTAGATCACTGATGAATAATAGTTAGAGAGTGGGTGACAGGACAGAACCCTGAGGAACACCATTGTTAATAGACTTAGAACAGTGACCATCCACCAACGCAGCAAAAGAACAGTCAGAGAGAAAACGTAAGATGAAATTACAAAGAAAGGGATAGAAGCCATAGGTGAGTAGTTTGGAAATCAAAGCTTTGTGCCAGACTCTATCAAAAGTTTTTGGTATGTCTAAGGCAACAGCAAAAGTTTCACCAAAATCTCTAAAAGTGTGTGTGCTTTGTCCTCACATCTGGCATGATGCAGCCCTGTGGCTGTGCAGCACTATCATCATATTTAAAACCATGTGTGTGTGTGTGTGTGTGTGTGTGTGTGTGTTTTCTCTCTCTCTCTCTCTCTCTCTCTCTCTCTCTCTCTCTCTCTCTCTCTCTCTCTCTCTCTCTCTCTCTCTCTCTCTGCATGTGTGCACATGTGTGTGTGTGTGTGTGTGTGTGTGTGTGTGTGTGTGTGTGTGTGTGTGTGTGTGTGTGTGTGTGTGTGTGAGAGAGAGAGAGAGAGAGAGAGAGAGAGAGAGAGAGAGAGAGAGAGAGAGAGAGAGAGAGAGAGAGAGAGAGAGAGAGAGAGAGAGAGAGAGAGAGAGAGAGAGAGAGAGAGAGAGAGAGAGAGAGAGAGAGAGAGAGAGAGAGAGAGAGAGAGAGAGAGAGAGAGAGAGAGAGAGAGCGAGAGAGAGAGAGAGAGAGAGAGAGAGAGAGAGAGAGAGAGAGAGAGAGAGAGAGAGAATAAGAAAAATCCTGAGAATTGCAAAGTTGAATGAGAATGAAAATGGATGGAAGGAGCATAAATGTGAAGGAAATAGATGGAGGAAAATGAAAAGAAGTGGAGGACAGGAAAAAGAGAATGCTTATTTCTCAATACTATTGAGGAATAAGTATTCTCTTTTCCTGTCCTCCAATCCTTATCATTTTCCTCCATCTATTTCCTTTGCATTTGAGAACTAAGAGTTCTCTTTTCCTGTCCTCCACTCCTTTTCTTTTTCCCCCATCTATTTCCTTCGCATTCATGCTCCTTCCATCCACTTTCATTCTCATTCAACTTCGCAATTCTCAGGATTTTTCTTATTCTCTCTCTCTCTCTCTCTCTCTCTCTCTCTCTCTCTCTCTCTCTCTCTCTCTCTCTCTCTCTCTCTCTCTCTCTATTTCTTCACTCACTCCTCACCCTAGCTGCTTATATCTATTCTTTCTACTTTCTCTCCATCCTCCCATCCTCCTCCTTCATTTTTCTTGCTCTTCCTTGCACCATGTATTCTCCTTCCCACGTTAAGTCCCTTCATCTTTTTCCTCTTCCTCTCCCTTCCTCTTTTTGTCTTGTCTCAAACCTCCTCCCCTGTCACCTCCCCTCTCCCTTATTTTGTCAGAGATTTGAGAGAGAGAGAGAGAGAGAGAGAGAGAGGGAGAGAGAGAGAGAGAGAGAGAGAGAGAGAGAGAGAGAGAGAGGGAGAGAGAGAGAGAGAGAGAGAGAGAGAGAGAGAGAGAGAGAGAGAGAGAGAGAGAGAGGGGGAGAGAGGGGGAGGGAGGGAGGGAATTTTATTAATAGTAATATTATTAGTAGCAATATTTGTGCTTAGTGTACATTTACTACTGCTTCAACTCCACACCTATAACCTTACAGGTCTAGGCATCTGTACTACGGCCACATTAGATTCATGTTAATTATCAGATTTTTTTCAAGAAAAAAAATGCGTCTAATGTGCTGGTAGATGCAGTATGTTTTTTTCTCGGTGGCAGTAATATGTCAGAACTATCATTTAAACAGTAACTAATTGTGATGGGAATCAGTTCAATTAAAGTATAACAATCCACCATGACAAGTGGATGAAACAATGAGGATCTGGGTCAAGTGGATTCACCATCCCAGAGCAAACCAACATCTATCCACTCAGTAAGTGGGGAGTTAGTCCCTTTCAAGCAGTGGCTAGATAACATACCCGCTCCTTCATCTGAGTTAGACTCCAGCCAGTGCCCAACTTCCAACAAGCTCCTTTTCAACATTCTATCCTCCTTGGTGGACATTTCACATCGCATTTTAGCAAAGTACTGTGTCTAGTTGCAGGCTTGTGACCTGATAGGTACTTAGGTATCATGCGTCTGCCTAGCCCATGGTAAATTTCTATAACCTGGCACTGGCCTATGCTAGTTTGCCACAAAATATATCAACATCCAAGGAATGGTCTTGTTATTCAGAATAGCTGGCAATTCATGTTCTAACTCCTATTGTCTCCCTCTTAATTTCTACATCCTAACTCTTACTACAAAAGCTGAAAAAAGCAAAGTTCTTGCATAATTATAAAGCCAACTAATGAATCATCAATCACTCATGTCACAATCAGCCAAATAAGTTTGACCATTGTTCTAGAGGCCATAAAATCCTTTACTTCAGCCTTGAAATATAAAGTTGACTTAAAACTTAAGTTTGTTTCCAAATTATTTTGGTTATTTAAACTTAAACTAACTTTTATTTGTCTTGACTCTTTATCTTACCTGTCAAGGTGTAATTCACTTGTAAAAGTAATAACAGTACCAAAACTAATGGCGCTATTGAGGATGTACAGCTGGTTGGGCATGTGGAGCTCAAAATGGAGAATATGTTCTTGTGCTTGCATGTGGTCTAGCCTCCTTTCATAAGCTATCCTCACCTCATATTTCCTTCCATCATTTAATAAAACCTGGAAGATAAATAAACATCACTTTACTCTGAGTTTGCTAACCTTACCAAAATCTCATGAGTATTCCTTTTGAAAATATGAAGAAGACCAGATAATTGCCAAATACACAGCTTATATGCCAGTCACACAACTTACATGTGTGTCAAGGCTCATGCGGTGGTTGTTGGAGTGGATTGTCATATTGATTCTTGTGAGACCATAGCTTGGAAGATGAAGATCTAATTGAAGGTTGTGTAACTGTTCCAAGAGAGTTGAATGGTCACTATATGTTCCACTTGCTTCAAGTCGCCAGTTGTGTCCAGCTTTTATTTCAACTTCAAACTGAAAGTTAAAAGAAGTATCATAATCAACACAAATAGGGTGGCAGAATGTCATGAGATGATCAGAATGAGAAGGTACTATCAACCAATGTCCCCGAAATCAAGTTATTTATTTTATTATTATCAATCTTTTTTTTTCATGTAAAAGGGCCACTGGCCAAGGGCAACAAAAATTTTGAATAAAATATGAAAAAAAGACCCACTTAAATACCAATACCCAAAGAGGAAAGAAGAAAATGTGTTTATATCTCTATTTCTTTATGCTTCAACTATCTAAAGTGCAACTAAGATGTACAAAGTGATAGCAGCAATAGGCATAAGGCTTTCTACTTTCACTCCTATTTTGTCTACCTCCCTAACACAAGCATCAACCTGTATTCTTGGTCTTTCAACTCTTTTAATGGTAAACTCAGGAATTCCCTTCATGCTTCTGTATTTCTTCTTACCTATGACTTTAGCTTTTTCAAGGAGGTTGTTTCAAGAAACTTCTTTAATTTTGGATATTCCTTTTGACTGTTCTGTTTAGGGACTGACACCTTGTGGTTTTATTATTATTTTTTTTTATTAGCTTGCCTATTTAGTTGCCCTTAGCAAGAGCCCCACTTATATAAAAAAAAAAAAGATCAATGTGTCCTTGGCAACTACCAGTAGTCTTCCCTGTTCTATCCTACTCTATCCTTATCTTGGAACAAAATTTGTGTATTATGTTTGTATATATATATTGATATGACTTGATCTTGTGGCCATATCTTTGAATCTTCAGAATTCTTTACCATCTGGCCAGATTTCAATGTCACTCTCTTCCTAAATTTACATTAAAGTCTAATTTATTTGTGCAGATTTCACAAGAGATGACTGGCATACAGACAAACATTTGACAAATATATAAATAAAGCCTTTCAGAGATTATCATAGCTTTGGAAAGCAGGTTCTGTGTTTCCATGGGTCAGCTTTAGTTATCTAATAACAGCTCACCATATTACAGAGTCACCTGTCTGTCATTCCATTTAATTTCTCAGTCCTTCTACAAAACTTTATCATACACATTCCCTAATCTATCCACAAACATGTGAATTACTCCATCAGTAAAGTGTTTTTTTTTTTTTTATCTCAGTCACTCAAGTGTGCTGTCATGGTTGTGATTTTTAATAGAAAACATGGCACTTCATAAAAAACACTCAATCATATTGTTTTACCTGTAACCAAACTGGAGATAAAAAAAAAAACGTGCTTACAGACCATATATTTTTTGACGATGTTTTCCTTGATATGTCCATTTACTTCCCAGTCCACTCTTCCAGGAATCTTGAGAAACCAAGAACCTTCTGTGTCAACCAGCCCAAGTGGTTTCCACTTCATGTGCAGCCGTGATTCTATCCGATGATCTACAACATGAACAATATTACCCTAATACTACAGGTTATTATTTTGCTTTCACAAACAATTTGATATGTATTCTATGAAACATGTGACCATTGGTGGGTATTCCAGGATCAAAGGTATAATTATTCTAAGAAAGGATTCCAATAAGGAAGTACATTGACATTACCTTTACTATAATGATGTGCAAGTGAATAAGATACAGAAAAGTTATACACTCTTCTTTACGTCAAGCAGTCACACAATATCAAAATTTAAATGTTCCTAACATATAGAAAAAATAAAATATATTGAATTTTGGTCAATTAAATATTTACAGCACTTCTGTAAACCTTTTAAATGTAACAGAGTGAAAATTATTAGATATTATTAGACTTTAAAAATACTCAGATTACATACTAAATTACATAGATTATGAGTACTCAAAATATCATGCATGTATTACTTATATTAATACAGGGTGTCCTGTGAGGAAAGTTGCATACTCACTGAAATTAAAGACTGTCATTCTAAGTTGGAAATTTTCTATGGTTAAATGCTATAGGACATTTAGGTATGAATGCACTATGAGTTGGCAAGGAAGAGGGAGGGAGGGAGGACAGCAATGGTGAGCATTCCCATCTTGAGTGCACATCAAGATTTTTATAAATAAAGATAAGGTAAAATTAAGGAAGGTGTGTCAGTGTAGCAAGTAATAGCTAGAATATAATGAACGCCTTATAACAACAGAGATCATTTGGATATTGAAAGAAGGGGTTGGATAGCACTTGTCATTCATATTTAAATGTCCTGTAATTTCTAAACGATGGCATTAAAACCATTTGCCTACACAACTTAGAATGACTTGATTTTTCTTTTTTCTATGAGTATATCACTTCCCTCATGAGACATCCCATATATAAATACATGTTTCTAAGACCAATCTTCTCAAGGTTGTGCAGTGACCATGAATATCTTGTCAAATATTCATTCATAAGAAAAAAGTTTACAAGGCATTTTCTGTTATTTTTACTTGAGATGATGGACAAGAATAAATGGAAAGAAGTGATGATGTACCCACTTTGTGTCCTCTTCTAGCTATCTTCTACAGTCTCCAATACATATATGTATGCTATGTAAGGAAACTAGCTATGATATACCATTCTATGAGGCAATTTCTTCTACATATGAGTAAAAGCCTTGCCTTAGATAATTGGCAGGGTTATCCACTGCAAGATCTTGCATTTCCTCCCTCATACCTCATGAGAGGATAGGAAAAAGCCTTCTTCCAAGGAGTAGGTAAGAAGGTGTTAATGTTTCTAAATTTACAGAGATGTCATTTTAACAAGTCCAGGGATAGTGTTCTATAATTTCACAACCACTGTTTTAAGTTCAACTCTTAATTTTCCCCTAGAGAAAGAATTTTTGGGGCAATTTTTTTTCCAATGTCCATCTGTCCTGTGAAGCTATCCTGCCAAGGGGCTCTTTTTTTTATGTAAGAGACACACTGTCTAACAACAACAACAACAACAACAACAACAACAAGTAGGAAAAACAGAGCCAACTGAGGTGCCAGTCCCCAAAAAGGTCAGAAATTATATTAAAAAAAACTCAAGGATAAATGTTTTGAAACTTATCTCTTGAAAGAGTTCAAGTCATAGGAAGGAGGAAATACAGAACCAGAACCAGATGGAATTTCAGAGTTTACCAGAAAACAGGAATGAATGATTGAGAATACTGGTTAATTCTTGCATTAGAGAGGTGAAAAGAATTCAGGTGAGAAAAAGTAGAAAGTCTTGTGCAGCAACGATGTAGGAGGAGGGGAGGCATGCAGCTAGCAAGATCAGAAGAGCAGCTAGCATGAAAATAGTGGTATAAAATAGCAAGAGATGCAACCCTGTGGGGATGAGAGAGAAGCTGAAGACAGTCAGTTAGAGGAGAGGAGTTCAAAATGCTTTTGAATGATTTGATTTGTTGCACTAGTTGCTGTAGGTTGTGGAAGATAGCAAAGTTAAAGGCTACTTCACCAGGTTGATCCGTGAAGGAAAAAGAAGGCCAAAGCTGATGGTGAACACTGAAGTCTTCAAGAACAGAGATCTCTGTGATGGGGAGGTGTCAGAATGTGCTCCACTTTGGAAGTTAAGTAGTCAAAGAATATTTTAAAGTTGGAGGAGTTAGGTGAGAAATATACAGCACTGATAAATTTAATTTATTTACTTTGAGACAGGCTCTGCAGTCACAGCCAGATGGTAGGAAATTTTGAACATTCAAGAGTGTGGGAACAAGAGCAAGTTAGGTCATTGCACACATAGACACAACATCCAGCTTTGGATTGAATATGAGGATAGAAGAAGTAAAAGGGAACAGAGAAGGGGCTACTATCTGTTGCCCCAGACACCTTGTTTCTGTGAGGAAAAAGAAGATGAGGTTTAGTAGATGAGAGGTGATTTTCCACAGACTGAAAATATTGAAGAGCATTTCCTCTGTGTTAGGATCTATGATACTGATAGATGATCTATCATTTCTAATAATGGGGAAAGACTCAGTGAAGTAAATGGCATTATTATGATTGTCAGGCAGCATACTGACAGAATGTTTGAATTAAGGTTTCAGTACTTAAATATTCAACAACTTCTAGTGTACAGCTCCAATAGAAACAGAGGTGAATAGGCAGATATGCACTTTCTTAGAGGGACTAAAGTCTACAAAATTTGCTTTAACTCCAGGGTAGTCCACTCCTGTAACTTCAAATGGCCTTACTAGCTTAACACTATCTTGCTAACTGGATGCTTCCTTCCTCCTATGACCTCACTGGACAAGACATTCTACTTTCTCTGACCCCTACTCTGTCCACCTCTCTAATGCAAGAGTTAACAAGCATTCTCATTCATTCATTCCTTATTCTGTTAAACTCTGGAACTCCCAGCCTGCTACTGTATTTCCTCTTTCCTATGACTTGAACTTTTCAAGAGGGAGGTTTCAAGTAACTTATCCTTCAGTTTTCAATGATTCTTTTCTATCTTACTTTGGGGATTAGCACCTTAGTAGGCCTTTTTTTTTTTCCTTGGCCAGTGGCCCTCTTACATAAAAAAATAAATAAATAAAATAAAATAAAAATATGGAACTTTTTTTATAATGGATGTGACAAGCCTACCTTTATATCTCATATATATCAGGCAAGATTTAAGCTTTAATCCAAAATTTTAATGAGTAAGGCATTTATTTCAAAATGAAGGTAGAGCATAACTCCTGTATCTTACCTACATGATATATTACATACAGGATTTTGCATTTATTTTCCCATATCCAATGCAAGCAGATTTCACTGTCAGTTTACACATAAACTTCACTTAAATTTTAAAAGTTATCATGTAATAAACAACACATATTTCAGTTAAATTCTAAAAGTTTTCATGTACTAAACAACACGTACTTCAGTTAAATTTTTTAAGTTTTCATGTACTAAACAAACTTGGTACTTAGCTCTAGTGCAATGAATTCCATCCAAGTCAGAGAGAGAGAGAGAGAGAGAGAGAGAGAGAGAGAGAGAGAGAGAGAGAGAGAGAGAGAGAGAGAGAGAGAGAGAGAGAGAGAGAGAGAGAGAGAGAGAGAGAGAGAGAGAGAGAGAGAGAGAGAGAGGAGCAATAGTAGCTTGACTACTTCTTTATCTCTCTCAACTATGACAATAGCTCTCTGTTAATAAACAGCAGAACAATGTATTGGACTGGTGTGTGCATAAGGCATGTGCATGATATGGAAGGGTGTGCAATACAGACAGAAGTACAAATTTTAATGGGTGTACAATGTGAAAAAAATACAATGTGGGAGTGCAAAATCTATAAGGGTTAAATGGGGATCTGCACCAAATTTAAAGATACATGATATCCATATTTTTTTTTTTCTCAATTCAATTAATTAATTATTTTTTATAAAGGTGCAGCTCTGGCAAACAAACAAAAAATGAAAAAAATATATATATAAAATAGATAAAAAAATAGTAATTATAATCATTATAATAATTTTGATTTATCCATTTATTTATTTACTTATTTACTGAAAACAATGTGACATCATTTGAGAGAGAGAGAGAGAGAGAGAGAGAGAGAGAGAGAGAGAGAGAGAGAGAGAGAGAGAGAGAGAGAGAGAGAGAGAGAGAGAGAGAGAGAGAGGGGACAAGAAAAGGAGTAATGATGGAAGAATATTGGAGGAGGAGGAGGAGGAGGAGGAGGAGGAGGAGGAGGAGGAGGAGGAGGAGGAGGAGGAGGAGGAGGAGGAGGAGGAGGAGTTGGAGGAGGAGGAGGAGAAAATGAAGGTGCCAGTCCCTAAAGAGCAGTCAAAAAAGGAATATCAAAAATAATAAGTGTAATGAAACCTCACTCTTGAAAGAGTTTAAGTCATAGGTACAAAGAAATACAGCAGCCGGCAGGAAGTTCCAAATTTAACTAATAGAAGGGATAAAAGATTGAAAACATTGGTTAACTCTTGTATTGAGGATGTGCACAGAATACAGGTGAAAGAAAGAAGAAAACTTTATGCAGTGAGGTCATGAGAGAGGAGGCATGCAGTTAGCAAGATCAGATTCGTTAGCCTGAAAGTAGTGATAGAAGACAGCAAGAGATGTAACCTTTTAGTAAATAGATAGAGGCTGAAAATAGCTAGAAGAGAGTTAATAAGACAAACTCCTTTTGATTCAACCCTGCTGAAGCAAGCAGTACAGAGGGTGTTCAAGTTACAAGCATGATATGTTCCAGAAGGTTTTTTGTAAGTCGTTTTGCTCATAACTCATCATCACAATTTTTCAGTACAAAAAAAGTATCATACATTCTGCAAACAATGTAATGCTTACTTGCTTGATACTAGATACCATGAGAGAGAGAGAGAGAGAGAGAGAGAGAGAGAGAGAGAGAGAGAGAGAGAGAGAGAGAGAGAGAGAGAGAGAGAGAGAGAGAGAAAGCACCTTGCCTTATGGGTAATGTGACACTACTTAGTAGTAACAGGCTTGAGGCTTCTGCTAGACACAAGACTCAAATATGCCAAGCACACAACCCGGGTTAAAAATGAAACACCTCTCTCTCTCTCTCTCTCTCTCTCTCTCTCTCTCTCTCTCTCTCTCTCTCTCTCTCTCTCTCTCTCTCTCTCTCTCTCCCCTTCTTGGGATATACAAGCCTTTATTCATATAATTAAGATGGCTGTTGGAAAGCATAAGACAGGTTTGACTACCTATTTGTGGACTTAATAGTGAGTGTAGCCAAAGTCCAGCAGGTGTAGTCCCAAGTTACAAGACACTCTCTCTCTCTCTCTCTCTCTCTCTCTCTCTCTGTACATTTTTTTTCTTTTTCCCTCTCTGCTCTTCAGATTATACATGCTTTTATTCATATAATTTATTAAGATGACTAGCTGAAAGCATAAGACAGGCATGTTTGCCTATTCATGGACTTAATGTATTGGAGCAGGCTTTCTGCACCATGCAGTGCAACCCTCCCATCTATTTGCCTCTCCAAGGCCAACTGGTGGAGGTCTGTATGCTGTGGAATCTCAAGCCAGATTCACTGCGGTGCAGTAAGATGTTTTAAAATTAAATCTAAAATTTAAACTAGTATCTCAAAATAAACTGCTACAGGGCCTGTGTTCTGGTCTGGTCTGGTTCTGGTTCTGTGTTCTGTGTATGGTCCTTCGCTATGCTGCTGCACTGCATGGGTAGCAACAAAGTGGCATACTAGATAAAATGGCGTGTAGCGCCAAATTTAAACTTTTGGTTAGCAAAGGGAACAACATAGAAACCACAATTTAATTTTGCTAGTAGACTGCTCGTATCTCTGAACATTCACAACTCGTTACCTTGTAACTCAGACACTCTCTGTACTCCACACATGGGTGTGTAAGGTCCATGTACAGATTGAAGTAGGAGCCTTGATCCTGTGACAAGTTCTACCTCAACCTCTGCTGCTGTGAGGAGATGGATGAGGAACATGCCAGGCACAAGCCCAGTTCTTTGCAGGCTGCCACAGAAAGGAATAGATTTTTGGCAGACTTCATCACAAACACTTCCTGCCATGTGCTTCACTCATTCAGGGTAAAACAGCATTCCACTACTCTAATACAGTATTAATTTATATTTGCACTATACTTATCATTGTGCAACTAAACAGGGTGAGCAGGCAGAGCCATGAATGTGCAATGGTAGCCAAACAAGTTGAGTTTCCACTGTTGAGTATAAAAATTTGAAACGTTGGCTAAGCATCCAGGTACGCAGTTCCCTTACATGAAAATATCACAAGGTATACTTACCAAGTTATAATTTACAAGGCTTGAGTTACACTTGTGTTGTTCCGTCTCCATATCTATACTTATTCAGTTTTTCCTTAAAGTTGTGCACTCTCATTGCCAATACTACATCCTCACTTAGCTTGTTCCAAACTTCTATATTTTTTGGGGGGATAAACTACATTTCTTTATGTTATTCAAGCATCTCCCTTTTTCTTATTTTTTTGCTGTCTTTTTGTGTAACTGGTGTTTCCTACTTCTCTTTGTGGCAGTTTCTCATTATCTATTTCTTCCATTCTATTTCACAGTTTATGAATTAATATTAAATCTCCCCTTTCTCTTCTTTGTTCCAATGTTGGCAGATTCATTTCCTTTAACATGTCTTCATATGTTAATTCTTCCAATTCTGGAACCATTTTTTTTTTTTTATGTTCCTTCTTGTGGGGAGACCACATTGATTCAGCATATTCCAACTTTGGTCTTATCATAGAGGTAATTATCCTTTTCATCATATCTTTATCCATGCAGTAGAATGCTTTTCAAATATTTCTCACCATTTTATAAGTATCTCTGAATATCTTTTCTACATGCTTCTCTGCTGACTATCCTGTATTATCACTCCAAGACCTTTCTCTTCTTGTACTTTTATCATTTCTTCATTTCCCATTTTATATCTCCATTTTGGTTTATTTTCACTTTTTTCTCCATTTCTATTATATGACATTTTTTTTCACATTAAATTCCTGTGTGTGTGTGTGTGTGTGTGTGTGTGTGTGTGTGTGTGTGTGTGTGTGTGTGTGTGTGTGTGTGTGTGTGTTTAAACAGCTGTATTTACCTAGTTGTATCTACCTGTTTGTATTGTACAGGGCACGAGCCAAAGCTCATTTTGTCCTGCCTCCATTTCCATATTTATCCAGTTTCTCTTTAAACATGTGTACACCGTTTGCTGCAACCAGCTCTTCCTTCAAATCATTCCAGATTTCAACAGTTTGATATGGGAAGCTGTATTTCTTAATGTCACTCAAACCTCCACTCTACTTTCTTCCCATGCCCTCTCAAACGTCTCTCTCTCTCCTCCGTCTGTAGTATCAAGTCATTTCTGTCTATTCTTTCTATATTGTTAACTAATTTGTACACCATTATCAGATCTCCTCTTTCTCTTCTCTCTTGTAGTGCTGGTAATCCCATCTCTTAAAGCCTTTCTTTATGCTTGTCTTTCAACTCTGGTACCATCTTTGTTGCCAGCCTCTATATTCTTTCCAGTTTCCATATATATTTTTTTTCAATCCAGAGTCCAAACTACTGCTGCATATTCTAATTTAGGACGTATCATGGTTGTTATAATTTTTTCCATCATTTCTTTGTCCAAATAGTTAAACACCAACCCAATGTTTGTTAACAAGCTGTATGTAGAGCTGAATATTCTGTTTACGTGCCTTTCAGATGATAATGTGTCCTGAATCATTACTCCCAAATCTTTTCTTCATTATTTTTCATTATTTCTCCTCCCATTTTGTAATTCCATGAAGGCCTCTTTTTACTATTTTCTATCTCCAACATGTGGCATTTTCTGGGATTAAATTCTAGTTTCCATTTTTGGCTCCAAGCATGTATTGTGTCAATATCCCTTTGCAACTCCTTGCAGTCATTTTCATCCTTTATTATTTTCATTAATTTTGCATCATTAGCAAACAGGTTTTATATAACTATTCAGATCCCCTGTCATATAATTTACGTACATTTGAAACATAACAGGTGTCAACACAGATCCTTGTGGTACTCCACTTGTCACTTAACACCAACCTGAATTAGCGTCTCTGATTACTGTTCTCATTTCCTTGTAAGTAATCATCCATCCATCTCAATGTTGCTCCATTTAATCCTCCTTCTTTCTCTAACTTCCACTTTAGGTTTTTGTGGGGAACTTTATCAGATTTTTTTTTTTTGAGATCCAGGTATACAGCATCAACTCATCTGTCCCTCTCTTGCACTCCATCTATTACTCTCATATAGAAGCTCAGCAGATTCACACAAGATCTCCCTTTCCTAAATCCAAATTGCTTTTCTGTAATTATCTTTTCACCTTCTAAATATTGCACTCATCTATCTTAAACTACTATTTCACAAAGCTTGCTTACAATACTTGTTAGTGACACTAGTCTATAATTTAATGGTCCCATTTTAATTTTCCTTTGTATATTGGCACTATGTTAGCTCTTTTCCAATCCCTTGGTACTTTTCTTTCTTTCAACATGCTGTTGATTATATCCCATATGGGCTTCTCCATTTGTTCCCTGCATTCTCTTAATATCCATCCATTTACTTGATTTGATCCTATAGCTTTTTTAACATCCAGCTCTTACAGCAGTTTCTTGATTTCTTGTCTCTTTACTTGTATCTCTTGTATTCCCTCATTCTGTGATACCACTTCACTAGTTCACTCATCTCCTCAGTAATGTCATATATTCTTCCTTTCCTTTTTAACTTGTTTAAGCCATCCCTGTTTCATTTTACCACTTATGTATCTGTAGAAGAGTTTGGGCTCTTCCTTGAATTGCATTTTCTTACTATGACACTTTCAAAGTTTCTTCTTCTCTTCTTATTATACCATACTCATTCCTTGCCTTTCTGTATTCTTCTCTAGTATTTCCATTCAGTTGTCTCATCATTTTCTTCCATGCCCTGTCCTTTTCCTTTTTTTTTGCTTCTACACATACTTCCCAATTTTCACTTTATAACTCGGCACAAACTGTTGCACCCCCTCTTTATACTTGCTCAAAAATATCTCAATTTTCTTGCACTACTTTGCCTTCAAATAGCTCTTTCCAGTTCATTTTTCCATAAAATTTACTAAGCTCTACAAAGTTTGCCTTAGCATAGTTCCATTTCCCATTTCTGTACTGTTCTTTCCTGTGCAATTTTTTTTCCTCCTTTAGTACTATTTCTATTGTCACATGATCACTTCTTCCCAATGGACTCTGACAATGCATACTCCATCTACTTTCTGGGGTTTTTGTGTCTGGGGTCTTTGTAAACACTTAGTCCAAATGTGATTGTTCTTTTTCTCCTCTGCATCTTGTAGGTTCGTACACTCACTGTCTCATTGTATTCTGCATCATGGTTTGCATAAGTTCTTCGCTCCATGACCCAACATTTTCTTTCACTTCCATCTCCTCCCAGTTAATTCCTTTAGTGTTTAAGTTGCCTACTAAGAGGACTTTTTTACTTTTCCTTATCTTTTCCTCTATATTATTTTTTGTTTCTAGTTGCATACTTTTATGTCTATTGGTCTCCCATGCATTAGTTTTTGGTATGTACATCACAATAACTTTCCTTTTTTCACTTCCTTTGATCTTAATCACAATAACTTTCCTTTTTTCACTTTCTTTGATCTTAATCACAATACTCAAAGTTTCTTGTCATTCCATCACCATTTTCCACATCTTCAAAAACAATATCCTATTTTACCAATATCATCACTCCTCCTCCTCCCTTTCCTTTTCTGTCTCTCCTCCATGTGCTACATCCTTCCTTTGCAAATCTCAATTTTATTTCCTCTTTTATTTTGATTTCCATTAAACATACCATATTTGGTTTATTGTTTTTTTGGTAGTCTAGTTCCAATAGGCTCAACACCAAACTGTCTACATTTGTATACATAATTTTTAAAACTTTTGCTTAGTGATCTTCCATAGTAGCTTTGTACCACCATTTCCTCACTCTCATGTCCACAAATTTCCAAAATAAATTTCTTCGCTTGTTCCTGTGTTCTCTCCTCAGTTTTTGACTGGGCCTCTACTCTCAACTCTTTCAGTTTACTTCTCTCTTCTTTGTTCATGTCTCTTTTATCCATATTTCCTTAATTACTTCTACTTTTGCCAATTTTCCTGTTCTTTGCAGGATATGTTCCACTGCTGTTTATGACATGAATCTTTTCATCAGTCTTTTTCCATTCTTGTCCAATTTTCCAATCCTGTAAATCTCTTCAATTTGTTCAACTATCCCCCTTCCTTCCTCCACCACTTCTGCTATAATGTCCTTAGCTCTTTTCATTTCTTTTTCTCTAGCTATGTAGCAGTAAAGCAAGAAGTCTTATCAGATTTTTCTCTTTAATTAAAACAAACAATATGAATGCAGCATGTTTACAGTTGAGGTAACAGCAAGGGCACCGACCATAGTGGCTCCTCAGGTAGAGGTGAGGGCAGGTGCTCGAGTGGGTGTCCTGACCTCCGTGGCTGATGTCACTCCTGCCGCCCCCAAAGCTCCTGCTTTACAGCTGGACTAGCCCACAACCAGTTCACCTCAACAATGTAATTACACTAACAAATACATGAATAATCAACAATCCGCCCAACGACTTGAACAAGGCCATACATGCTTACACTCCCCCCTGAATCTCATTCACACACACAAGACTTCCTAGTCCTTGATGTCTGTTGTGGTAGCGTACGTTATGACCCATCAACCACAGCGTCATGGTCTGACTCATCATTTGCGTCAGAGGTGCTATCTTCTCCATCCTTGGCCTGGTCATTAAGGGTAATGTAGAGCTCTTCAGCCTTTTCATCCATAGTCACTTCAGCTTCTTTTTGGGAAGTGCAGAGGTGAAGATCCTTCATTTGGCAGGGCACTCCATCAACTTCTACAGCTTGACATGACAGAACTCTTGTTATCATGCCCCTCCTGTGTCGCTCATCAAACCATACCTTCAGAGGTCTTACCCACACCTTGTCTCTAACTTGGTATGGGCCTTCAACTTCCGCCTCACTCTCCTCACTCAGATCCACTTCTCGGACTCTCACTTGATACTGATATAGCATGTTTGCTGGCGCTGTTGACAACGTAAGATCATCTTGAGGCCTAAAGTTGTAAAGATACACTGCCTCTGCCACAGAACAGCCTTTTCTCACGGGCGATAACCTTTTATCTTACGATGGCATCTTTCGATTATGCCATTGCCAGATGGCACATGAGCACAGTGAAAGTGGAGACCCACAGACCATCTCTTCACAAATACAGCAAACAGTCAGCTATGAAAGGCAGTGTCATTGTCTGTTAGCAGCTCCTCAGGTACCCCACGTTCACAGAACACAATCTCCAGCTGTTTGATCATGCTTTCACTAGTCTGGAGCCTCAACTGGCGCCTGATAGCAAAATGTGATTGCCTGCAATCGATGAGGGTCAGGTAGTGTTGATCACTACAGTGAGTTATGTCCATGCCCAGTCAGTACCACACATTCTCTACGCTTAGGTCTCCTTTCTGCCACTTCACTGGCACTGGATTGACAGACTGGCACATGTCACAGTTGGCAACAACAGTGTGCACCTGCCACTTGGTGGTTACCAAGCGGCAGGTGCACACTGTTGTTGCCAACTGTGACAGGAATTACTCGCTTCACAAAGTAAAGTGTCTGCTTTACCCCCGGATGACTAGTAGCTTGATGAATTTCTGTGATCTTGTCAGTGTTGGTTACCTCGCCACTGGCAGCACATACAGAATGCTCAGCTGTAGGATGGGCAGCAGAAACTTTCAACCAACGGTGCGGCACACGCATCAGACTGTCTGCCCTGTTGTTGATGGAAGGTACAAGGGTAACAGACAGCTGAAGGCCGTACTCCTCGATCAGCGACAGCACTATCCCAATTCTTCTTTGAATAAGCATCTTGCTTGCCACTTTGGTCTTAAGTCTGCTCCTTCCCAAGATGCCATCAGAGATCCAGCATTGTACCGTTGACGAGTCTGTGAGCACTTTCACCTTCTTGATCCTCCAAGCCAGCACGAGGTTCAGCCTTTTAATGACAGCGTCTAACTCCACCATACTGATATGGCACGATTCATCTTTAGGTAGCCAGCTGGCATCTTTAACAATACTCCCGTCTCTACAGCTACACCAAGTGCTATAGAGCTGGCATCCACCCAAATCCTGGTCTTGTCGCTGCTGGCACTCCATCGTCCTTGCATGAGATAACTTTTCCTGACTTCTTTGACAACTTCTTCAAGGTGCATCCTTATTTCTCCACAGGCAATAATATTGTTCCATTTTTCTGTGATATTGTTGGCTCTTCACTTGATAAAGGCCATTGCCACCCGCAGCCAGCCGCACACAGGGTAGTGGCCAACCAGCTTGCCACAGTAGGAAAAAATTAACCTACGCATGAGCTCGTTTGGCACATCAGTCACCTTGTTATTTCTTTTCCAGAAGAGTCCTCTGTACTCCCCCCAGACCCTAAGGCCTCATGCATCATCAACAAGCCGTTCAGGTGGTTTGTTTGTCAGCCCAAAATTCTGCAGGTGTGCTCTCACATGGCTGGCCATAACAACATCTTCACTGATAAAGATGTCATCAATGTATGCTGACATTCCTTGCTTTACAACTGGGTCTTGAGAAAAAATGTAGTTCACGACAGCCTTCATCACTAACGGAGCCATGTTGAGGCCGAAACCCAGTCATGCCAGACAGCATTTCTGGCCCTTAAAGCACACGGTCTGGTAAGGCCAGGTGAATCCTGATCTGCAAGTAAGCCTTGGCAAGGTTAATTATGAATGCGTTTACTCCTCACCTCCACCACTCCCGCAGTTTGTCCGCACACACGTCACTGTCTGCCGTGAAGGCCTCAATGTGTGTTCAGTTCCCGGAAGTCCAACACAGGACACACTTTCCCTTTGTTCTCTTGTGTGACTGCCATGAGTAGTATTAGGCCCTTGGCTGGTCCATACTTGCTCTCATCATATGGCAGTAACCATCCAACAGCTATCCATTTCTCAAGCTCTTCCTCATACAGTTTTCTTACTTCGTGTTGCACAAAGTAGGCTTCAACTCGATTCCGTAGGACACTCAGCTCCTTGTTTTCAGCCCACTTCCAAGCTGCAGTCCAGTAATTACCCTCAGGATCGTAGGTAGCATGAAAGTCACGCTCATCAGCTTCCATCACTGGGTCGGCAGCCGCACACATCCCTGATCTGTCAGTGTTGAAGTGCACTTCACTCTGCACATCAACCGTCACTTCTCCAAGAGCTTTTATGCCATCCATGCTGAGGATAAACATATATCCAAGGGGCTTCATGGCAGTCACACACGCATGCATGTCAGCAGCAGCCCCTCCACTAAGCTGAAGATGCACAGAGCCCATTCCCTCACACTGCCACTCCTCCCCACTCACAATAATCATGCTGATGGCGTCCTTCAATGACTCCTTGCAGCTGGAGACATGTGCAATGCTCCTGGAACACCCTGTGTCCATAAATACACAACACTCACCAGAGCACTCGGCATTTATCAGTTATCGGTCATTGGGCGATAAATTTATTGCCAATTACTGATTATCAGTTATCACTGATAAGGTTATCGCTATCAATTTATCAATTATCACGATAATTTTTTTTGTTATTGCACCCAGCTATGGTGGATAGTCAGTAAAGGATGACCAAACCCTTTGCTGTTATCTGCAGGGAGTATAATGTAACAAAAAAATAGTGCACATCATCTGGTGGCTGGCCAAATACTTATGACCTACACCACTGTATAGTGACAGCCTCTCTACAAACTGGTAATGGTTACATTGCAGCTAGAAAATTTTGTGTGGGACTCAACAAGCATACCTATGCTGAATAGTGTGGGACTCAACATGCATACCTATGTTGAATGGTGTGGGACTCAACATGCATAACTACGTTGAATGGCATGGAACTCCACATGTATACCCATGATGAATGATGTGGGACTCAACAGGCATACCTATGTTGAATGGTGTGGAGTGCAACATGCATACCTTCATATGTTGAATGAAACCAACTTTTTATAAATGATTGCTGCTGGAAGGCACCCACTACCAACAAAAATAAACACCTTTCAATGAAATGATATTTTGATGATCACAAGCAGTGTGAGGCAAAGATGCAAAAGTGAAAATACTTCAAGACCCAACACTGTCACCTAATGTTGAATACCTCACCAAAATTATTACTAAATATTAAAATAATAACTTGCTTTCCATTGTTGTTTTTTTTTTTGTGATAACCTATTGTAACATGTAAAAATCAATGAAACTGGTAAAGAAATAATGGTGATACAGGCTTTTCCATACTTTACATGGCTTTTCTCAAAATGTGAAATTTACAAATAAAAATATTTATACAAAATTTATAATATAACATTAATAAGAGGGAGGCTAATAAATGTATAGAATTATTCTTTCAAGGTAAGTAAATGAAACAGATACAAGGAGGATGTAAATATGTAAATCAACATAACACCATGATTTGACAAAACTATACATCTAGCAACCTGAAAGGACATAAAGGAAATTTTGCAAAATATGTTCTCGACATCTGTTTAGAAAATAAATATGCAATTTCATTCACCAGCATGTTTCTCTATGACAAATAATAACACTGTCAAAACATTTTAAATAGAAGTATTTGCATAATGTCATTTATATGTATATACTTATATTTATATGTATACACAATAACTGCGATCACATTTCAAACATACCCTCAAAATTTCAACTCTTAAAAACAAATCCTTTTCAACGAATATTTTCTCTGAGATTACATCCCTTAAACAGGCATTTGGTGATGGTACTATGAGAAAAGCTCAGGCATTTGAGTGGTTCTCATATTTCAAACATAGACAATGCAGACCACTGATGTCAAGCAACCTAATCATCAACTAGCAGAATGGAGAAAAATCTTGAAAAAGTGTGCCAGGCCATCCATGCAAATGCATTTTCATTGAAGAATTCAACATGAAGTAGACTGCTGCATAATTCATGCCCCACTTGGTGGCATAAGACCAAATGTAGCATTGGCTGACCGAACAGAGATCTACAGGAATATATCTAACGTGACCAAAACCGTCTTTCCAGGATCATTTCTGGTGATCAAAGTTATGTCTATGGCTATAACAGAAAACAAGCAGTAGTCATGCTAATAGAAGAGTTCAAGTTCACCCCAACTGAAAAAAAGTGAGGCAAGTTAAGAACAGTGTCAAGAGTTAGCTTATCTGTTTTTATCTAAAAGGAGGGAACTGATAACATGAGTTACTCCCAACTGGTCAGCACTTTTACATTGGAGTTGTGAGATATTTAAGAACAATGTGATAAGTAAACATTTAGATAAGTGGCATACAATGAACAAGTTTTCACATTATGAAAACATGTTGTCCCACACTGCTTTGTCTGTCCACCGGTTATTAGTCAAAAACAATATGGCAGCGGTCCTCCACCCATCCTACTTCCATGAATTAGACCCCCTCTGACTTTTTATTTCCAAAATTGAAGCATCAACTGAAGATGTGACAACTTGACAATGTTCAAGAGATTCAGGAAGAAATGCAAAACATGCTGAATAGCATCCACCTGAGAAAATTCCAGAGGTGCTTAGAAAAGTAGGGGAAGCCCCCGATTTCTTTTTTTTCTTTTTTTGGTCTTATGTCCAATTTCCCTGGTTTATCAAGGCTAGGACAGTGCTTCCTCACAAAGGACTTTGGATTTAGCATTTGGGAACCATCAGTAAGAGTGGATGCCCTTCCTACCCTCAGACCATGGCCAGGATTCAAACCTGTGGACCTGAGAACTCCTCAGCTCCAAAAGCATGCATGGTCCCACTGTACCACAGTGGCAAGCACTGCATCTAACAACCAAATATTGAGACAGTGTGGAAACTTTTAGGTCACACCTCATATCTTTGGTCTTGATAAATAGATATCATACAATGACAGAATAACAACACTGTACAAATACTGATATAAAAAAAAAAAATGAAATAAAGCCCAATTTTAGCTGAGTAGCCTTATGATCTTACTCATATACGTAACAATTATGACATTATTTACAAGGAACTGCAACACTGTAATGGCTACAAATGGATAAAATTGCTTCTTTCCTAATTTTATTATCCTCTGATTGCTCCTTATCATTTCCTTGTATCTTATATCATAATTTTTCCTACATGCTAGAAACACAAAAAATACAGTAAAATCCCTCTTATCTGGCATTCAAGTATCCGGCAGCTTCAAGTATCCAGCACATTTTTCCCCGAGCCTTAAAATCAATAAAAAATCAATGTGTACTCATAAAATCGATTAAAATTCCCGCGCGAGGCATACTTTGTCCCTTGGCCACCAGACCGCACTGCTTTGCGCCATCCGCAGCCCACTGCACTGTGTTTACTCAGTGACTCAGTCCTGCGTGTGCACTGTTTATTGCCTGACGCCTTCATCATGCCTAAAGTTGTAGAAAAGAGGAAGCGTGTTGTGCTTACACTTAAGCAGCTGATCAGATCAGCTGCTGATTAAGATCAGCTGATCTTTGTTATGGTAAGATGCATGAGTGTAGGGTGGTGATTGTGGACATAATTTCACTTCTATTCAAGTATCCGGCAATATTCAAGTATCCGGCATGTCGGCGGTCCCGTTGATGCCGGATAAAAGGGATTTTACTGTATACAAAATTAAAAATAACTGAAAATTCCACTAAAGAGGCATTTGTTAATCCACAACATTTCTGTCAAACTACAAAACTTCTTATAACTTACTTGTATCATACTGAATGAGGATTCCAGTGTTGTGGACATACTTGTCTCGATACCAGTCCGTTCCAAATTTTAAGTCAAGGTTTCGCAAACGCTGCTGAAAATTTAACATTGATGTTTTAGTAACAAAGCAACTGAAAGGCATGAAGTTAATATTTCTACTAATTTTCTTTACCAATCTCACACTCACAATGTGAATTCTAGACAACTTTTTCTCTTTTACATAAATCTGTTTATCACATTTTATAGTGTGGTATAATGAGAACATTAGAATGGATCTATGGCATGACAAGGGAAGCCAAGATCACCAAGCAAGGATCAGAGAAACAGTGGAGGTAATGGAAGTTTCAAAGATAACAGGTGAAACCTAGATGGTGTTGACATGTCATGAGATGTGACAGAGGAAATGAAGATAGAAGAGCACTGGAAATGAGAGAAAGGAAAGAAAAACTCAAAAAGAACTGGAAAAATTATACAGCAACAGATGAGAAAAAAGAGGTTCAGTATTAACATGGCAAATGACAATCAAACAGAGGCAGCTAAAGAACAGCATCCTTTTACAAAGATGGGCTAATGAAGCTGATAAGTAAGGAGTAATATAACTAACTTCTAATCTCTTCTACTAATAATCTGTATGTAAAGATAGTTGTGATTATATAGTAGTTAGTACAATGAGTTGTGACTGCAGTAACCCAGGTTCAAATCATGATCATGCTTGGAACATGCAAGTTTTTAAGGCCAGAAATGAAGCAAGTTGGGATTAATTTCTTGGGACATTTAAAGTAGGAGTCCCAAAGTAAGTAGAAATGGTCAATCACTAATCCAGCAATCCTTAACCTGGTTCCATCACTAATTGGGCACTAATTTTGGCAAGTGTAATTAAAAATTTCCTGGTTCACTGCACCAACCTACCATCAATACTGTTTGTTGATGCTACTTGCTGCATAATCAGTTGGCATCACTGCCAAGCACAGGAAAGCCGTTCCAATTTGTTTTTCTCCATATATTGTTAAACCTAATCAGTTTTAGCTCTGGCCATGGCTCCAGTAAATAAAATGCTTCTCATTGTGTAAAGTGCAAACACTGTATGTTATCCATAAGAGATAAGGATGAAATTATAAAAAAAAGATCAACAACAGTGTGTCTGTGTGAAGCTTGTGTCAATTATACAGCACTGGCTCTTCAATAGTTTTTGAAATAAAAAAAAAAACAAAGAAAAATTGCTCATTTTCTTTACAAACAGCATCAGCTGTACTGATAATATCAGTATCATCTGGAAATGAAATATCAGTATCAGTATCAGCAGAAAAAGTGGTATTGGTACAGCCCCACTTGTTAATTTATTTGTACTGATTTACAGGGTATTTCAAAGGTAGGATGAGGTGGTTAACTATTAGGTGAAGTGTTTGCTTCACATACAACCTGCTTCTTATACTGGCATTTACAATGCTTCTCACTACCCAGCCATTTAATCCCACATTCAAAATAAATTAATTCATATTCCACCATATGGCAACCTCTAGTGACTCACTGGCAACCCTGTCTCCCTCAGCAGAGACTCATTCTTTCTTGAGACACACTTCTGTGCAGACTCAGGTTCCTACAGTGCTCTCAACTTTCATAACTAGCTGTCACTCATTTTTTGCCTTATGGCTGAGTTCCCATGCCATCAGGAGAGTTTGTTGTCCCTGCCTGATGGGTTTGTTGGCATTCCACCTGGTTTTGACCCTCCACCTGGTTCTTTACCATCTTCACATCATTCTTCATCCTCACACTTCCCCAGGAAAGTCTGTGCTTTGTCTGGTTGCAGGAATGTGCTTGGGAGTGCCCATCACAACCCACATACTGTATGTATTGTCTGCCATGCTGGTTTTTGTGATGTAAACAACAGGTGCCATGAGTGTGGTGAGTGGCTCCCCAAGGTGGTTCTCAGTGCCCTTGAGCACCAGCAACCCTTGTAGAAGAGGCGACAGTATAAAGCTAAGAAGAAGGCTTGCAGGAAGACTAAGGCTGGGATCAAATCTCCCTTCTTACCTGCTTCACATGACTGCTCTCAGGCATCTGCTCTCACAGATCAGATAGTGGTTAAGGGCAAGGATTCACTGGGATTCAGTTTCCCAGATCTCTGGAACTTCTAAGGATGCTCCTTAGAATATGTCTACCTTTACTAAGGGTTTTGTTTCTTTTCTGGGTTTTCCTTAAGGCAGTCAACAAGTTTCTCTCACTGCCATGTTGTCTGCAATGGTGGCCAAGGAGGTAGAGAGTAGGTTAGCTGATAACCTTGTCTCTGTTCCAGTTACCTCCTCACCCTCAGTTCAAGGTACAATGCAATCCATTACCAACAACCCCCCTGGCCCCAGCGCAAGGCAGTGTGCAGTCACTCCTAGCTGATGTGCCAGGATAGGATGACTGAGGAAAGAATTCTGGTGATGGTGTAGGTTTAGCTCAGGCACCATCCTCCCTTATTCCTCCTGCCACAGGCCACCTGCCATCCAAGGATGTTCTATGAAGGATTAAGAGATCTTGTCCTGGGATAGGGGAAGACCTGGCTCATCCACATCCAGGATCTCCCTCAGGACTGGATCAGGGCAGCAACAGGTGGGTGTATACAGAATACCATTCTCACCCACAGGCCCAGGGCAAGGGGCAGGCTGTGTGTCACCAGGGCACACTGACTGAGGACTGTCATGCTCTCACAGCCTGAGAGGGGTGAAATGCACATCATGCCTCTTTCCCCCCTTGGTACACACACAGCCCCCTCCTCCAGTGCCTCTTACCAACAGCACCAGATCTATTTTGTCAGCCCACACCCTCAGTCTGTGGCAACAGAATCTTTGGGCATCCCAGAAGAGGATCTTGATCCAAGGATCCCTGGTCCTACACTGCCTGCAGCCTCCACCTGGAGTCCTGATAATCCCAGGGAAGACAATTCAGAGGATGAGTCTGGCACTAGAGCCAACACAGAGGATTCAGTTCCAGTTTTCCACACTATGATGGTCTACATTACGCAATGTTTCCCTGAGACACTTTGGTATGCAAAGGAGGCTCACCAGTCAGCCCCCACCTGGGGAGGTTAGGCCTTCGGAGGATCGACACATTCAGTTCATCAGGGTGCAGCCTATGGATTTTTCCCTGGATGCAGCCACCATGGCTAATGAGGGATCAAAGCCCTCCTTTGCCTATTTCCTGTCCAACAGGTACAGGAAGATTTACAATGCGAGTGGGCATGAATCAGCAGGGAAAGTGACCAAGATGAATGTGATTCTGACTCTTGCCCTTACTACTAGGCGTAAGGAGCCCCAGGCAGTGGTCCAACATGCAGACATAACTCACTTCAAGGGAATCTTAGAGTGCCAACATGAAGCACAAAACTTCCTGTTTTGGGATGTAGGTGCATTTTACAAGCTCCTTTCATCCTTCCAACCTACACAAGAGGATAAATTTCTGGCAGATCAACTGTTTTTGAGCATTCAGTTTGCCATGCTGGACATAGCAAAGGATTCTGCTTTTTCTTCAGCTAACATTAAGGCCATGAAGAGGGAAGCAATCCTCTCTCACCTTCCACCAGTATTCAAGTCAGCTAAGGTGGATCTAAGGAAGTCAGCACTTGACAGGGTTAAGGAAGTTCTTCAGTTAGCAGATAAAGCTGCTTCCATTTCTTCCCAGCAAGCAGCAGCTCAAGTACTGGTTAAGCCACGGACATCTTCAGGCACTCATTTGATGAATTGTGGTTAGCGGCCCAATCCTTCAGGGTCTTCTACTTTTTGCTGGTCTGCCTCCTTGCATCACAACTTTAACTCATCTTCACATACAAGACCAAACAAACATCAGAAGTTCACTCCTGAATCTCTCCCTTATACCCAACCTTAGCTGCTGGGAAGGTTTTTTTTCCCAAGTAGCTCTGCAGCCCTCCCAGATTCCAGGAGGAGGTTGCCTTGCCAAGAATCTGGATGGTTGGATTGTCAATGGGGTGGAGGCATTGGTTCTCACCATCTTCAACCAAGGTTACAAGATCCTCTTTGCTACACCACCACCAGTCACCTCAGACCCCATCAGTTTCAGATCACATTCCTGGGGCTCCAAGAAGGGGAAGACACTAGAATCTGAGGTTCACCTTCTAGTAAAAGGAGCAATAGAAGAGGCACCAGCAACTCCAAGTTTTTACAGCCACCTTTTTGTTGTGACCAAAGCCACCAAAGGGTTTTACCACATCCTCAACCAGTACACCATCACCACTCCATTCAGGATGAAAACAGTAAGGACAGTCATGTCAGAGATTCCCAGCGATGCTTACTTCCAAGTCCTAGTCCACCCAGATAGTCACCAGTTCCTTCACTTCCCTTGGGAAGGTTTTCACTTCCAATTCAGGATCCTTTGCTTCAGGCTCTCAATAGCTCCACAAGTTTCCACCAGGACAATGGGTCCAGTTTCAGCAGCATCACATCATCAGGATATTCGTCTCTTCTGTTATCTGGATGACTGGCAGCTGTTGGCATCCTCAGAACAAAAGCCTCTAGAGGCAACCAGTTGCCTCCTCAACCTGTGCACTTCCCTAGGGATTCAAGTAAATTACGAAAAATCCTCGCTGACCCCTTCCCAGTCAATGATCTTTTTAGGGATGGAGATTCTTTCTTCTCTTTTGAAGGTTTTCCTGACACAGTAGTGCCTGGACAATCTTCAGCACCAAATCAAGTCCTTCCTCAGTGTTCAATCTCCACAGCCACCTTTTTGTTAACCAAGCAAGAGCTTGGTTAATGCTCTTGGGTCATGTGTCCTCTCTTATCCACCTGATCCCTGAGGTGAGACGGAGGATGAGAGGCCTCCAGTTACACCTTTCCCGGTCAAGGAACTGACAGTTCCATTGAGACAACCTTCCAGTTCCCTAGGATGGCAATGTTCTAAAAGATCCTCAATTATGGTCATCAGATTGAAGTCCACAGATGGGGCAGTCCCTGCAGTTGGCCTCTTCAGATATGTACCTATACACCAACACATCAAACATGGATTGGAGAGCATCAGTCTTAGAAGACTCAGTGGGCAGTCTGTGGGATCCACATGAGTGCTCTCTACATATCAACCTCTTGGAGCTCAAGACCATTTTTCTGGGGCTGGCTCATTTCAAAGCATACTTTCACAGCAAGACAGTGGCAATGTTCTTCAGCAATGCTACAGCCTTGTCATACTTGGCCAAGGAGGGCAGGACTCGCTCCAGGATGCTCAATGTTGAGGCATAAGGGATCCTTCAATGGGCTGTGCAGATCCTAACTCAGTTCATGAAGGAGTCATCCAATGTCCTGGCAGACTGTCTCAGCAGATAGGATCAGATATGTTCCAGAGTGGACCCTTCATCAGGACATCTGCAGTCAACTCTGAAAGCTTTGAGTTATCCCATCGTGGATCTGTTTGCAATAAGGCTCAACTTTCAGCTTCCAAACTTCATTCCCTCATTCCAGGTAAGAAAAGTAATATCTAAAGACTTTGTCAAAATTCGTTGTTGTTGAGGGATCCAAAATTTTGTTGTTGAGAGATGTCAAAACTTTGTTGTAGTAGGATGTCAAAACTTTATCTGTTGTAGCCAGAGGATAAGTAAGAGTGTTCTAAGTATTACTTTTTCCTGTGTTGGTATTGCATACTTCTAACTAAAGGAATACAATAACAAAAGGGATCTAATGATACCATGTTTTACAAACCATAATCATCCTTGCAAGTGCATGTTGGTATCTATGAAATAATTTTTCCACTCATCCATGTTTTTTTTTCCCTCAAGTTCCTAAGCTATACCTCCTTAGTTACATATAACTCTCTCAGTTTACCATCATCTGCTCTGAAAATCTGTTCACTTTCCCACATTTCCTGCATGTTCTCCCGAGTTAATAAAATTACACAATGGTTGTTTAGAATTTTACTCATTTCTTCCCCAGAACTAATTCATTCTCCATGAGATGCCCTCAATGCACCAACAGATTTTCCATTTTCATTCTTAGTATACTGGAAAAAATCTCTTCAGATCTGTTTTTACCTGGCTACCTACCTTAGTCTTGTAATTGTGCTTAACTCACTTTATTAACCTCAGTCATTCTAACTGATGGGCACTTAAATTTTCTTCTTCTGCTTTTAATCTCTTATACATACTTCTTTTCAGTCTATATAGTGTTTTAACTTATCAGTCATCCACTTAAAATAATTTTTCTTTGATATTATTTCTTTCTACGTGGAATATCTTCTATAGGGCTTATATTTATGTCTATACAACTCATCAGCATTAACCAACCCTACCCTAGTCCCTTATCTCAGCCCCCTCCATAATCACTACTCAATCTACCCTCATTCTTGATCTCATCTCACCCATCTCAGCTTGACCTGTCAGCCTGACCACAACCCTGCATCTGCCTTCATCTCTCCCTCCCTGTTTTACCTCATTCACCATGTTCTTAGACCTCACTTCTCCTTCCCTTTTTGTCCATTGTGGATCAACTCCCTCAAGGTAGTTTCTTAATCCTTCATAATTTGTTCTCATAAAGTCAGGTATCCTGCTTATGTTCTGCTTCTAAAAGTATTCTTCCATTTTAAGCTGAACCATATTTCACAATGTTCATTCTTAACTAACTGTCCTCCAACTTTTATTTGTGTGACTGTTTTATCTTTGATTGTTGGAACTAAATCAGAAATATTTCTCTCTCTTGTAGGTTCCAAGATTAGTCTCGTCTTGAGTTGCATTTATAAAGTTTTCTGCTTTGCTGTCCCCCTTATCAGATTCCAGTCAATGTTTTTATAATTACCTCATATCTCCTAAAAAACATACCTGCATATCTGCCAGCTTTATTTATTTTCTGCAATAATGAGCTGGAAGCTCCTTTTGTAGTGTTTGGTGGCCTATACACTAATCCCAATACAGGTTGAGAATCCTTTATCCAAAATTCCAAAAACCTCCAAAATCTTAAAAGTTTTTTTGAATGATGACATGACATGCCACAAATGGAAAAATTCACAAAGTGATGGGAAAGTTCCACTGCATAAAAATTTGACAAAGTGTAAACATGACAGTGTGCCCATAGCTTTAATGCTTGATTTACTGCCATGGAAGGTATCAAAAAGTGGTAAACTGTCACACATGGCAACTCACTTGCAATGTGAGGCAACTCACTTGTCCTGAAGAGCTTATCCTCAGTTTTTAAATCAGGAACATTAGCTGTCAGGCACAGTAGGGGTAGATGTCTCTCCTGTTCTCTCCTACCCATTTCCCTCTCACTGCAACCTCATTTCCTTGCTCACATTTAATTTTCCTTACATTACAATGGATCTTGGCAAGCTTAACAAAGAAGAAAGGAGTGTTGAGATGGCATTTGTCAGAGAGGGGGTCAGTAACTGAGACTGGAAGGAAGACAGGAAAATCAGAAGCAACCATCACACAGGTGGCAAAGGCTGCACTAGCACTTGGAACAGCTGTTGCTCCCTGTTCCCTTGCAGTTTACAGGCCTCATCTGACTAAAAGAGCAACAACTCATCTTTTACAAAGCATACATCCTATCAATTTATTATTCTCATATCTGTCTTCCTTTTCACCCAGAGCTTTTCTTTCTCTTGAGTGACAGTGTTCCCAAGTGCTATAATATAGCTTTTGCTACATGTGTGCTTCTGACATTATCTTCCTTTCAGACACACAATTACTGAGCCTCCTCTTGAAGACACCATCATAACACTCTTTTCTATGTTGTTATGCTTGCCAGCACCCATTATAATGCAAGTAATGAAATGAGAAGGCTGGGTTAATGTGAAAATGTGAAGTATATTTTCATGTGTGACTTAGTTTCAGCCAATTTATGTTTAATTTTGCTTAATGTTTTATCTTTTTATTGTTTATTTAGGGGTTTCAAGAATTCCCAAGCTAGGCCACACTAAGGCCATATAGCCTCACTAGGGTGACAAAACATCATTACCTTCCTCACTGAGTAACTAACTGGATCAAGGCACCAACTCATGACCTTGCAGCCATGAGATGAGCACTCTGCCACTGAGCCATCTGGTCCCAGGGTTGGCATTAAAAAGCCCCCACTCAAAAAGAAGAAAAAAAATAAATAAAATAAAAATAAACTGCCTAAGTGAATTTTTTTTTATTAATATTTGACATCAAAATTTATTTCTATATCATATTGATAAAATAAAGTCTATATATGTACTTATACATAAAAAATAAATAAATAAAAGTGGTCAAGCCTGACCCATTTATTTCATATACAGGCTTTGTCCAACCAGACCAGCCTGTATTAACATGACCTAAATTAGTGCCTGTTCTTCATTAATAGAAAGTGTCAAAATCTTTCAAGATAAAACTCCTCTCATGACTTCTGGCACTTAGCCAAAAAACATCTCCAATAACTTTGCTTCTTCATCTTTCCCTCCTTTATTTCAACCAGATGGTAACACTGCCATCTCATCTATTTCTAAAGCTGAACTCTTCACTCAAACCTTTGCTAAAAACTCTACCTTGGATGATTCTGGGCTTTTCCTCCCTCTCCTCCATCTTCTGACTCCTTCATGCTATCCATTAAAATCCTATGCAATGATGTTTTCCATCCCCTCGCTGGCCTAAACCCTCAGAAGGCTTATGGACCTAAGGGAGTCCCTCCTATTGTTCTCCAAAACTGTGCCTCTGTGCTTGCACCTTGCCTAGTTAAACTTTTTCAACTGTTTATCAACATCTACCTTTCCTTCTTTCTAGAAGTTTGCCTACATTCAGCCTGTTCCAAAAAAAAAAAAGTGACCATTCTAATCCCTCAAACTACCATCCTATTGCTTTAATTTCTTGCCTCTCTAAAGTTTTGAATCTATCCTCAAAAGGAAGATTCTGAAACATCAATCATTTCATAACCTTCTATCTGATCACCAGTATGGGTTGCATAAAGGTCACTTTACTGTTGATCTTTTGGCTTTCCTTACTGAGTCTTGGTCATCTTTTAGGGATTTTGGTGAAACTTTTGCTGTTGCCTTAGACATATCAAAAGCTTTTGATAGAGTCTGGCACAAAGCTTTCATTTCCAAACTATCCTCCTACAGCTCTCTGTTACTTCATCTTAATTTTCCTTTCCAACCATTCTATTACTACTGTGGTAGACAATCACAGTTCTTTTAAATCTATTAACAGTGGTGTTCCTCAGGGTTCTGTCCTGTCACCTACTCTCTTCCTATTATTCATCAATGATATTCTAAACACAACTTCTTGTCCTATCCACTCCTATGGTGATGATACTAACCTGCACTTTTCCACATCTTTTTGTTGACACCCAGTCCCTCAGGAAGTCAAAAGTTCTTGCAGGGAAGCCACAAAATGCCTGCTTTCTGATCTCTCCAAAATTTCTGATTGGGGCAGAGCAAACTTAGTATTGTTCAATGCCTCAAAACTCAATTCCTCCATCTATCAACTTGATACAACCTTCCAGACAACTATCCCCTCTTCTTCAATGACACTCAACTGTCCCCCTCTTCTACACTGAACATACTCAATCTGTCCTTTACTTATAATCTAAATTCGAAACTTCACATCTCATTGGTAGCTGAAACAACTTCTATGAAATTAGATGTTCTGAGTCATCTCTGCCAGTTTTTCTCATCCCCCCCTCTCTTATTGCTGCAATGTTGCATTTCTTCCTATCTTCCACAGCTACTTTCATGCCAACTGCTCTTCTGATCTTGCTAGCTGCATGCCTCCCCTCTTCCCATGGCCTCACTGCACAAGATTTTCTGCTTTCTCTCACCCCTATTCTGTCCACCTCTCTAATGCATGAGTTAACCAGTATTCTCAATCATTCATCCCTTTCTCTGGTAAACTCTGGAACTCCCTTCCTGCTTTTGTATTTCCTCCTTCCTATGACTCAAGCTCTTTCAAGAGGGAGGTTTCAAGACACTGTATCCTGTAATTTGTGACTACCATTTTTGACTGGGGACTGGCACCTCAGTGGGCCTTTTTTTTATTATATTTTTTTTGTTGTTCTTGACCGGTCCCTCTCCTACAAGAAAAAAGAAATACCACTTCAAACCTTTTGTTTCACTCTACTTTTTAATTCCTTATTTACTGATTTACATATAAATATGAGGAATAAACAAAAAATAAACCTCCTCAAAAAAAAACAATAAAACCCAAAAAATCCAGTTTTTTTTTTTCAACCCTGTCTGGTCCCCTGTAATGTTTTATCAGAAAAGTTGAAATCTAGGCTAAAACTCTTCCATCCTAAAATATGAAGTGTCTGATCCCAAGATTTTCTGATCAAGATTGTGAACATGTACTATTGTTTGTGTTTCTTCCTTGATATTAATTAACCCATTTAAATTCTATATTATTATCTATTTTCATGCTACTGTTAACACAATATTGTAATGTGCCTTTAACATTAGACATTATGCAAACTCCTCTCTTTTCCCTGTCCTTGGAATGTGTAACCCCTTATCTGACTGAACCTCTGGATGAAATACTTTCAAAGACATATCCAACCACATTTTTGTTACTGCATTAAAACCAGTTTCTACACACTTCCACCAAGCAAGTCTATTTGACTTAAAATACACCTACAGTTTCTGTAGTATGCACCTAAGCTACTCCTCACCTTCACTTTGTCAGTTTCTTTTCTAGATTTAACTTTTTTTTCCTCATAGTCACCTTCTCCCTCTTCATGAATGGAAAAAGTGCAGCTACTGGCCATTCTTTACTTTCTTGTTCTTGGAATCTGCTAAAAAATATTGGACTTGTTCACTTTCCTCCCAATTTACATACATAAATATTATTAAAACTCACCTTAATGCTAGTAGTGAAGTTGAAAATTGTGGCTGTCTCAGTGTTGTGGTATGTGAAGGCTTCATATATATCAACACGATGATTTATATCCTCAAAATTTTCACCAAAATTAAGCTGCAAACTGTTTTCTCTTGTACCAAAATGTACCTGAAAGAAAACAATATAAAATAATGTTATAGTTAAATTTAACAGCAATTACCAGTCTCCCGAATTCTGCTACATGATACCAAAACACCATAAACATTTGTTCTTTTAACTATTTTGAAGTAAGCTGATAACTTACATATAACTGTTTTTTGGTAACATGTAAGATGTTGTCAAACATTTTGGGTCAGCCCACCACCACATTTGTGGTGAGGCACATCCTTCACCAATGCACTCAGTCTTTTCACTGGTATCAGTTATATGGCTTATTTTTACATTTGTTTCACCATTCTTATGAAACTCTTATTACATGTTCTATGTATTATGGCCTGTATATTTTCCAGGCATCACACATTAACTCAGTAGAACACTGTATTTAAAACAAACTCAACTGTTTTCTTAGCCAAAGCAAGGAGCAGTCACAAAGGATGATTCTTCCATATGTTAATATGTCAAGCACTGAATTTCTTATTCCATGCTTTGAAAAACATATGAGGGATTAACTTAAGTTACTATGGAGTTATTTTCTCCTGGGCAATTTCTTTCAGACTGAAGAGTGATTTGCCAGTTTGTGGAACATGACATTCATGTCAGAGGGAGTTCTAAAGCTGTTTGGAGCTGACTGTGAGTGTCAAAATAGTTTTTATTATTTGTAGAAAATAAATTGTGTATCTGCTGTGGGCCTGAAAATGTTACACTTAAGACCAATGTCAATTATAACTGGAAAAACAGATCCCACTGCAAATTTCTTGAACGGTTGGTATTACTCAGCTTGTTCTAGTACTGTTCAGAACAGAGAGGCAGCTCAAAGATGATAAGCTCTATCTTCTGAAATGTTAGTAAAAAATGTAGGTCTGTTTTACAACTTGCCAAAATACTTTCATTGACAAGAAAAGTGAAAATCTTACTAGACCTCACCCTCCCATAACTTCTAGTATCTGGCTGAATATATTTATGTCTTTCTTACTTCATCTATCCCTCAACACTCCACTATTTTATTGAAAGGATACTACAGCAAACATGTCCATCTCTAAACTTAAAGTAAAACATGTAAAACAACACAAAAGCTTTGTAACTTACCCGTCTCAACAACTGGCCCTTGAAATTTATATTTGGAAACTGTGAGAAGAAAAAGCGGACACTGAGCTCTGTCTTGATGTCTGAGGAAGCAGAGAGTGATTTGGTCCACCGGTATTCCAGATTGATGCTTTCCCTTGCTGCTGACTCCTGAAAACCATCATGAATACTGAGCTTACTTTTTTTTTTTTTTTTAGTCCTCAACATCTATTAAAAATATTTTTTCCTATTTTCTAATTCGTGCAGGAAAGTCCAGGTTACAAAATACTAAAAAAACATTTAAACCATCCTTTTCTCAATACTTTATTCCATGCTACTGTCTAAGATACACATGTGCTCTCACCTAATTGTATTTTTTTTGCAGGATTGAGTCAAGCTTACAATGTCCCATCTTTTAAAGCTAATTTATCATATTTATCTTTAAAACTAAGAACGCTCTTTGCACACACAGTTTTATCAGACAATGCATTCCATTGGCTAATTGCTCTGTCGGGAAAATTATATTTCCTCACATTTTTCTTCACCATTTTCTTTTGTACAACTTCTCATTGGGTCGTGTTAGTGTTTATTATTATGGTACCACAAAATCTGTGATATCAATCTTTTCTCTTCCTTTTACATATTTGTACGTCATGATCATGTCACCTCGTTTTCATCTCTCCTCTAGTGTTGGGAACTTAAATTTGTCAAGCCTTTCTTCAAGTCTAGTGCCAATTTTGTAACTGCTATTTGCACTTTATCTTTCCAGCATGGTTTTCAGATGTGGATTCCATACTGCCACTGCTGCATATTCACGTGTCAGTCTTTTAAATGTTGATGACTTTCTTAATCATATCCTCATCTATGTATCTGACTGTTATCCTCATATTTGCCAACAAGTGGTGCATGTTCCTTACTTTGTTACTTATATGGTCTTCTGGTGACAGTCTGCTGTTTCCCATTACAGTTGGCGCCAAAGAAGATGTCGCAGTCCATGGAAAATGGGAATCATGCAATTATTCCCATCATTAAATGCTACATAATTTCAAATATACCTGTTTTAATATTTTGTTGGGTGTCCATGCCTCCTTAGACATTCTTGCAGGTGATGAGGCTCAGAATTAGCTAATGTTTGAAGGCAGACTGGTTCCATTTCCAGCCAAAAGCTAAGCACTGTTTCTTCTAACCTGGGAATGGTGAACGTGTTGTGGCAGTGGAGCTTTCTTTATATTAAGTTTTTTCTATTGGGTTTAAGTCTGGGAAATTTCCAGGTCAGTCATTAAGAAGTTTATCTTGTAGTCCAGAAGCCCTCCTTTCATATCCTTGGCTCTGTGACATGGTGCACCATTTTGCATGAAAAAGTTTGCTTGACATTTTTCAGACTCACAGAAATGTTTGACTAATAATTCTAAGTAACTGTCTTTGTCCACATACACATTTCTCGGGAGTACAACAATCTCTAACACCGTATTACAAAAAACAGCCCCAAACCATTAATATGTCAGGGTGTTTGGTGACACCATGTGTCCCTGTACCTGCCCCCCACTTCTTTGCCACATGACTTTCTCCCGCTCTGAGAAGCACGCAGGTAGAGTGTGTCCCTTTTTCAGTTGCTGAGAGCAGAGGATGTGCAAGTTGAGGCAGGGTGACACTTGGAGAATTGGAGTGTTTACATTTAGAGGGCAATTAGATTCATATGATACTATTTGACTAGTATAGCAGTAATACCCTGCTGATGCTAGATGAGAGATAGGTGTCTCCAAGAGCCTGCCTGCAATTGTAGTATCTCGTAAGTGAAGAGACATCTCCCACAACGACTCCTCGGCTGTACTAGTAAAGTATTTGCCGTGTCTGTGAGCAGTCAGTAAACCCTATCTGTTTTATGTATGCGTTGTTGTGCTGCTAAATGCTACTAGGCTCTAGTGTTCTTTAGGGAGCTCTGGCCATAAAGTCTGTGGTGTAATGGCATCCATTTCTTCTTTGAGCCTGGTTGGTCCTGAGTGACCATGGTTCATCTTCTGAGAAGACACAGATGGTGTTGCATGGCAGAAAGCAAGCAAGCATGGATGTGGGTGGATAGTAGTCTTGTAGTTTGGGAGGATGGTATTCCATAGAATATTATAATTCTTATATATGTTTGTCACTTGTCATAGCTGTGCTTCCTAAAATGTGGCTACTGATTTAAGAGTGACTGCGCTCTTGTAATATTCCTTTGCCTGTTGGTGGATGAAGCAGGCTGGCAAATTCAGTTGTGTAATTCACCACAGGAGGCCACAGGAGGTGAATGTGAGCTCCGCACTATGCTGTGCAGGAGGCAGGGTAGGGAGGCTGACCCAGGTAGTGGCAGCCGAGAAGAGGAATGAAACCTGGTGTTGCAACCATCTGCATACAGAGTGCAAGAGTCCAGAAGGACCTTGTACCCCCTAGTTAAACCCTGCACCAAGTTACATAGATGGTGCCTTGAGCAGGCGAGCCAAGATAAAGGCAGTTGTGAGAGGTGCAGAATCTGTGGTCATAACAATGTGTGTGTGTGTGTGTGTGTGTGTGTGTGTGTGTGTGTGTGTGTGTGTGTGTGTGTGTGTGTGTGTGTGTGTTTATATATATATATATATATATATATATATATATATATATATATATATATATATATATATATATATATATATATATATATATATATATATATATATATATTGTAATGTACAGCGAGATAATGCAATGAACATAAGAACGATGAAAGAGAAAAGATAACAAAGAAGGAGAGAGAGAGAGAGAGAGAGAGAGAGAGAGAGAGAGAGAGAGAGAGAGAGAGAGAGAGAGAGAGAGAGAGAGAGAGAGAGAGAGAGAGAGAGAGAGAGAGAGAGAGAGAGAGAGAGAGAGAGAGAGAGGGGTTAGGCAGGCAGCAGCCAATCAGGAGTTAGCCACTCATGATGTCACAGCAGTGCAACAGTGGGGTGGAAGAGGGCCAAGGGGCTGGTTAGCTACCCTCCACGAAATAAAGACCTTGCAACTTTTGGTAAATATACACTGCAGCCTGCAGATGAGAGCTTATAAGCTTACGTGACTAAAGTACTTACTGGGTGTATGATTGCTTAGTGCTTACGATGGACTCTATAGATACAGTTCCTAACTTTATAGAGGACCCTGATGAAGATTTGGCAGATGTGATAGGTGACAAAGCTGGCCTTGCCATGGAATTTTAAAGTGACAAGGAAATGGACAATGACATAGATTATGAAGAGTGGCTCCTATGGAGAAATAGGAAGACACTAGTAATTATACCTTCAATTTTCTGATTAGTATGGTGCACAATATTGGAAATCATATCAGATGTTATGAACAAGTCCCATGCCATTTCTTCTGAATTTACTGACCTCACATCTCTTATCAAACATTCTACAACACTATGCAAGATCATAAAACTAAGTTTACAGTCAATATTGGAGAAAACAAAACAAACAAAAAAATTTTAAATAAATAGTACATATAAATTTGTACCTTCAGTGTATACCACATAGGATTAATATTTTGGCATTGTTTGAATGAAAAAAGTGCATGCTACATGCCACAAAATATGGTACATGGTTAGAAGCATTTTATTTATCAGTTAACTAAAAAAAAAAAGTGATGAACACTGGTAGGCTGCCTCTCATTACCAGCTCTGTTATTTGAATTTGTGGTTGGCAGCAGTCCATATAAATGTGAAATTGTGGATCCTGAAACTGTAGGAGTACATAGATACAGCATTAGAAGTTCGAGGTAGGTTCCAGTAATGCAGTTTACACCTCTTTGGGTACTGCCACGGTCTCGGTCATTTGGCTGACTGGACGTCTACCTAAAACACCACACACTCATGCCTGCAATGGTTTTCCTTTATTGTGATTTAAGCACCACCTGGAGTTTGGGCCTCTGTTGTTGTATATTTGCTGTGACCGTGTCAGAGGAATCTAACTGCGCCTGTGAACAGCACCCGCAAATAAACTCACGGCACCTGTCTGGAAGTTTCTGTACCGATCCCCGCTCTACAAGTGGTGACCCCGGAGTGACCAGACGTAACATGATCATCGTGGAGCAGGGACGGCCTACGGACTGTGGTGATTGGTGGCAGACTCTAACTACACCATGACTATATGCTGGTCGTCCAGGTACTCTATTATTTTACTTTTGTCCTGTTTGGAATCTATGCCCTTGGAACTATGCTGAACCAGGATGAGGGTTTGCTACTTACATCTAGTGCGTTGCAGGATAGTGTTTCTTCCATGACCGCAGGTGTTGCCGTCAAACCACCACCCTTTGATGAGACTTCAGTAACACGCTGGTTTACAATAATTGAATCACAGTTTGTTCTTGCCAAGATTACTGTTTCAAGTACTAAATTTCACCATATATTATCAAATATGCCACTTAGAGTAATCAATCAATTGAGTGATGAAGTCATCAATTCTTCAGACTATGGTGAATTAAAGCAATCTTTGATATCTCTTTTCACCAGGTCAAAACCTGAACTTTTTGACTCTCTTGTTAATCAAAATAGCATAATGTGTGACAGACCTTCCACGTATTTGAGAGAGTTGCGTAAAATAGCTGCTCAACTAGGGGTGGATGATTCCTTTATAAAGTTAAAATTTTTGAAAGCATTACCTAGTAGCATCAGACCTCTCCTAGTGACATGTGAGGAGAGCTCTACACTAGAGGAACTGGCTCGTGTAGCTGAGACATTGTTGGCCTATGGCTCAAGTAATGCGAGTGTAAACAACAGCGCTAATGTTTCCATGGTGGAAGGTGGACAAGGGTCCAGGCCTGTGAGCCGGAACAGAGATAATGGTAATAGAGGCCCAAATTTCACTTCAGCTTGTTAGGATAATGTATTTTCTAGAACTTGTGTTCCCATTGGAGTGCGCGCCTTTCATGAAGGTCAGTGTCCTCAGGTGTGCAGGTGCCATCTGTATTATGGTAACAGGGCAAAATCATGTAAACAATGGTGTATACTTTCTTCTACACCTTCTAATATTTTGCCAGATTCTCGCCCTAATTCTCGTTCTTCTTCCCCCGCTCGTGTATTCCACCAGGCAGGAAACTAGTAGGGCAGTCCGTAGAAATATCAGTTGTGACCGTCGGACTTAGAATAAATGCCACAATCGGTTGCAAGAATTACCAATTTTTGATAGATACTGGTTCATCACTTTCGCTGCTTCCTAATGAATCAGAACTTACTCCATTCCTCAGGCCAACTGCTGTTACTCTTACTAATGCTTCAGGTAAACCCATACATTGTTATGGTGAAGTCGATGTAGACCTTGGGATACGATGTATTAGGCGTTCTTTCCCTTGGTCTTTCGTCATTGCTGACGTTATACATCCAATTTTGGGAACCGATTTTCTTGCAGCTAACTCACTAATAGTAGACTGTAAAAACCAGTCGCTAATAGACTCCTCTACCCAATGTAAGATTCTTCTTGAAGTTTCTTATTCTCCAATTTCTTCATATTTGGTTAATTATAATGGGGTAGACTCAAAAGCTGTTGAACTCCTTTCTCAGTTTCCGGTTCTCACTTCACCTTTGCAGTTGTCAGCTACTACACCTCCTGTGGAAACTATACACCATCGTATTGATACAGGTGACTCACCTCCTATACATTTCAAAGCAAGACCTTTGACAGGTGAGAAGCTCAAAGCGGCTAAAGATGAATTTCAGTTTTTGCTTAATGCCGGAATCATTCAGCGCTCTAACGCTCCTTGGGCGTCTCCTCTGCACCTCGTGCCTAAGAAGGAGCCCGGTGCTTGGAGACCTTGTGGTGACTATCGCGGACTCAATAACGTAACTGTGAATGATAAATATCCCATACCACATTTGCGCTGTCTCACCATGTCACTTAAGGGTAAGACCATATTTTCAAAGATCGATTTACAGCATGCATACTTACAGATCCCTGTGGCCAAAGATGATGTACCTAAGACTGCAGTATGCACACCATTTGGTCTGTTTGAATTTTTGTATATGCCCTTTGGTCTTAAAAACGCAGATTCCACTTTTCAGCACTTCATTGACACCATATTGGTTAATGTTAAGAACACTTTCACCTACTTGGATGACATCTTAGTAGCTAGTACAACTCTTGAAGAACACATTGCTGATGTTAAGACTGTTCTTTCTACTTTAGCAAAACACAACTTAAGACTATCTATAGATAAATGTGAATTTTTCAAGTCCTCGCTCACCTTCCTTGGCTATGAGGTCAGTGCTAATGGAATTAGACCACCTCAAAACTGCGTCACTGCAATTTCGGAGTTTCCTTTACCTCAAACTTCAACTGCGTTGCGCCATTTTATGGGGATGCTAAATTTCTTTAGACCAATGATCCCTAATTTTGCCAATGTTGCTTATTCATTGACAGAACTCTTATGGCATAATCCATCTTCTAAATCTCTCTCATGGACAGATGTTGCAAGGGACTTCTTCAACAATTTGAAGCAAGCCCTAGTCACTTGTCCTACCCTCCCCTATCCCTCTCAGAAGGCAACTGATTACCAGCTTGTGACTGACAGCTCGAGCTTCGCAGTTGGCGCAGCTCTATACCAGATTATAGATGACACGCCTACGCCTCTAGGATTTTATTCCAAAAACCTCTCTGACACTCACAAAACCTATTCCACCTATGACAGAGAACTCTTAGCTTCTTATTTGGCTGTCATTCACTTTAAAACACTCATTGATGGCCACTCGGTCACCTTGTTCCTTGACCATAAACCTTTAGTTTCTGCCTTTCATTCTAAGCCAGTTGCAAAGTCTGATAGGCAACAACGGCAACTTTCTTTAATCTCTGAATATGTATCATCAGTAGTGTACATCCGTGGGGACAACAATGTTGTTGCCGATTGTTTATCAAGACCATCATGTGCAATTTCAGCTGATTCTTTCAACTTGTGTGGCATCGCTCATTCCCAGGAAGGTGACACCGAGGTCGGTTTGTACAAGGAGAGATTATCCAATTATACCTTGCCCTCTAATCTTGCCCTATGGTGTGACACATCTACCAACGCACCAAGACCGTTTGTTCCTTCTTCTCTTAGGATAAATGTCATTCATTCTTTACACGATCTATCTCATCCTGGTATTAAAACCACTGCTAAAATAATTAAACAACGTTATTTCTGGCCTTGTATGGACAAAGATATAAAGGAGTTTGTAACGAATTGTCTTAAATGTCAAGAAGCTAAAACACACAGACACACAATATCACCAGTTTCTCCTATTTCTACTCCTACTGATCACTTCCAGACTGTTCATATAGATATTGTTGGACCATTGCCTCCTGCTACTCTTCCTAACTACCCATACCCTCTCCCATACAGTTACCTTCTCACTTGCATTGACAGAGCGACAAGATGGACAGAAGCTATACCTGTAATAGACACCACCGCGAGCTCCGTCGCTATTGCATTCGTGGCTGGTTGGATTTCTTGTTTTGGAGTACCGCTACAGGTAGTGACAGACAGAGGTGGTCAATTTGAAAGTGAGTTGTTTTCCGAGCTTTCCTCAATTATTGGCTTCCATCACATGCGAACAACTGCTTATCATCCTCAAGCGAACGGTATCATTGAACGCCATCACTGCTCTCTGAAATCAGCGATACGTGCTAGACAAGAGAACTGGTTTTATGCTTTGCCCATAGTCTTACTTGGATATCGCTTGACACCTAATATGACCAGTTACTTGCCATTCACTGCTGTCACAGGAACTCATATGTTGTGTCCTTCTGCAATTATCACTAAAGACTCGCCAATATCAACAAACAAAGATACTATACACCGCTTGATTAAAGAAATGCAGTCCATTGATTTTTATAACGTTTCATCAGGTGAATGTCACTCCTCATCTAAACCATAAGTTCCTAACGTTCTATTTTCATGTTCAAAGGTCTGGGTGCAGATTGACAGAGTTCGCAAAAGTTTAGAAGCTCCTTATTCGGGACCTCATGAAGTAATACAACGTGACCCGAAACATTTCATCCTCAGACTTCCTCAGGGTGACACGTATGTATCTATTGACCGTTTGAAGCCAGCTTATATACCAATCACCAGATAAGCACCATCTAATGATAGAGATGACCTGACTACGTCTACCTTAGACTCTAATTCATCTCCTTTGCCTGATATCTCTGCTTCTACACCTTCCCCTTCTGCTCATTACCAGTCTGATCTTCCTCGCCATACCATACCTAACTTCCCTCATACAACTCATTCAGGGAGGACAGTGTATTTCAATCAACACCCTCACTATTTATATTACTAGGTGAACTCCGTTCTTGAGGGGGGAGTATTGTAGGAGTACATAGATACACCATTAGAAGTTCGAGGTAGGTTCCAGTAATGCGGTTTACACCTCTTTGGGTACTGCCACGGTCTCGGTCATTCAGCTGACTGGACGCCTACCTAAAACACCACACACTCACACCTGCAATGGTTTTCCTTTATTGTGATTTAAGCACCACCTGGAGTTTGGGCCTCTGTTGTTGTATACGAGTATTTGCTGTGACCATGTCAGAGGAATCTAACTGCGCCTGTGAACAGCACCTGCAAATAAACTCACGGCACCTGTCTGGAAGTTTCTGTACCGATCCCTGCTCTACAAACCCATGGATAATGAAGGATGACTGAAATGGAGTTCCCATTCATCTATTCCACATCCCTAAACACATTAAAATGAAAAACAATTAACATGGTATTTTATGCAGAATAAATGTAACTTTCCTAATAAATAATAATGCTTAATTATAAGAAATACAAATAAAGTAAATACAGTAAACAATAAAAGCAAATCAAGCAGCTTATTGCCTTGCAAGCTCAACGATACATATGCCACAATCTTTTTTTTTTTTTCAAAGCACACTAGGCATTTTACAGTAACATGTTAACTGTTTTTGCTATTTGTTTGCATTTTGCTATTCAAAATATGTAGCAAGATTTCAGCTGTTAAAAGAAATGGATAACAGTTTGGCTAACAGCTTTATTACTCAAATGCACAAACAAGCTGGCATTCATGTTTTTATTCTATTACTGAAGATTAGCTAAATATGATTTATTAGTAATATTATTAAATATCAAACATTAAGATAATTTTTATGTAATTAATTATCACTATATAATTTTGGTGGAGATATGAAATGAGTCATTTTTCCTCTAACTAGTGCAATAGACTCATATTTTGTAAACAAGCATTCCCACTCAGGCACCCATAGCCAGTAATACAAACTGTCATTTAAATATAAAACACCTTTGGGTAATATAGTTATTTGGTGTTCAAAATCAATTCACTGATTGCTGGAGTTTGCAAAAGAGTTCCCACTTCTATTAGAAATACACCAACAAAACATACATGACAAACAGGCAAGTTTGTTTTCAAAATGGGTTGCAAAAAAGTAACAATAATGGTAAAAATTTTCCTGAAAATGCCTTTTTTTTTATTATTTTTTTTTATGTAGGAAGGACACTGGCCAAGGGTAACAAAATTCTAATAAAAAAAATGCCCACTGAAATGCCAGTCCCATAAAAGCGTCAAATCAGTGGTCAAAAATTGATGAATAAGTGTCTTGAAACCTCCCTCTTGAAGGAATTCAAGTCATAGGAAGGTGGAAATATAGAAGCAGGCAGGGAGTTCCAGAGTTTACCAGAGAAAGGGATGAATGATTGAGAATACTGGTTAACTCTTGCATTAGAGAGATGGGCAGAATAGGGGTGAGAGAAAGAAGAATGTTTTGTGCAGCGAGGCCACGGGAGGAAGAGAGGCATGCAGTTAGCAAGATCAGAAGAGCAGTTAGCATGAAAATAGCGGTAGAAGACAGCTAGAGATGCAACATTGCGGTGGTGAGAGAGAGGCTGAAGACAGGCAGTCAGAGGAGAAGAGTTGATGAGACGAAAAGTTTTTGATTCCACCCTGTCTAGAAGAGCAGTATGATTGGAACCCCCCAGACATGTGAAGCATACTCCATACATGGACGGATAAGGCCCTTGTACAGAGTTAGCAGCTGGGGGGATGAGAAAAACTGGCAGAGACATCTCAGAACACCTAACTTCATAGAAGCTGTTTTAGCTAGAGATGAGATGTGAAGTTTCCAGTTCAGATTATAAGTAGAGGACAGACCAAGGATGTTCAGTGTAGAAGAGGGGGACAGTTGAGTGTCATTGAAGAAGAGGGGACAGTTATCTGGAAGGTTGTGTTGAGTTGATAGATGGAGGAATTGAGTTTTTGAGGCATTGAACAATACCAAGTTTGCTCTGCCCCAATCAGAAATTTTAGAAAGATCAGAAGTCAAGCGTTCTGTGGCTTCCCTGCGTGATATGTTTACCTCCTGAAGGGTTGGACGTCTATGAAAAGACATGGAAAAGTGCAGGGTGGTATCATCAGCGTAGGAGTGGATAGGACAAGAAGTTTGGTTTAGAAGATCACTAATGAATAATAAGAAGAGAGTGGGTGACAGGACAGAACCCTGAGGAACACCACTGTTAATAGATTTAGAAGAAGAACAGTGACCGTCTACCACAGCAGCAGTAGAACGGTCAGAAAGGAAACTTGAGATGAAGTTACAGAGAGAAGGATAGAAACCGTAGGAGGGTAGTTTGGAAATCAAAGCTTTGTGCCAGACTCTATCAAAAGCTTTTGATATGTCCAAGGCAACAGCAAAAGTTTCACCACAATCTCTAAAAGAGGATGACCAAGACTCAGTAAGGAAAGCCAGATCACCAGTAGAGCGGCCTTGATGGAACCCATACTGGCTATCAGATAGAAGGTTGTGAAGTGATAGATGTTTAAGAATCTTCCTGTTGAGGATAGATTCAAAAACTTTAGACAGGCAGGAAATCAAAGCAATAGGACGGTAGTTTGAGGGATTAGAACGGTCACCCTTTTTAGGAACAGGTTGAATGTAGGCAAACTTCCAGCAAGAAGGAAAGGTAGATGTTGACAGACAGAGCTAAAAGAGTTTGACTAGGCAAGGTGCAAGCACGGAGGCACAGTTTCGGAGAACAATAGGAGGGACCCCATCAGGTCCATAAGCCTTCCAAGGGTTTAGGCCAGCAAGGGCATGGAAAACATCATTGCGAAGAATTTTAATACGTGGCATGAAGTAGTCAGAGGGTGGAGGAGAGGGAGGAACAAGCCCAGAATCGTCCAAGGTAGAGTTTTTCGCAAAGGTTTGAGTGAAGAGTTCAGATTTAGAAATAGATGTGATAGCAGTGCTGCCATCCGGTTGAAATAGAGGAGGGCAAGAAGAAGAAGCAAAGTTATTGGAGATATTTTTGGCTAGATGCCAGAAATCACGAGGGGAGTTAGATCTTGAAAGGTTTTGACATTTTCTGTTAATGAAGGAGTTTTTGGCTAGTTGGAGAACAGACTTGGCATGGTTCCAGGCAGAAATATAAAGTGCAAGAGATTCTGGCGATGGAAGGCTTAAGTACCTTTTGTGGGCTACCTCTCTATCATGTATAGCATGAGAACAAGCTGTGTTAAACCAGGGTTTAGAAGGTTTAGGACGAGAAAGAGAGTGAGGAATGTATGCCTCCATGCTAGACACTATCACCTCTGTTATGCACTCAGCACACAAAGACGGGTCTCTGACATGGAAGCAGTAGTCATTCCAAGGAAAATCAGCAAAATACCTCCTCAGGTCCCCCCAACTAGCAGAGGCAAAACGCCAGAGACACCTTCACTTAGGGGGATCCTGAGGAGGGATTGGAGCGATAGGACAAGATAAAGATATGAGATTGTGATCGGAAGAGCCCAATGGAGAGGAAAGGGTGACAGCATAAGCAGAAGGATTAGAGGTCAGGAAAAGGTCAAGAATGTTGGGTGTATCTCCAAGATGGTCAGGAATACGAGTATGGTGTTGCACCAATTGCTCTAGGTCATGGAGGATAGCAAAGTTGTAGGCTAGTTCACCAGGATGGTCAGTGAAGGGAGAGGAAAGCCAAAGCTGGTGGTGAACATTGAAGTCTCCAAGAATGGAGATCTCTGCAAAAGGGAAGAAGGTCAGAATGTGCTCCACTTTGGAAGTTAAGTAGTCAAAGAATTTCTTATAATCAGAGGAGTTAGGTGAGAGGTATACAGCACAGATAAATTTAGTATGAGAGTGACTCTGTAGTCGTAGCTAGATGGTGGAAAACTCGGAAGATTCAAGAGCGTGGGCACGAGAGCAGGTTAAGTCATTGCACATATAAACGCAGCATCCAGCTTTGGATTGAAAATGAGGATAGAGAAAGTAGGAGGGAACAGAAAAGGGGCTACTGTCAGTTGCCTCAGACACCTGAGTTTCAGTGAGGAAAAGAAGATGAGGTTTAGAAGAGGAGAGGTGGTGTTCTACAGATTGAAAATTAGATCTTAGACCATAAATGTTGCAGAAGTTAATGAAGAAAAAGTTGAGGGGGGTGTCAAGACACTTAGGGTCGTCGACAGAAAGGCAGTCCGACCTGGGGACATTTATGGTCCTCTCCCCAGATGGGGACTCCGAGGCTGGTGTAGGAGTCGCCATGATGATTTTAAAATTTTTGAGTGAAGGGTGTGTGTGTTATTAGGTGTTTGTAGTTTTGTGTGGAGAAAGAGAGTTGTCTTTAGAGGGCAAGCTGTGACTGCCCCCCTTGTGTTATGAGACACAAAGGGAAACGTTCAGTGAGGTCACAGCTGGGTTTAATGATAAGTTCACAGCACCCCCTGAACAGTGCTTTAGACCTCACTGGGAGTAATTATCGTTTCGGCAGGTGTCTACTGCCTCCTCCTGCCTAGTGTGCCACAGCCTTAATTTCTATGGTAATTATGTCCTTCCTCTTCTAATTACCATCATCCTTAGTAGCCAGCCTCTTAGGCAACATTATAGCGCTACAGCAAACTTCACATAAAAACACAAAGAAGACAGTGAAGAACACAAATGAACAAGGATGTGTCAATGTAATCATTTCCTCTCCACACCCACACTCCTGAGTGAGAGCAAGTGAGAGCAAACATGGCTGGGTATCTCTTTGTTTGCCTCCTACCATCTTGTGGAAAACAAAGGCCAAGCCTCTGCCTGTTCAAATAGGTGTTCATAACTCAAGCCTTCACTTGTAACATGAAGCATTTATTTTTATTCATCTTTTACTTCTAACCTGAATTACTCATAATTCCTACAATGATACACTGCATTTTTTACTTTAATTTTATTTTTACTTATAGAAGTCTTGATGTGTAATTAAGGAACATCTTCAAGATGGCAATGCCCAGCATCACACCCGTCCCTCCCTCCTCATCAATTCCTTAATCATTAATATCTGTAATTTCTAAATCATGGCATTAAAAGCATTTGACAAAAGAATATTTCCAACTTAGTATAACTTAATCTTTTACTTCCGTGAATATGTGACTTACCTCACAGGACACCCTGCATCTATATGCAGGGTGCATATATATATATATATATATATATATATATATATATATATATATATATATATATATATATATATATATATATATATATATATATATATATATATATATATATATATATATATATATATATATATATTACTGTATATACAGAGAGAGAGAGAGAGAGAGAGAGAGAGAGAGAGAGAGAGAGAGAGAGAGAGAGAGAGAGAGAGAGAGAGAGAGAGAGAGAGAGAGAGAGAGAGAGAGAGAGAGAGAGAGAGAGAGAGAGAGAGAGAGAGAGAGAGAGAGAGACTTGAGTGTAATAAAAACCAAGGAAAAAAAGAAATAAGTATTACCGAGGGACTGTAAAGTGCCTCAAGGCCACCAGTCCATTCGCCCTCACTGAGGCTGAGGTCACCCTTTATGGTTCCAGCAGCCATCACCCAACGTCCATCCTCCTGTGGCAGTAAGCATTTCACTTGCATATCAACCTCCATCAGTTCTGTCTTGCGGTTTTGACGACGGTCCACCACACCTGCATTATGAGATGGCAAAGTAATACTCAGTACACCAAATTTCATATACATACATACCATGTAGATGTGTGTCCTATTAGCTGCCCGTCTTTGGATACCTGCTGTCAAGGCTTCACCTGTCATTTTTCACAATCCAAGACTTACTCACTTACCGAGACCTCCATATCACAATTTGCTTTAGAATTTCACTCAAGTATGCTCTTTTTGCATATTCAATATAATTTATTGTCACTACTTTCCAGACCACAATGATGAACAACACTATGTATCCATTCAAGCCCTTTATAATATGCTCTCACCCATTTCAACTATTCAATAATGTATTAATCACACTCATACCATTCCAATATGCACACGTGAACATAAGGAGAGCCTCATCCACATTTTATCAAATTTGCAACATAGTAACCTCCAATATAGACAAATGCAAAAGTATTTATCATTCACAAACAAAATCAGTCCTCTTATCTAGTAAGCTTCCCACAGATCCCTTGATCATAATATCATATGGTTAACAAGACCCTCACTAGAGGACAGGTCAGAGAATCAGCTGATTTCTTTCTACCAGTTGCTGAATGACTTACAAAAGTTCTTAGCCAATGAAATGCAAGACCAAATACAGAAGATGACAACAGCAGGTGATACTGCAGAATGAAGGAGAGAAGTGGATTGTGAATATATTGAATTATGGTACCACAATATGGATACACGGTGGCAAAGCCAAGTAATAGGTTATGTGTAGGGCGTTAGTGTTATGTGTTATGTGTTATTTGTGTAGGGCGATAGTGACTTGTGAGTTGGTACTCAGTAGAGTAATGTGTATGGAGTGGGAGGGTTTGTGTGAATGAGAGTGACTGCCTTAGCTCCAAAAAATAAGTACATGGAGCATGACCCTGATGAAAGGGAGTTGTGCTCTGTTGTACAGCTATTTTGGCAGACTATAACAAGACTATGGTATAATATATACAAATCACCTCCACATCAGCTTTGGTTTTACCTTTCCCCCATAACAGAGTGGTACAATGCCTTTGTTCAGGCAGCTGTCCAAAGGACACCTTTGTGTGATTGATGACGTGGCTACCAGGTTGGTGCGAAGATCATGAGAACCAGGAAAGAGTATCTCATGCCTACATTCCAAAAATAGCAATCATAAATTCAAAACATAACCCCACAACATTTTTTTATTTTATTTTATTTTTTTATATAACCAGCCAAAGAATTAGTGAAATTTTGTGGTCCCAACAAAGGCATCACTGAATGGTGAGATGATGATGATGTCATCAAAAGAATTAGCCTTCAACCTTCCTTTTCAACAGGCTGGATATCCTCCAACATATTATTATCATTTTTTTTTCTGAGAGCCACTGGCAAAAAAAAAAAAAAAAAAAAATGGACCATTTAAATGCCACTTCCCAAAGAAATGCCAAATAGAATGATCAAATAGCAGAGGATAAATGTCTTGAAACCTCCCTCTTGAAAGAGTTCAAATCATTGAATGGAGGAAACACAAAAGCAGGAAGGGAGTTCTAGAATTTACCAGAGAAAGGGATGAATGATTGAGAATAATGGTTAACTCTTTCATTAGAGGTGGACAGAATAAGGGTGAGAGAAAGAAGAACGCCTTGTACAGCAATGCCACAGGAGGAGGGGAGGCATGCAATTAGTGAGATCTGAAGACCAGTTAATGTGAAAATGAGGGTAAAAGATAGCAAGAGATGCAACACTGCAGTGGTAAGTGAGAGGCTGAAGACAGAGGAGAGGAGTCGATAAGATGAAATGCTTTTGATTCCACCCTGTCTAAAAGGGTGGTATGAGTGGAGCCCCCTACCCATACTTTATACATGGATGGATGAGGCCATTGTACAGAGTTAACATCCTGGAGGGTAAGAAGATGAGAAAACTGGAGGAGACGAGTCAGAATGGCTCACTTCATAGAAGCTGTTTTAGCTATGGATGAGATGTAAAGTTTCCAGTTTAGATTATATGTAAAGGAGAGACCAAGTATGTTTAGTATAGAAGAGGGGGTCAGTTGAGTGTCATTGAAGAAGGAATAGTTATCTGGAAGGTTGTGTAGAGTTGATAAAGGGAGGAGTTGAGTTTTGAGGCATTGAATAATACTAAGTTTGTTCTGCCCCAATCAGAAATTTTAGAGCTATCAGAAGTCAGGCATTCTGTGACTTCCCTGCATGATCAGTTTACTTCTAAAGGATTGGATGTCTACGAAAAGATGTGAAAAAGTGCAGGATAGTATCATTAGTGTAGGAGTTAACAGAACAAGAAGTTTTGTTTAGAAGATCATTGATAAATAATAGGAAAAGAGTGGGTGACAGGACAGAACCCTGAGGAACACCACAGTTAATACACTTCAGAGAAGAACAGCAGCAATTGAGCAATCAGAGAGGAAACTTAATGTGAGGTTACAGAGAGAAAGATAGAAGTCGTAGGAGGGTACTTTTGGACATCAAAGCTTTGTGCCAGACTTTATTAAAAGCTTTTAATATGTCTAGGGCAACAACAAAAGTTTCAGCAAAATCCCAAGACTCAATAAGGAAAGCCAGATCACCAGCAGACCTCAGAGCAAGTGTTTCCTTGATCCTATAATAGCTCAGCTCAACAAAAATACAAATCACATTTTGTATTAGCCATAGGGGTAAATATTTGTCTATCAATCATTATATGTCAATCACAATATGCAGGTGAAATTTTTGTAAACTAAGCCTATGGCCAATTAAACTGGTTAAAACATAAGTAATTATCTTCACTCCTTTCTCAAACCTCTTTGTTTTATTTTTCTAGTCCTCCACACAACCTTTCAGTATCTGTAAAGACTTTTATTGAAGTAAGAGATAAATAGCATAACTCTTCCTTTCTTGGGAACCAAGGAGAGAGACCAATAGTGTGCAGGAGACAGAGGATGCTTTGAAATTTTATTTAAAAAAAGAAAACAATGCTACTAATCAAGGAACCTTTGAGTTAAAGGAGAAGCATAACAAGGGCTTGCAACCCCTGGCACACCTGAATAGCCTCCCCTGAAACACCATCCAGAGTGTTATATATATATATATATATATATATATATATATATATATATATATATATATATATATATATATATATATATATATATATATATATATATATATATATATATATATATATATATATAATCTAGAAAGAATTATGAAAGGTAGTTCAGATCTGCAGGCATGACAGTCCAAAAAACTAATGTAGATAATTGCATAGATGCTGAATGATGACTGATCTTATGCCTTCAGGAAAATTCAAAATAAAGCAAACCCAATAATATGCAAAAGTCTTAGACAGCTTTAAAGCTGTATGAAACCATCAACATTTTTTTTAAGACTGGCAGATGAACATGAAAAACATATTCAATACCAAGTAGTAGATAAGATGGTTTGTTGTTTAGGATAAAAGGTATTTCTTATATAGAGTTTATTTCATGTACAGAGAGCTGCTTTAAGGCATCAGTCATCACTTGCAAGTTCCTTGGCTTTTTTGACTGTTTTTGGAAATATCTAATTTCTCTCTCTCTCTGTTTCAATATTTTAAAGATGCGGTATTTTACAGCTTGTGCTTCAAATGACAGGGTGCAAATACTATGTTGTTGTAATATCTGTCATAATGGGAACATTCTAGAGAGCCATCCTATATGGTCAAGTTAATTGGAAGTGGTGCAGCCTCAAGGCAACTTTCCTTTAACTGGGAATCCGAGTCTCTTTACAATGCTCTCAGATAGGTTTGGTTTAGTTGGATCAGGTTAGTTTGGCTAGGTTTGGCTGCCCCCAGGGATTAGCTAGTTTCTCATTCATGAATTTCAGAATGCAACAGTTATTAGTGCCTTTCATATGACTATAATATTAATTTCTGCTTGAGAATCACTGGTTTTCTATCCCCAGAAGGAAGAGTTATATCAGTGAAACTAATGCTGATAGCATGGCAGTTAAGCAAGTGAATGTGGAATCATTTGGTGGTACAAGACAGTTAAGAGACTGTATGTGACATTTAGTAGGAGAATTAATTTTGTAGTCATGTAAATGATGAACACAAAAAGTTTGTTTTCAAAACCTATGCCCATTGTTTTTTTTTGTGTTATGTATTAAATTAATTTATGAAAAATTATAGAAATCATTATTACAAATAAGAGAAACACAAATAACCATTGCATTCTGAAATTCCTAAGTGAGAAATTAATCAACCCCCAAGGATAGCTTAATTTACCCTTAACTAAACCTAAGCAAACCTAACCTTGGCTGAGCAAGAGACTTGAACCCCCAGTTAAAATAAAGTTCCCTTGTGGCTGCACCACTACCAACTGACATACAACATTCAATCCCAGAGTTAATCAGATGGCAATTCCCAGCCCTCCCTCTTTCATTCTCCTTTCCTCATGTCTCTACTGCTCTCCCATGGGACATCCCCTTTCAGTTTTTCAAACATCTAGAGTAATTACAGTATTTGAATGTATAGTGGCTATCTGGTGCATTCCCACTATGGTAAAACCTTGTATGAAACAGCAAAGGACCCCACAGGGCTACATAGCAGCAATAACATTGTATTCACCCCTGTCATTTGAAGTACAGTAGCTGAGAAGTGCTGGACCCTCAAAATATTAAAACAGCAATTAGACACCTACTAAAATTAGCCAGAAAAGCAAAGAAACTTGCAAGAGATGGGTGATGCCATGATGTTTCTCATCAGTACGTCATTTTGATCTTAATGCAAACTTTAATACTTCATAAAAAAGTATGACAGTTGTCATTACATATGTAGCAGTCATTTCTCTCATTTAAAAAATCCATAAACTTTTCAGATCATATTACAGGAAATAACAAATTTAAGGTAGTAATTTGGAAATTTACTATGGAATGGGTAGTCCTAGTCTTCCCAAAAACTCCTCACCAAAGTTTTAAATTCTGATACTCATCTAAGCAAAAAGCAAAGGCCAAAGGTGACTGTGAAACCGAATTACGGGTACAATGGCTTTGTTGGCTAGCTAGTAAGGATAAAAGGGTGATTATGGAATTGGCCCAAAGGCTAGTTCACCAGGTTGGTCAGTGAAGGGAGAGAGAAGCTAAGGCTGGTGGTGAACACTGAAATCTCCAAGAATGGAGATCTCAGTCAAAAGAAAGAGTCAGGATATGCTCCACTTTAGAAGTTATTTAGTAAAAGAATTTTTTTATGGTCAGAGTAGGGCAAGAGGTATACAACACAGACAAACTTAGTTTGAAAGCGACTTTAGTCATAGCCAGATAGTGGCAAATTCAGAAGATTCAAGAGCATGGGCATGAGAGAAAGTTAAGTCATTGTGCACACAGACATAATATCAGCTTTGGATTAAAAAGCATTAGTTCATATGCTTCAAATGAACTATTACTACTAGCCTCAGCCACACCACAATAGTGAGGGAGGAAGGGAAGAGAGTCATCATTATCTCCCCACCATGATCAAAACATAACATTGAGACAAACAGTACAGAAAACACCTCTTGCTAGAGAAAATATGGCATGTCGAGTTCCCCAGTTTTTTTTTTTTTTTTCTAATCAGCTGGTGAGTGGAGCTTGATTGATGGATAGAGCTTTTTAGAGGCCTATTGAGTTTCACCTGACATAGAAAAAAGCTTTCACAACTATGAACTATCACCAAGTGGAAAATCATTCAAATGTATGTCATAAGCAGCACTGTACACTGTAAAAACACACATGTACATCCTGGGTCTGAAGTGGCTGATCTGAAGGCACAATAAATTTCCTAGCCATGAGAGGGTGGGGATTAAATCCCTGTCATGGAGGCATACAGTACAGATACCAAGACCATAAACAAGTGCCAAGTATTAGAATAAATTTTTTGGGTCTTTACTCTCCCAGTAACAACACAACCCATTGCCTTCTCTCTCTCTCTCTCTCTCTCTCTCTCTCTCTCTCTCTCTCTCTCTCTCTCTCTCTCTCTCTCTCTCTCTCTCTCTTTTAAAGATTTTTCCATATTCACTAAAGAAATAAATTTCCATTGGATAAGTTCTCATATTTCTGGCATATTGGTTTACATATTTTGGCATATAAAGGGTTATAGTTATATAATTTTCTACAAGTAAACCAAAAAATGTAACATCCATACCTGTGACCCTGATGGCATCCTGGCCTTGATAAGTGACGGTGAAGATGGGCCTAATCACATCTCGCCCCTGCCTACTGTGGGCAGCAAGGCCTGCAGTAAGGGTTGCCACCTCTCGGCCATTCAACTCCACACTGAGATCCGCCCGCCGCTCCCTCCTGCTATCCACATAACGACCTGAGAGGTTATAAAAAAATATTGACTTAAATTCTAAAAAATATAATTGTTTTCTGAGAAAAGTACCTACTTAAGGTCTAATGAACATGACAAATATCAGCATACAACATACAAGAAAGGTATATTAATTGACAGATAATAGAATGGGCACAAGATGGTAAATACTCTCTGAAAACATCACCTTGCCACTTCAAGAATGTCAAGAAATTATGAAACATGTACAGATAATCCTCATTTTACACTATATATAGGAAATTTTAGGCATAACAAATAAAACTAATTAAACATAATTTTCTTGTACAAAATGCAGTCAACCCTCAACATTCAAAGGAGTTAAATGAAAGACATCCGTGAATGTTGAAAATCTGCAAATGATTGGTACAACCCCACTAGAAAAATTCCAGACCCCAGTACACTTAAAAACACTCTTGTCTTCCTTATGTTTAAATAAGGAAAAGCCATACAAGATGTATTTACAAGCATTTTACACAATATTTATTAAAGGGAAGTAAAATAATAAATATTATGATGTGGCTTCTCACTCCATCCTCCCTACACAGTCTCAACAGTTCAACTACCAATGCTGGCATCACCACAAACTCTACCCATCTGTCTCCATGTTGTCACTACTGTGGAAAACAAAACATCACAGATGATACGCACTTCAACAAAAAAACATGATAAAATGTCTTGAAGGGTGTCTTAAGGGCCATGGTAAAAATATGATGACAACGTTAAGCCCTTATCACATGAATGTGATGACTGTGTGAATGAAGGCAAGGGAAACACAGCTGGGCAGCTGATAAAAAAGTACACAATATACAGGAAATAAGAAATGTACATAGTTGCTTGCTAATAATAATAATATAAAAAAGCTTAACTGGAGATCCTCAAACTGCATGACATTTTCATATTTTCCAAAATATGGAAGATGTTAAAAAATTGCGAAGAGTAAATCAAGAAACTTTAAAAACATTATGTAAAACAATTTAAAAGTAAATTTGTTTTTTTAATTTTATATGTATTCTTCAATACAAAAAAAATGCATAAATTGCATACACATTTTCAGTTTCATAGCTATTTTATTTTTCTTTTTAATACTTAGCATTCCCTGAAAATCTATGGGTAATTCAACCATATTTACTTGAGTTCTAGAACATGAACCTCTCATAAATCATCTCTTCCTAAAAAGTACAGCTAGAGAAGGTGAATATTTTTATACTGGTCCATATAACCTTTTGCAAATGTAACATTTTTATTATTGATTTGGTGGCCTGCATAGCCTTTGGGATTATTCTTAGGCAGGAACTGAAGAAATCTGGTGTGGTATGCTATATTGGCTTGAACAATTCTGTTCTGACACCTCAAGAGATCCTCACCTAGAATTTAAGACTGTTTACCATGTCTGGTATTTTCACATTTTCTTCTTCAATTTTCCATATTTGTTTATTTGTGTGAGTTACACTGAGATCCTCTTCCTTGAAGTCCTCAAAATATTTAATTTCATGCCGGCCACCATCTTCCCTGTTGATAACACCAACTTCCAGTGTTTACCTTGTATCACTCTCATTTCTCCCTTTCACCCACACTTCACACAAGACCCTATTATGGAGACAGGACTGAATGTTTGGTCCCCCTGCACAATCAAACTATCATAGGTAGATCCTTGGAGGTGCTGTGGATGCGTCCAATCAGCAGGGCAGCATGTGTGTGTGTGTGTGTGTGTGTGTGTGTGTGTGTGTGTGTGTGTGTGTGTGTGTGTGTGTGTGTGTGTGTGTGTGTGTTTCCTTGCCTCTGGTGTGACGCAGGACTGTGGCTGTGCAGCGCCATTGTCTCTAAAACTCTGGGTGTGTGTGTGTGTGTGTATGTATTTACCTAGCTGTATTTACCTAGTTTTGGTTTACAGGAGGAGAGTGATCTCATGGTATCCCGTCTCTATATCTATCCAGTTTGGTCTTAAAAGCATGGACAGTTATGACACTGACAACATCTTCACTGAGTTCATTCCATTTGTTCACACTTCTATGTGGAAAACTATACTTCTTGATGTCTCTTCTAAATTTAACTTTCTTTAGCTTCGTACTGTGTCCCCTTGTATTCTGTGTCTAAATTTATAAAACATTTTTGTCCACATTTTCCATACCATTTATCATTCAATAGATGTTTATTAAATCTCCTCTCTCTCTCCTATTTTCAAGGGTAGGAATTTCCAACATTTTTAATCTCTCTTCATAGGCTGACTTGCTCAACTACAGAACCATCTTAGTGACTGCTCTTTGTACTCTTTCTAATTTTACAATATTCCTCTTTGTATGAGGAGACCACACCACTGCTGCATATTCCAATCTTGGTCTTATCATAGAAATAAACAACTTTTCTATCATTCCTTCATCCAAATATGAGAATGCCATTTACTCTTTTTAACAAATTCATCATCTCTCCAGTAATTTTATCAATGTGTCTGTCCGGAGTCAAATTTTCAGTAACTGTTACTCCCAAATCCACTTCCTCTTTTGACTTCTTTAACTTCACACCATCCATCTCATAATGATATTGTATTTTTTTTCTTACTCTTACCAAACTCCATTACTTTACATTTACTTAAATTGAATTCCATTTGCCAAGATTTACTCCATCTATTTATCTTATTTAAATCATCTTGCAGTACCATACATTTTCTACCCTTATCAGCTTTGCATCATCCGCAAATAAGTTTGTGTAACTATCTATTTCTTCATTTATGTCGTTCACATATATTACAAACATTATTGGTCCCAACACTGACCCCTGTGGGACACCACTAGTTACTTTCAGCCAAGATGAATTTTGGTCTTGTATTACAGTTCTCATCTCTCTATCATCCAGATAATCCTCCATCCACTCCAACAGTCTTCCTCCAATTTTTCCATAATTTATCTTACATAGCAATCTTTGGTGTAGTACTTTGTCAAATGCTTTCTCCAAGTCTTAGTAGACACCATCCAGCCATCCCTCCTTCCTGCACAATATCGACTACCCTTGAATAAAAGGACAATAAGTTCATGGAGCATGATCTTCCCCTCCTAAATCCAAATTGACAATTTACCTAAACTTTGTATCTTTCCAAATGTCCCATTCATCTTTCCTTTATTGTTCTTTCACATAGTTTTCGTACAACACTAGTCAAGGACACTGGTCTATAATTTAGTGGGTTTTCGTTATTTCTTTCTTTGAATATTGGTGTAATATTTGCTCTCTTCCAATCTTTTGGTACTCTTCCCTGTGATAGTGATGTCTCCACTAAACTGTGAATTTTATCAGCCAGCTGTTCTCTACATTCCTTCAATATCCATTTTGATATTCCATCTAGACCAGTTGCTTTATTTACATCAAGTTCTTCCATCATCTTAAGTACACTTATCCCCCAGCTATAGCGGGTTTTGCTAACGCGGTTTAAAGCTATCACGGGAACAATAAAAAACACATTAAATGGGCTAACGCGAATCCTAGTGGAGCTATCGCGGCCCATGAGTCGTTATATGTCCAGGATGTTCACGTGACAGCTACGTCATATTTCTTGGCCAGATTTGCTTGCTAATTGGCTGAATTTGACTGACATATTAGGCCGTGATTGGCTTGCACACTCCCGCTTCCTTATCCAGCCACTCTCCCGCTCCCCCATCCCTCTAGTCCCTCCCGCCACAGTTGACTGAGTGGCACATGCCGTGCTGAATCTCAAGGTCACGCGTGTGTATCTCGGGACAATGGCCTCTACTCCCCCTCCTGGCCACCCAGGGAGATCGCTACCACCCAACCCGACCCAGCGAAAGGCAACAGCGGTGCCTGGGAAAGAAATCAAGAAGAGGAAGAACCTTACATATGCTGTGAAATGTGAGATAGTGAAATTGATCGAGAGTGGACAAAGTAAAAGTTCAGTGGGCGCTAAGTTCGGCATCAACGAGTCTACAGTGAGAGGTATTTACCTTAAGAAGGACCACATTAAGGCACATATGAACCTCACTAGTGATAGTGCTGGACATAATGCTGGACATAATGTGTGTTGTATGTATCTACTTCAAGGTACCAAAATGTGAATGGTATCTATAAATCATGGTGAGATGAGAGAAAAAAAAAGGTGCCAATATGTTGAATTGTGTTGCTACTCTGGCGGGCCACGAACAATTTTTTTTTCCCATGTATTCTTAACAATGGCTATCGCGTTTTTAGCTATCACGGCGATGTTAAGGGACCAATTTCTCGCGATAGCTGGGGGTTGAGTGTATTTCCTCATAACTGACTGGGACTGTACTTAGTATATTCCTCACTAACTTATCCCTTCCAGCATCAAATTCCCCTTCCACAGTAAATATCAATCTGAAACTATTGTTCATAATCTCAGCCATGTCCTGTGCATCCTCACAGATTTTCCCTTCAACTTTCAATCTTGATACACATTCCTTCTTCATCTTCCCATTAATATGTCTAAAGAATAGTTTGGGTTCATTTATACACTTAACTATTATATCTCTTTCATAGTTTCTTCTCTCCATTCTTATTATCTCAATGTAATTGTTTCTAACATCAATATATTCCCCCCAACTGCACCCAGTTTTCCTCTTTTTCCATCTATTCCAAGTATTTGACTTACAATTTCTAGCCTCTTTGCATTCTGTATTGAACCATTCTTTAGCCTTTCTACATCTTGCTCCTCCTCTAGGTACAAATTTCTCCACAGCAGAAATGTATATCCTTATAAATTCATCCCATTTTTTTTCCAAACATCTTCTGCATCTTCAAAGTCTTTCCAGTCTATGACAACAAAGTACTTTCTTAATTTTTCAAAGACAGCTTTACTATATCTAAATCTTTTCACCTTATAATTTTCATCAATGATTACATTTTCATTTTTCAAATTAAATTCCATCAACACATGATCACTTTTACCTAGAGGGCTATCATAGTGTATTGTTTCAATAATTTCCATGTCCTTGGTAAACACTAAATCAAGTCTTGATGGTTTATCTCTTCCGCTAAATCTGCTATCATAATCAACCCATTTAGTCATCAAGTTTTCCACCAACTAGTTCAATAGTCTATTACTCCATGAATTCTCACTTCCAGTAGTTGTCAATGTCTCCTTACAATTAAAATCATCATCAATAACTATATCACTACTTTCCATCACTATCTTTTCAAGACCTTTTAAACACATCTACCAGCATCTCTTTGTGTTCTTATTTTCACCAAGCATTGGTCATAGGTGGCACATACACTCCTACATAATTCATTATCCTTCCATTTTCACTTCTAATCATCACTTGTAGAATTTCAGACTTGTCTCCACTTTTTATTACTTTCTCCACTTTAACACATTTTTTTAGTCAGAATGATCACTCCCCCTACTCCCTTGTCACTTCTATTTTTCATCAATAAATAATATTTATCATCACCAATGTCAGGAGTTCCCCATTCATTTTTCTATTTTGTCTCACATAATACAGCAACATCCAGTGTGGTTCTGTTTAACAATTCATTTGATTCCATTTTAGTTGACATTAATTCATTTACATCAGTAAAACATAGCTTACTTATTGTTTTATATACCATTTCTTTATTCTCATGTCTCTTTCCAGAAAACTTCTCTTTTGTTCGTTGCTTGTTTTTTTTTTTTTTTTTTTTGTTTAGCCTCATTTACTAGCTCCTTTTCCTTCAACCTTTCAGTCTCACCCATATCCCTGTTTATCCATGCATTCCTGTATTCTTCATCTCCAGACAACCTCCAAGACCCATTAATTACTTCTTGTGTTGCAAACCTTATTCTTATGGATCTCATTTTTCTTCATATTTCCCAATTCTATGGAACTCTTCCACTTGCTTTACTACCTGACTGTCTTCATCCATCACTTTCATCAGTAACTTATTCAACATTCTTTTTCTTTCCCATTCTTTGAATTCTGCTTATTATTTTCTTTTCCTTTAAACCAAATACAATTACTTATTTATATTTTTCCACACTGTCTCTCACTAACTTGTGTGTGTGTGTGTGTGTGTGTGTGTGTGTGTGTGTGTGTGTGTGTGTGTGTGTGTGTGACTCACCTTCGGTCATTTGCTAGTCATCCAGCTAGCCATTACCCTATGGAAAGAGCTGAGATCATAGTGACCAATCTTGGGATAGGACTGAGACCATTTACACACCACACACCAGGACAGCAAGGTCACAACCCCTTAGGTTACATTCCACACCTACTTACTAATAGGTGAACAGGGGCTACACATTAAGAGGCTCGCCCATTTGCTTCACTGCACCCAGGATTCAAACCAAGGCCTTCTTGGTTGTGAGCCGAGCGTGCTAACCACTACACTACATGGAGTGTGTGTGTGTGTGTGTGTGTGTGTGTGTGTGTGTGTGTGTGTGTGTGTGTGTGTGTGTGTGTTTACTTAGTTGTATTTAATTAGTTGTATTGTACAGGGCATGACCCAAAGCTTTTGTCCTATCTCCATAACCATATTCATCCAATTTCTCTTTAAACATGTGTACACTGTTTGCCACAACCACCTCCTTCTTCAAATCATTCCAGATTTCAATAGTTCTATAAGGGAAGCTGTATTTCTTGATGTCACTTGAACATCCACTCTTTACTTTCTTCCCATGGTCCCTCATCCATCTCTCTTCCTCTTCCATCTGTGGTACCAAGTCATTTCTGTATTTTTTTCTATATCGTTTACTAATTTGTACATTGTTATTAGGTCTCCTCTTTCTCTTCTCTTTTCTAATGTTGATAACCCAATCTCTTCAAGTCTTTCTTCATAGCTTTCAATTCTGGCACCATCTTTGTCACTTTCCTCTGTATTCTTTCCAGTTTCCATTTATCTTTTTTTTTCTATGTGAAGCCCAAACTACTGCTGCATATTCCAATTTAGAATGTATCATGCTTGTTATAATTTTCTTCATCATTTCTTTAGCTAAATAGTTAAATGCCACCCTAATGTTTGTTAACGAGCTACATGTAGAGCTGAATATTCGGTTTATGTGCCTTCCAGGTGATAGTGTGTCCTGAATCATTACTACCAAATCTTTTTCTTCATTACTTTTCATTATCATTTTCCTTCCCATTTTGTAATTCCATGAAGGTTTCTTAACTTTTTCCTATTTCCAACATGTGGCATTTTCTGGCATTAAATTCTAGTTTCCATCTTTGGCTTCATGCATGCATCTTGTTAGTATCCTTTTGTAACTCCTTGCAGTCATTTTCATCCCTTATTTTAATTATTTTTGCATCATCAGCAAAAAGCTTTATATACCCATCTAGATGCTCTGTCATATCATTTATATATACAGTAAAATCCCTCTCATCCGGCATTCAAGTATCCGGCAGCTTCAAGTATCCGGCACATTTTTCCCCGAGCCTTAAAATCAATAAAAAAAATCAATGTGTACTCATAAAATTGATTAAAATTCCCGCACAAGGCATACTTTGTCCCCTCGCCACCAGAGCGCACTGCTTCGTGCCACCCGCGGCCCATTGCACTGTGTTTATTCAGTGATTCAGTCCCGCATGTGCACTGTTTATCGCCTGACCCCTTCATCATGCCTAAAGTTGTAGAAAAGAGGAAGCGTGCTGTGGCAGCGCGGGTGGCGACGCGCAGCACGGCGATCAGCTGATCTTTGTTATGGTAAGATGCATGAGTGTAGGGTGGTGATTGTGGACATAATTTCACTTCTATTCAAGTATCCAGCAACTTCTGGTATCCAGCATGTCGGCGGTCCCGTTGATGCCGGATAAGAGGGATTTTACTGTATCTGAAACATAATAGGTGCCAACACAGATCCTTGGGGTACCCCACTTGTCACTTCATGCCAAATTGAATTAGTGTCTCTGATTACTGTTCTTATTTCCCTCCCTTGTAAATAATTCTCCATCCATCTCAATGTTGCTCCCTTTAGTCCTCTTTCATTCTCTAGTTTCTATATTAGGCTTTTGTGGGGAACTTTATCAGATGCTGATGGATGCTCCCTTTAGTCCTTTTTCATTCTCTAGTTTCTACATGAGGCTTTTGAGGGGAACTTTATCAGATGCTTTCTTGAGATCCAGGTATACCGAATCAACCCATCCGTTCCTCTCTTGCACTCCATCTATTACTTTCGTATAAAAGCTCAGTAGATTCGTGACACAGGATCTCCCTTTCCTGAATCCAAATTGCTTTTCTGTAATTATCTTTTCATCTTCTAAATATTGCAACCATCTATCTTTAATCACTATTTCACAAAGCTTGTTTACAATACTTGTTAATGACACTAGTCTATAATTTAATGGTCCCATTTTATTTCCCCCTTTTATGTTAACTTTTCCATTCCCTTGGTACTTTTCCTTCTTTCAATATGCTGTTGATTATATCCCATATGGGTTCCTCTATTTGTTCTCTGCACTCTTTTAATATCCATCCAAGTACTTGATCTGGTACCATAGCTTTTCTAACATCCAGTTCTTTGAGCAGTTTCTTGATTTCTTGTCTCTTTATTTGTATCTTCTGTATTCCCTCATTCTGTGATACCACTTTCAGTGCCATAGTTTCCTTTGTAAACACAGATTGAAAACTCTCATTCATTAGTTCATCTCTTCAGTAGTTTCACAAATTATTCCTTCTCTTTTTAATTTGTTTATATCATCCTTATGTTTCATTTTTCCATTTACGTACCTGTAGAAGGGTTTGAGCTCTTCCTTGCATTTTCTTACTATGTCACTTTCAAAATGTCTTTCTTCTTCTCTTCTTATTATACCATATTCATTCCTTGCCTTTCTGTATTCTTCCCTAGTATTTGTGTTCAGTTTTCTCATCATTTTCCTCCATGTTGTCCTTTTTCTTTTTTTTAACTTCTACACACCTGGCATTATACTATTCATGCTTCTCAATTTTCACTATATAACTTGGTACAAACAGTTGTACCCTCTCTCTATACTTGCTCAAAATCTCATATTTTTCTTGCACTATTTTACCTTCAAATACCTCTTTCCAGTTAATTTTTTCATAAAATTCATTAAGCTCTGCAAAGTCTGGCTTAGCATAGTTCTGTCTCCCATTACTAAATTGTTCATTCCTGTGCAACACTATTTCCACCTGTAATATTATTTCTATTCTCACATGATCACTTCTTCGCATTGGACTTTGACAATGTATACTTGGTCTATTTTCTGGAGTTTTTGTAAGCACTAAGTCCAACTGTGATGGTTTTTCTTGTCTGCATCTTGTAGGTTTGTTCACCCACTGTCTCACTGTATTCACCATCATGTGTGAGTGTGTTTGTGTGTGTGCTTTGTCATTACCTCTGGTGTAGCATTGCTGCACTGGTGCAGCACCATTTTTTTTTCTTTTTGTAGGAGGGACAAAAATCTAATAAAAGAAAAAAAGCCCACTGAGATACCAGTCTCAAATAGGGTCCGAAGTGGTGGTCAAAAATTGAGGGATAAGTGTCTTGAAACCTCCCTCTTGAAGGAATTCAAGTCATAGGAAGGTGAAAATACAGGAGCAGGAAGGGAGTTCCAGAGTTTACCAGAGAAGGGGATCAATGATTGGGGATACTGGTTAACTCTTGCATTAGAGAGGTGGACAGAACAGAGGTGAGAGAAAGAAGAAAGACTTGCGCAGTGAGGCCAGAGGAGGACTGGAGGCATGCACTTAGCAAGATCAGAAGAGCAGTTAGCATGAAAGTAGCGGTAGAAGATAGCAAGAGATGCAACATTTCAGCAATGAGAAAGAGGCTGAAGACAGTCAGTTAGAAGAAAGGAGCTGATAAGACGAAAAGCTTTTGATTCCACCCTGTCTAGAAGAGCAGTATGAGTGGAACCCCCCCAGACATGTGAAGTATACTCCATACATGGATGGATAAGGCCCTTGCACAGAGTTAGCAGCTGAGGGGGTGAGAAAACCTGGCAGAGACATCTCAGAATGCTGTTTTAGCTAGAGATGAGATGTGAAATTTTCAGTTTAGATTATAAGAAAAGGACAGACCAAGAATGTTCAGTGTAGAAGAAGGGGCCAGTTGAGTGTCATTGAAGAAGAGAGAATAGTTGTCTGGAAGGTTGTGTCACACTGATAGATGAAGGAATTGAGCTTATGAGGCATTGAACAATACTAAGTTTGCTCTGCCCCAATCAAAAATTTTAGATCAGAAGTCAGGCATTCTGTGGCATCCCTGTGTGAACTGTTTACTTCCTGAAGTGTTGGACATCTGTGAAAAAACGTGGAAAAGTACAGAGTGGTATCATCAGTGTAGGAGTGGATAGAGCAAGAAGTTTGGTTTAAAAGATCATTGATGAATAATAGGAAGAGAGTGGGTGACAGGACAGAACCCTGAGGAACACCACTGTCAATAGATTTTGGAGAAGAACAGTGACCATCTACCACAGCAGCAATAGAACGGTCTGAAAGGAAACTTGAGATGAAGTTACAGAGAGAAGGATAGGAGGGTAGTTTGGAGATTAAAGCTTTGTGCCAGACTCTATCAAAAGCTTTTGATATGTCTAAGACAACAGTAAAAGTTTCACCAAAATCTCTAAAAGAGGATGACCAACACTCAGTAAGGAAAGCCAGATCAGCAGTAGAGCATCCTAGACAGAACCCATACTGGCGATCAGATAGAAGGTTGTGAGGTGATAGATGTTTAAGAATCTTCCTATTGAGGATAAATTCAAAACTTTAGATAGGCAGGATATTAAAGCAACAGGATGGTAGTTTGAGGGATTAGAACAGTCACCCTTTTTAGGAACAGGATGAATGTAGGCAAACTTCCAGCAAGAAGGAAAGGTAGATGTTGGCAGACAAAGTTGAAAGAGTTTGAATAGACAAGGTGTAAGCATGGAGGCGCAGTTTCGGAGAACAATAGGAGGGAACCCATCAGGTCCATAAGCCTTCCAAGGGTTTAGGCCAGTGAGGGCATGGAAAACACCATTGCAAAGAATTTTAATAGGTAGCATGAAGTAGTCAGAGGATGGAGGAGAGGAAGGAACAAGTCCTGAATCATACAAGGTTGAGTTTAAATCAAAGGTCTGAGCAAAGAGTTCACCTTTAGAGATAGATGTGATAGCAGTGGTGCCATCTGGTTGATATAAAGGAGGGAATGAAGAAGAAGCAAAGTTATTGGAGATGTTTTTGGCTAGATGCCAGAAGTAACAAGGGGAGTTAGATCTTGAAACATTTTGACACTTTCTGTTAATGAAGGAGTTTTTTGGCTAGTTGGAGTTGGAGCTAATTGGGCAGAAATGTAAAGTGAATGAGATTCTGGTGATGGAAAGCTCAAGTACGTTTTGAGGGCCACCTCTCTATCATGTATAATATGAGAACAGGCTGTTAAACCAAGGTTTGGAAAGTTTAGATCAAGAAAAAGAGCGAGGGATGTACCCCTCCATGCCAGACACTGTCACCTCTGTTATGCGCTCGGCACACAGAGACGGGTCTCTGTCATGGAAACTGTAGTCATTCCAAGGAAAATCAGCAAAATATCTCCTCAGGTCCCCCCAACTAGCAGAGGCAAAATGCCAGAGGCACCTCTGCTTAGGGGGATGCTGAGGAGGAATTGGAGTGATAGGACAAGATACAGATATGAGATTGTGATCAGGAGCCCAACAGAGAAGCAGAAGGATTAGAGGTCAGGAAAAGGTCAAGAATGTTGGGTGTATCTCCAAGACGGTCAGGAATACGAATGGGGTGTTGCACCAATTGTTCTAGGTCGTAGAGGATAGCAAAGTGGAAGGCTAATTCACTGGGATGGTCAGTGAAGGGAGAAGAAAGCCAAAGCTGGTGGTGAACATTGAAGTCTCCAAGAATGGAGATCTCTGCAAAAGGGAAGAGAGTCAGAATGTGCTCCACATTGGAAGTTAAGAAGTCAAAGAATCTCTTATAGTCAGAGGAGTTAGGTGAGAGGTATACAGCACAGATAAATTTAGTTTGAGAGTGACTCTGTAGTCGTAGCCAGATGGTTGAAAACTTGGAAGATTTTAACCTTCCGAGTTTTTGAGCATAGGCACGAGAGCAGGTTAAGTTGTTGTGCACATAAACACAATATCCAGCTTTGGATTGAAAATGAGGATAGAGAAAGTAGGAAGGAAGAGAAAAGGGGCTACTGTCAGTTGCTTCAGACACCTGAGTTTCAGTGAGGAAAAGAAGATGAGGTTTAGAAGAAAGGTGGTGTTCTACAGATTGAAAATTAGATCTTAGACTGCGAATGTTGCAGAAGTTAATGAAGAAAAAGTTGAGGGGGGTGTCAAAACACTTAGGGTCGTTATCAGAAGAGCAGTTCGACCTGGAGACATTTGTGGTCCCCTCCCTAGATGGGGAATCTGAGACTGGTGTAGGAGTCACCATGATAATTTTGAATTTTTCAGTGAAGGGTGTGTGTGTGTTATTAGGTGCTTGTAGTTTTGTGTGGAGGAAGAGTTGTCTTTAGAGATCAGGCTGTGACTGGTCCCTTGTGTTGTGAAACACAAAGGGAAATGTTCAGTGAGGTCACAGCTGGTTGCATGTACCAAAACAAAATCACGGTCAATTACACACCAAACCTGGCGACATGAGCAAGATCCACTGAGTTCCTTAGTATGATGCCATTTATTCCTTGAGGTAAGATACACCTTCATACAACTGAAATTGTGCCTGACTTTTAACATTCTTATTTTACATACATGTTCAACAAAACTTGAAGCTAATGAGAAACTTTTTTTTTTATAGAAAATAGCTTACTACCTAACAAAACAAATGATCTTATAAGTGAAATATGAGAGGGCTTCAAATCTCAGGTGAAAACCCCCACTTCATATTCAGAGCTTGAACCCAATTATTTATTTATTTTGTTTATTTATTTATTTTTTTCTATGCCTGTCCAAACTGAGGTGTGTCTTATAAGCCCACACGTTTTATAAGCCATCAGATGCTGTATTTATCATGTGCCTGGTTGCCATACTCAGAATTTGGCAAATGTTAGACAGATATTCAAAGGAAAGAATTTAAATCACATAATGTAACTATGTTTAATAGTAGATGAATATGATGTGTTGAAGGTACCAGTGATGTATTTCCATGCCTCTCTCTCTCTCTCTCTCTCTCTCTCTCTCTCTCTCTCTCTTTTTATAGAGCTGGTGTGGTTAGTTCTTTTGTCATGAATTGACTTATTTTGTTTAATGATGCTGCTCTGGCATACCAACATTACCGGATCAGAGGTATTCATTTTTTTATGATCGTTACCAGGTTGGGGATCACTGAAACCACAAAAAACAGCAACTGTGAAATTGGATCAAGGTGTTGGTAATACCTGTTATTAGGCTGGTAAAACTTTTGGTTGCGAACATTACCAAGCAACTGTGAAGTTGGCCCTTAGACTCTAATCTGATAGTTTGCCTAGTACAAAGTCTGGCAGAGCCACAGGCCAGGAAACTCCCAGAAAGGCCAATGCCTAAACGCTCAGGATAAAATGGTCAGACCATAGAGTTTTTCTTATGGCAGACTTTACTGACCAAATGAGGAATTCCCAGCTATGTTCTTCATGATGGGTTTCTGAAATTTTTATGACATCACAACTTCAGTCACATCTCTAAATCTATTTACCCACCAGCAAACAGTTCTCTCTAACTCTAGTAATACTAATTGCTTCTTAAATGTTTTTATTCCTGAGCACAGAGTAACTGCAGATGCTATTTTGTCACTAGCAATAGGAAGTTTAGTAGCCATTGATGGGTGATATGGAAGATATGCAACAGTAACTTAAGGAACCCAACACAAGAATAAGCTACACACACAAAAAATATCTTATAACTCAATTGTCAAATCTATACTAACAGTTAATAAATGAGTATGCCCAAGGTCACCATCTGTCATGAGTTGCCAGGTGAGACATTATCAGTGCTCTGCTTTCTCATGCAACCAGATCAAACTATCTATAGTTGAATGACACATGGGACACTGACACCGAATGAAAATTTTGTCATCGCTTTTGGTGCTGACTATATAATCTAACAACTAATCCACACTTGTGTTTATTCCCACCTACCATGATTAAAGATAACCAGATTGTGGAGTTAAAGGCCATGGGCTTGCCAAAGTAATAAAAAAAAATATCAGTCAATAACAACATAAGAAAAGAAAGGAAGCTGCAGAAACTATGAAGTTTACACATGACAGTCCCTTTGTAGTACCATTCTTATCATATCCCTATGGATACCCTCTACATATTCAGTTCTTAGCCAAAGAGTGTTACAACTAACTAATTAGTGAGCTATACATTTTACAGTACTTTACAGTGTACAGTTATAAACAATCTTTTCTTTTTCATTTCACACACTTAGATCTCATCAACATGAGCATTCTGAACCATAACTTCACATTCTAGAAATGAATATTAACATCACCTGCCGAAACAATAATCACTCCCAGTGAGGTCTAAAGCACTGTTCAGGGAGTGCTGTGAACTTATCATTAAACCCAGCTGTGACCTCACTGAACATTTCCCTTTGTGTCTCACAACACAAGGGGGCAGTCACAGCCTGCCCTCTAAAGACAACTCTCTTCCACACAAAACTACGAGCACCTAATAACACACACACCCTTCACTCAAAATTCCAAAATTATCATGACTCCTACACCAGCCTCAGAGTCCCCATCTGGGGAGGGTACCATAAATGTCCTCAGGTTGTACTGCCCTTCTGTCGACCACCCTAAGTGTCTTGACACCCCCCTCAACTTCTTCTTCATTAACTTCTGCAACATTAATGGTCTAAGATCTAATTTTCAGTCTGTAGAACACCACCTCTCCTCTTCTAAACCTCATCCTCTTTTCCTCACCGAAACTCAAGTGTCTGAGGCAACTAACAGTAGCCCCTCTTCTCTTCCCTCCTACTTTCTCTATCCTCATTTTTTATCCAAAGCTGGATGTTGCGTTTATGTGCACAATGACTCTGCTCTCGTGCCCATGCTCTTGAATCTTCCAAGTTTTCCACCTTCTGGCTATGACTACAGAGTCACTCTTCACAGTCTAAGATCTAATTTTCAATCTGTACAACACCACCTCTCCTCTTCTAAATCTCATCTTCTTTTCCTCACTGAAACTCAGGTGTCTGAGGCAACTGACAGTAGCCTCTTTTCTGTTCCCTCCTACTTTCTCTATCCTCATTTTCAATACAAAGCTGGATGCTGCATTTATGTGCACAATGACTTAACCTGCTCTCTTGCCCACGCTCTTGAATCTTCCAAGTTTTCCACCATCTGGCTACGACTAGAGTCACTCTCAAACTAAATTTATCTGTGCTGTATACCTCTCACCTAACTCCTCTGACTAAGAAATTCTTTGACTATTTAACTTTCAAAGTGGAGCACATTCTGACCCTCTTCCCTTTAGCAGAGATCTCCATTCTTGGAGATTTCAATGTTCACCACCAGCTTTGGCTTTCCTCTCCATTCAATGACCATCTTGGTGAACTACCCTTCAATTTTGCTATCCTCCACGACCTAGAGCAATTGGTGCAACACCCTACTCGTATTCCTGACCATCTTGGAGATACGTCCAACATTCTTGACCTTTTCCTGACCTCTAATCCTTCTGCTTATGCTGTCACCCTTTCTTCTCTGTTGGGCTCGTCCGATCACAATCTCATATCTGTATCTTGTCCTATCACTCCAAACTCTCCTCAGGATCCCCCTAAGCAAAGGTGCCTCTGGCCTTTTGCCTCTGCTAATTGGAGGTACCTGAGGAGCCATTTTGCTGATTTTCCTTGGAATGACTACTGCTTCCGTGTCAGAGACCCGTCTTTGTGTGCTGAGGACACAACAGAGGTGATAGTGTCTGGCATGGAGGCATACATTCCTCACTCTTTTTCTTGTCCTAAACCTTCTAAACCTTGGTTTAATGCAGCTTGTTCTTGTGCTATACATGGTAAAGAGGTGGCCCACCAGAATCTCATGCACTTTATATTTCTGCCCAGAACCATGCCAAGTCTGTTCTCCAAGTAGCCAAAAACTCTTTCATTAACAGAAAGTGTCAAAACCCTTCAAGATCTAACTCACCTCATGACTTCTGGCACCTAGCCAAAAATATCTCCAATAACTTTGCTTCTTCTTCTTTCCCTCCTTTATTTCAACCAGATGGCACCATTGCTATCACATCTATTTCTAAAGCTAAACTCTTCGCTCAAACCTTTGCTAAAAACTCTACCTTGGACGATTCAGGGCTTGTTCCTACCTCTCCTCCAGCCTCTGACTACTTCATGCCACCTATTAAAATTCTTCGCAATGATGTTTTCCATGCCCTCGTTGGCCTAAACCCTCAGATGGCTTATGGACCTGATGGGGTCCCTTCTATTGTTCTCCAAAACTGTGCCTCCTTGCTTGCACCTTGCCTAATCAAACTCTTTCAGCTCTGTCTGTCAACATCTACTTTTCCTTCTTGCTGGAACTTTGCCTGCATTCAGCCTGTTTCTAAAAAGGGTGACCGTTCTAATCCCTCAAACTACGATGCTATTGCTTTAATTTCCTGCCTATCTAAAGTTTTTTAATCTATCCTTAACAGGATGATTCTTAAACATCTATCACTTCACAACCTTCTATCTGATCGCCAGTATGGGTTCCGTCAAGGCTGCTCTACTGGTGATCTTCTGGCTTTCCTTATTGAGTCTTGGTCATCCTCTTTTAGAGATTTTGGTGAAACTTTTGCTGTTGCCTTGCACATATCAAAAGCTTTTGATAAAGTCTGGCACAAAGCTTTGATTTCCAAACTACCCTCCTACGGCTTCTATCCCTCTCTCTGTAACTTCATCTCAAGTTTCCTTTCTGACCGTTATATTGCTGCTGCGGTTGACGGTCACTGTTTCTCTCCTAAATCTATTAACAGTGGAGTTCCTCAGGGTTGTCCTGTCACCCACTCTCTTCTTATTATTCATTAATGATCTTCTAAACCAAACTTTTTGTCCTATCCACTCCTACGCTGATGATACCACCCTGCACTTTTCATGTCTTTTCATAGACGTCCAACCCTTCAGGAAGTAAACATTTCATGCAGGGAAGCCACAGAACACTTGACTTCTGATCTTTCTAAAATTTCTGATTTGGGCAAAGCAAACTTGGTATTGTTCAATGCCTCAAAAACTCAATTCCTCCATCTATCAACTTGACACAACCTTCCAGACAACTACCCCCTCTACTTCAATGACATGCAACTGTCCCCTTCTTCTACACTGAACATCTGCGGTCTGTCCTTTACTTATAATCTGAACTGGAAACTTCACATCTCATCTCTAGCTAAAACAGGTTCTATGAGGTTAGGCGTTCTGAGACGTTTCCACCAATTTTTCTCACCCCCCTGCTGCTAACTCTGTACAAGGGCCTTATCTGTCCATGTATGGAGTATGCTTCATATGTCTGGCAGTGTTCCATTCATACTGCTCTTCTAGACAGGGTGGAATCAAAAGGTTTTTGTCTCATCAACTCCCCTCTTCTAACTGACTGTCTTCAGCCTCTCTCTCATCACCACAATGTTGCATCTCTAGCTGTCTTCTACTGCTATTTTCATAATAACTGCTCTTCTGATCTTGCTAACTGCATGCCTCCCCTCCTCCTGTGGCCTTGCTGCCCAAGACTTTCTTCTTTCTCTCACCCCTATTCTGTACACCTCTCTAATGCAAGAGTTAACCAGTATTCTCAATCATTCATCCCTTTCTCTGGTAAACTCTGGAACTACCTGCCTGCTTCTGTATTTCCATCTTCCTATGAATTGAATTCCTTCAAAAGGGAGGTTTCAAGACACTTATCCTTCAATTTTTGACTACCACTTTGGACCCTTTTATGGGACTGGCATCTCAGTTGCCATTTTGTTTTTTATTGGATTTTTGTTGCCCTTGGCCAGTGTCCCTCCTACATAAAAAAAATAAATAAATAAATAAAATCAACAATGAAATTCTTCAGAGAATTACTTTTGATTTTCATGTGGCAGTAGACAATGCATGAGACCAGTTGGATCCTCATGGTCGACTGTCTTTGGTTACACTTTTGTCTAATGCCAATCATGTGGCTACTGTTAGGTTAGGATTTGTATGGATAGGTTACATTAGGTTAGATTTATTAAGTTAAATTAGGTTAGGTTAGATTTGGTGGTAAATTTGCAGTTTCAGCCAATACTCCCATCCTCTTTATCTCTCACTAAAGCCAACAAGCATAAGGGCTTGGTGAGAATGTGAGGTTATTTGGGTGGGGCAAGCCAAAAATTAGTTTTTTTTCGACATTCATAAAAAGTCTCAGGATGACATACGGCATATTTAAAAAACGGGAAATTTCTACACTATCCTACACAATGTAACCAATCTAACCTAATCTAACCTAACCTGGGGGGCTTTGCCCCCCACATTCCCCCCTTAAGGTCACTAACCTATTACCTAACCTAACCTCCTAACCCCATCTCCATAAGGTAAACTAATGTAACATAACATTTTGTAGCTTCCTACATTCTGTCAGTCATCACTACATACCAGCAGTAATTACTTAACGAAAAATACCCTAAGAGGTTGAGGGAACTGGTGATAAACTGCCAGTTTGTATATTCACAGCCAGCACACGTCTCCCTTCCATCACCATGGTCTAACTGGTGCAGCACAGAAAGTCATGGGTGCTGCTTCCTCCTCTGAACACACTTGCCTATATGTGATTGGGCAACAAGTTTCCATGTGACCTGATTCACAGTAGGTAACCCCACGTCATCATAGTTCTTAACACGTGACTCAATGTCACGTCACCAATGTACATGTGTATCACTGATAACAAATATACACTTTGTATCCCACAAGAGACAACTGGAGGTGGATCTAAGCTAGAATTGACTTAAACCTTCAGAATTCTCTTCTGAAGTTATCATTAATTTCTGAATAGGTAAAATAGAGTTAGAAATGCTCCAAACAACGAGATATAGATCCTGCAAAGGGCTATAGTTACATACTGTGTATTGCTTGAAACTGCAATAATACTGATTTTGTTATGTTACATTAGATTACATTAGGTAAGATTAAGTTTGGTTTGGTTAGGTAGCAAGTGAATTACACAAGTTACTTTGTTGCAATATTACTGTCTACATTTAAATCTATATGTGTGTGATACGTAATAGTTTACATGGGGCAAGATTTTCATATTTCATCACTTATCATTCACTTTAATAACATACTTATGGTATGTTATGGTTTAGTATTGAAAAATGAATTCCTGAAAATGAAGCTCTGGTGATCTGCATCCTTGTGTGACCAATAACAAGTATGGAATAATTTGTTTCAATAAATGAAATCAAAATGCACTGACTGTCCACCAATCAGTGTCATTCAGGTAAATATAGAGTCCTTTCCCGGCCTAATTATTGGTCTATTCCCATCCATTCTTTCACACATACCTTTAGATACACATAAAACATAAATGATGAGGAGAAGTCCCCCATCCTTATGGAGGAGTTCATGAAGCCCCCAGTTAGGTTAGGTTTGTTAGTGTTAGCTTAAGTTAGGTTAGATTAGTGTCCTTAAGGTGGGATCCAGGGGGTGGTAAAAGCCCCCGCCCAGTTTGGTTAGGTTGGTTGCCATGGACTTTCACATATATTATCTAACCAATATTTACGTTCTCTGTATATCTAAAGGTATATGCGAAAGAATAGGAGAAAATAGACCAGTAATAAGACCGGGAAAGGACTCTATGACAATTACCATATGTTTGAGCCGGTGGTGAAACCATGGTGTTTGATGCTGTCTTTATCATTATGATCATTATTATTCTGGCCTTCAAACTTACCACAATTCAATGCTTTTCGCGATTTTCCCCAACCTAAAACTCCAGAATTCTCACGCTTCCCTTATCATCGGTGGTGAGGGAAGGATATCTCAAAATGTACCGACTGGCAGCGGAAATGAAGGTCTGATTAGTTCAAAACACAGAAAAAATAATTGAAAATGTTCTGATTTCACCAACACAGGCACCCTTGTGAATTTGTTAAAGAAAAAAAAAAATCAGTTGTGTGTTACCTGGCAGCGGCCGCCATAATAAATTGAAACGTATTCAATTCGATGGACCAGACTTTTTTGAGAAATTTAGGTATAAATATTTTTTTCTTTATTTGAACAAACTAAAATGTATTAAGGACTACAAGAAAATTAACCACGGATATTTACCTAGTGGTCATGAAGTTTTCATGCTGTCCGGCTGAGTTAGTTCCCCTGTATTGAGATCTTAGTAAGCTAGTAGGCATGACGGCTAGAATTCTGGAGACTGGAGTGTTCTCGATTGTCGTGATGGCGGCTTGACAGCGGCCTCGCCACTTTCCCACGTGTGTGGAGCATAGACGGATGGTTTGTGGTTTAGCTCTCCATACTGAGCGCACTGTGTAAAGAAAGTACACTAAGACTCTACTTACGGTAGAATCTAAACGAATTTCGGATCTTCTGGAGCAGGAATTCTGCATGTCGGATGAACAACGGTTAGAATTGATGCATTGCATGCAGATTAATAACCTCCTTGGCAGAGTGCTTGTTTCGTAGTCATCTTTTTCAACGGTACTTCTGAATTCTATATTGAACTTCCTGTCAACATTTTTTTTCTTTTGTTTTTACCAATATCTTATATTTATAACTTTTCATAGCTATTTCTGAAAGCAAATTTTAATTTTCGATAATGGAAGAGGAAAAACACCCCTGCAGTCTGGGAAGCACTTTTTTTTTTTTTTTTTTTATGAATACGCAAGTGTTTTCTTTCTTTCTATTAAAATCATATGTTGTACCTTGGTAGATTTTTATCCACAACACTTACTACATAGGCCATGGCTTTTCATTAATTTATTTATTGATTAAATAATTTATTGTCTAAAAATTATCAGTGTTATCATTTATGTCGATTTTTCCCAAGCTTTTGATGCGATTATCCACATAATTCACCTTGACAAATTGTATTACTATAGCATGCATTTATGGTTCAAGGACTATTTAACAGTCACAGTCTGCCTCTAAAGACATCTCTCTTCCTTCACACAAAACTACATGCACCTAATTACACATACACCCTTCACTCAAAATCCTAAATTCAATATGGCGACTCCCACAAAAGCCTCAGAGTCCCCGTCTGGAAAAGGAACCACAAATGTCTTGGAGACTTCAGTGTTCACCTCCAGCTTTGACTTTCCTCTCGTTTCACTGACCCTCCTGGTAACTAGCTATCTTCCATGACCTAAAGCAACTGGTGCAACACCCTACTCGTATTCCTGACCATCTTGGAGATACGCCCAACACTCTTGACGTTTTCCTCACCTCTAATCCTTCTGCTTACCGTTACCCTACCTTATCCGTTGGGCTCCTCCGATCACAACCTCATATCTGAATCTTGTCATATCGCTCTAATCCCTCTTCAGGATCCCCCAAAGCAGAAGTGCCTCTGGCGTTGTGCCTTTGCAAAGTGGGGGAGCCTCAGGAGATATTATGCTGATTTTCTATAGAATGACTACTGCTTCCGTGTCAGAGACCTGAGCTGAGCTCATAACAGAGGTGATAGTGTCTGGCATGGAGGTGTACATTCCTCACTCTTTCTCTCGCCCGAAACCTTCCAAACCTGTTCTCGTGCTATACATGATAGAGAGGCGGCCCACAAAAGGTACATACTTGAGCCTTCCATCCAACTAGCCAAAAACTCCTTCATTAATAGAGTGTCAAAATCTTTTGAAATCTAACTCCCCTTATGATTCCTGGCAGCTAGCCAAAAATATCTCTAATAACTTTACTCTTCATCTTTTCCTCCTTTATTTCAAACAGATGTCACCACTGCCATTTCATCTGTCTCTAAAGCTGAACGCTTCTCTCAAACGTTTGCTAAAAACTCCATCGTGGATCATTCAGGGCTTGTTCTTCCCTTTCCTCCACCCAACTACTTCATGCTACCTATTAAGATCCTTTGCGATGATGTTTTCCTTGCCCTCGCTGCCCTTAAACCTCGGAAGGCTTATGAACCTGGTGGGGTCCCTCTTATTGTTCTCCGAAACTGTGCCTCCATGCTTGCACCTTGCCTAGTCAAACTCTTCCAGTTTTTTTTCTCTCAACATTTACCTTTCCTTTCTGCTGGAAGTTTGCCTACATTCAACCTGTTCCTATAAAGGGTGACCGCTCTAATCCCTCATACTACCTTCCTACTGCTTTAATTTCCTGCCTTTCTAAAATTTTAAAATTTATCCTCAACAGAAAGGATTCTTGAACATTTATCACTTCACAACCTTCTACCTGATTGCAAGTGTCAGTTTCGTCGAGGCCACTCTTCTGGTGATATGGCTTTCCATGCCTCCCCTATTCCCGCGGCCTTCCTGCAAAAGACTTTCTTTCTCTCATCCCTATTCTGTCCATCTCTCTAATGCAAGAGTACTCTAAATTATTTATCCTCTTCTCTGGTAAACTCCGGAATTCCCTGCCGGTTTCTGCATTTTCTCCTTCCTGTGATATGAATTCTCTCAAGAGGGAGGTTTCAAGAAACTTATCCTTCAATTTTTTATGATTTTCTTGACATCTCTATTGGGAATGACACCTCAATGGGCTCTCTCTCTCTCTCTCTCTCTCTCTCTCTCTCTCTCTCTCTCTCTCTCTCTCTCTCTCTCTCTCTCTCTCTCTCGTTTTCCTTGCCCAGTGACCCTCTCATAAAAGAAAATCAATGAAAAAATAAATAAATAAAATAACTAGATAAATGTCTATTCCATTATGTTTATAAATGCTTGAAGATAAATCTAGCGTCCCACAAGGAAGTGTCTTATATTTATACTGACGATATTGTTAGTTATCAGTAATGTCAATATTATTATTCTCTTTGCTGATATGACATGACTTTTTATTCACAGGCTCCAGTAATGATACTCTATTCCAGTTAGCTAATCAAAATATCATTAATCTGGGATTTGAGAAATAAACTTCCATTAAAATCAATAAAACTTCCTTAATGTTGTTCTAATAGAAACATCACTGTGTTGCCTGATCTAAAAATGAACAAATTAAGTATCTAGTAAAACTAATAAACTAAAATTTGTCATATTTAGTGAAAGCCTAACGTTTGAATGTTTCCCAAGAAATTTGAACATACACTGTCATGCTTTATAAAATAAGAGATTCCATGTCCTTTGAAGTTCTAAAAACTTTCTACTATGATACATCTGATCTACTGTAACCCAATCGGGAGCACAACTTATACCACGCATCTGAAATGCATAAAGGCGGGTCCACACTTGGCAATTCGCGGTTGACTTGCCAGCCACCGCAAGCCGCGTTGCTCCGCCTGCTGGACCTTTTGTGCCTGGCGGCTGGAATTGCCAACCGCGCTACCAAGGCCACCAAGTTGCTCTTGTCCAGCCGTTCGCTGCTTTGTTTACATTGTGTCCTCGGGAAGAGTTGTGGAAGATGTGGTGTCCGGAGGCAGAAAAGTTAATGATGGAACTAAAGAGGAGGGACCAACGTAATCTCTGAGGCCTGAGATACAATATATATATATATATATATATATATATATATATATATATATATATATATATATATATATATATATATATATATATATATATATATATATATATACTCGTATATAACTGAGTGGTAATCGCTGCAGATGGAATTACCGATTCCTCTTCCTTACCTATTGCTAGATAACTCATCATAAGTCTCAGGCGTTCACCAGGTGTCACTGCATCCCTCATGTGGGTATCTTCCATCTTGATAAGGGGAGTCACAAGCTGCAGAAGACCATGGTACTGCTTCCTGTTGAAGCGTATCCACAGTCTCATGGTGTTTGGGTCTTCCACGCTCAGCTCAAGCAAAAGAGTGTGGTAGACACTCCTTTCTTCTCTTTTATTCAGCCAGGGACGTATCCACAGGCGTTTTCTTTTCCGTTTTAGCTTCCAGTACGTCAAAAGAAATGCAACTATCACTTCAACATCGTCGCTGAAGGAAGACATCTTGTTGAGTTGCTGTTTGTTTATATTAATTTCCCGCCAACCAGCCTCCCCTTTCCATGTGTGAACACATACATCCAGCTGGGAGGATTTATTGCCAGGTACTGCCAGCTTGTGGTAGGTGGCAATTCAGCAGCGAATTGCCAAATGTGAACCCGCCTTAAGTTTACTACACAAATAAGATAAATAAATAAATATAAATAATCCGAAACATGACTATAAGAGCTAATTTCTTAAACTATAATAGATTTCCTGCTATAATAAAGTGTTTATTTATTTATTTATTTATGATCCAGTTTTATATCTCTGAGCTTAAACATGCGTAATGTAATGTCTGGGATGTCTTTTGATTCCTTTATGTGTACATAATTTTTTTTTTTTTTTTGTTACCTTGGCCTTTTCGGATAGCCTACTTTTAGTCACGGTCATTGGGACGTTATTGTACTTTGCCAAATCATGTCTGAAACCATGAATGTGGTACATATTGAGAATACTTATCACTATTATATACAGACAGTATTTATTGTTTCATCAAATGAAACTCCAAATTGACCATTTAATGGTATTTGCCTTTGCTCCTGTATATACTGTTAATAATCATAAGTATTCCTAAAAACAAAGGCGTACGGCAGGTACGAGGCTGGTTTGTTTAGGGAGAGTAAACGCCATGCACAGGAAGATTTCAGAGACTGGGTGACATACTTGGTTGACAATCTGGAAGTCTCTGCTAACACTAGAAAAAATAATACTCAGTTCATTGATCTTTTGACCAATGCAAGAATGGAAAGATCTCCACTTTAGATGTCTTAAGCCATTGAACAGCTCTGATCTGGAACTAAAGGACTCTTCTATGACCACAACAGTCTGCTTCCTTCTGTTTCCTTCTCAGATCGAGGGAAGAGTGGAAGACTTCACTGGCATTGATCTCTTCAGTTTGGCGGGTAACAAGAGTGTTATGGACTGTTTTTATAGTGAAATGTCGACAGTTTCAGAAGATGCCAAACAATTTTCTGAATCCAACTAGGGATTACACCAAAGTGAGTTTGGATAATTCTTAATGTTAACCTAGTACTGTTAGTGTTTTGCTCTTCTGAAGAAATTTCATGCCAATAGAAAAATAGATTATAATATAGGATCATAAACCACATTAGATCAAACAGATATTTTCCATCCAAGACTTCAAGCAGCTACTATGAAAAACTAATTTTGTGTTGACCCAGATGTGGATATCTTAAAGAGAGAGAGAGAGAGAGAGAGAGAGAGAGAGAGAGAGAGAGAGAGAGAGAGAGAGAGAGAGAGAGAGAGAGAGAGAAATTGAAATCCAGGGCTATTCATAAAATGTTTGGCGTTATAATACCAAATTTGTCCAGGTCTGAATAGGTCAATCTATCTATCTATCTATCTATCTATCTATCTATCTACAAGGGGTGTTCAAGGAGTTCTCGGCCTAACATATTAGGGGAGATAGAAGCCTACCATGGCTGGAATACGTTCGTATGTTCCAACAAATAATGCATGGGCTGGCATCCTCCCAACACTTTTTATTCAGTTCAACGGTGACTTTTCGTGAATGAGGATGGTGCCTTCCGGCAAAATGAGTGAAACTGAACAGCAGGTTGTACAACTATAAAGTTTTCCACGATGCAAGAGAAAGCGCTACAGTTGATTAATGATGAGTTGAGAACAGCACTAGGGAACAGTGCCCTATTCTATTCCATTGTCAAATGTTGGGCTGCTTTCTTCAAGGAGGGCTGAGACTCGTGCGAGAATGAACCCCGAAGTGGTGATCTATCAAGTGCAGTCATGAAGGAAACTGTGGCCATGATGGAGAGCATGGGTATGGGTAATCCTCAGATATCAGTGGAATACATTGTTTCTCAAGTGGGGATCAGTAATGGATCCGTTATCACCATCTTGCATGATCACCTCAACATTTTCAAGGTGTCTGCCCGAAGGGTTACAAGAATGGTGACGCCTGAGAAGAGGAACTGGATAATGACTTCAACGGAGATGTTGACCATCATGACAATGGATCCGGAGGGATTTATGGCCCAAATCATAACCTAGGATGAAACGTGGTTCCTCACTTCGATCCGGAAACCGGAGCCGAATCTATGCAGTGGAAGCTAGACCTGCTCCCTGCGTCACAGTTTCCCCTTGCTCCATTCCATAATCGCTAATAATAGACCATATTTCATTATATTATAATACTTACAGTCTGTCTAGACAGAATAGGATAGAAAACAGAGATACCTAAGAGATGAACGCACCCAAACGCGGAAAGTGTGAAAATATCGGCAAAGAGACGCATTGATATTTAATTTCATAACTGCTCTATGTACAGTACCATGCAGCAAGTTTGACTAGTCATACTGGCCAATAGCAGGCATCATATTGACCCGGAATGTCTTAACCGGGCTATAGCGTATTGCTATATGCCTGTTCCTTAAATGTAACAACTATTAAACAAGAATAACCAATGTGTCTATCTATTTCTTTCGATCAGAAAAAAAAAAATGCAAAGAATCGGTCCTATATGATTACTTTTATTCAACTGACAATATCACAACGCCTGGAAGATCAGCAATTCACTTCTAAATAACATAAACTTCAAGGAGTGAGTGATTTAGATTGTTGCGGTCTCTTTTTTTTTTTTTTTTATGTAGGAAGGACACTGGCCAAGGGCAACAAAAATCTAATAAAAAAATGCCCACTGAAATGCCAGTTCCATAAAAGGGTCATAGCATTGGTCAAAAATTGATCAATAAGTGTCTTGAAACCTCCCTCTTGAAGGAACTCAAGTCATAGGAAGGTGGAAATACAGAAGCAGGCAGGGAGTTCCAGAGTTTACCAGAGAAAGGGATGAATGATTGAGAGGGACACATTGCCAATGAACTGTACGACACATGTTCCTTGGGCAGCACGCTAGGCAACTCTTCTGGTCTGTTCTTCAGTGGCCAAGTGGACGGAGCTCTGAGGAGCTAAAATTCTAAGTTTTTGTGAGAACTGAAAAAGACGTCTGTACATCTCAACTCCCCAACGTAACGTTGTTCAAGCTACTGAGATGGATTTCTCTGCAAACAAGTAGACTTAAAAGGATGTAACACATGGCTGGCTATTTACACAGTGAGAACACATCTCCAAGCCATGAATTGTCTGATGATGCTTTGTGCCTAGGGTGTAACATTGCAACTTCAATAAATGAAGAAATTTTGGTTTGTCGTGTACAGCGAGATAACGTAATATGAACTGAAAAAAAAAGTAGTAAGAATGAATGAGAAAAGAATAATGAAAGGGGAGAGAGAGCGAGAGATGAGAAGACAGGCCCGGGACAAGACTTGGACGCGTCCTGGACGTGCGGCCTGAGGCTCCAAAGATAATATCCGCAGTCACTTACATTCCCCACGTAAATTTCCTTACTTCCCCTTAGCCATTCAATTCGAATCTCATCCAGTATTTAGTAAAAGAGTTGCCCTTAACAATAAAGTATTCAGTATACATTTGCCCTTCTAGTTTAATCAGCAGAATATTTTTTAAGTAAAGTGTTTTGTTCATGTAAAAACCGCGCGAGAAGCAGAGTGAGGACGGTTGTGATTATATAATTATGTGTGTAGCCCCTCTCTCCTCCCCTTTCCTTGTACTTCCTCCCCTTCGCAGCATAGCGGGAGAGTGACGCACTTTCTCACTCTCAGTCACTACCCAACAATTAGGTGAAGCATACGTACTGAAACAAGCTCTAATAAAGATAAGAGGGATAAGATTTAGTCAGGTCAGTTGACTTAAGGGTATAAATGAGTCATTACCGGCTGTACGCCCCGGCCTACTTAAATAGAATTTTTTTTTTTTTTTTATGTAGGAAGAACACTGGCCAGGGGCAACAAAAATCCAATAATAAAAAATGCCCACTGAAATGCCAGTCCCATAAAAGGATCAAAGCAGTAGTCAAAAACTGATGGATAAGTGTCTTGAAACCTCCCTCTTGAAGGAATTCAAGTCATAGGAAGGTGGAAATTCAGAAGCAGGCAGGGAGTTCCGGAGTTTACCAGAGAAAGGGATGAATGATTGAAAATATTTGTTAACTCTTGCGTTAGACAGGTGGACAGAATAGGGGTAAGAGAAAGAAGAAAGTTTTGTTCAGCGAGGCCGCGGGAGGAGGGGAGGCATGCAGTTAGCAAGATCAGAAGAGCAGTTAGCATGAAAAAAGCGATAGAAGACAGCTAGAGATGCAACATTGCGGCGGTGAGAGAGGCTGAAGACAGTCAGTTAGAGGAGAGGAGTTGATGAGACGAAAAGCTTTTGATTCCACCCTGACTAGAAGAGCAGTATGAGTGGAACCCCCCAGACATGTGAAGCATACTCCAGACATGGACGGATAAGGCCCTTGTACAGAGTTAGCAGCTGAGGGGGTGAGAAAAACTGGCGGAGACGTCTCAGAACACCTAACTTCATAGAAGCTGTTTTAGCTAGAGATGAGATGTGAAGTTTCCAATTCAGATTATAAGTAAAGGACAGACCGAGGATGTTCAATGTAGAAGAGGGGGACAGTTGAGTGTCATTGAAGAAGAGTGGATAATTGTCTGGAAGGTTGTGTCGAGTTGATAGATGGAGGAACTGAGTTTTTGAGGCATTGAACAATACCAAGTTTGCTCTGCCCCAATCAGGAATTTTAGAAAGTGTTCTGTGGCTTCCCTGCTTGAAATGTTTACCTCCTGAAGGGTTGGACGTCTATGAAAAGACGTGGAAAAATGCAGGGTGGCATCATCAGCGTATGAGTGGATATGACAAGAAGTTTGGTTTAGAAGATCACTAATGAATAATAAGAAGAGAGTGGGTGACAGGACAGAACCCTGAGGAACACCACTGTTAATAGATTTAGGAGAAGAACAGTGACCGTCTACCACAGCAGTAATAGAACGGTCAGAAAGGAAACTTAAGATGAAGTTACAGAGAGAAGGATAGAAGCCGTAGGAGGGTAGTTTGGAAATCAAAGCTTTGTGCCAGACCCTATCAAAAGCTTTTGATATGTCCAAGGCAACAGCAAAAGTTTCACCAAAATCTCTAAAAGAGGATGACCAAGACTCAGTAGGGAAAGCCAGAAGTTCACCAGTAGAGTGGCCTTGATGGAACCCATAATGGCGATCAGATAGAAGGTTGTGAAGTGATAGATGTTTAAGAATCTTCCTGTTGAGGATAGATCCAAAAACTTTAGATAGGCAGGAAATTAAAGCAATAGGACGGTAGTTTGAGGGATTAGAACGGTCACTCTTTTTAGGAACAGGCTGAATGTAGGCAAACTTCCAGCAAGAAAGAAAGGTAGATGTTGACAGAGAGAGCTGAAAGAGTTTGATTAGGCAAGGTGCAAGCACGGAGGCACAGTTTCGGAGAACAATAGGAGGGACCCCATCAGGTCCATAAGGCTTCCGAGGGTTTAGGCCAGCAAGGGCATGGAAAACATCATTGTGAAGAATTTTAATAGGTAGCATGATGTAATCAGAGGGTGGAGGAGAGGGAGGAACAAGCCCAGAATCGTCCAAGGTAGAGTTTTTAGCAAAGGGTTGAGCGAAGAGTTCAGCTTTAGAAATAGATGTGATAGCATTGGTGCCATCTGGTTGAAATAAGGGAGGGAAAGAAGAAGAAGCAAAGTTATTGGAAATATTTTTGGCTAGATGCCAGAAGTCACGAGGGGAGTTAGATCTTGAAAGGTTTTGACACTTTCTTTTAATGAAGGAGTTTTTGGCTACTTGGACTTGGCATGGTTCCGGGCAGAAATATAAAGTGCATGAGATTCTGGTGATGAAAGGCTTAAGTACCTTTTGTGGGCCACTTCTCTATCATGTATAACACGAGAACAAGCTGTGTTAAACCAAGGGTTGGAAGGTTTAGGTCGAGAAAAAGAGTGAGGAATGTACGCCTCAATGCCAGACGTTATTACCTCTGTTATGTGCTCAGCACACAAAGATGGGTCTCTGACACGGAAGCAGTAGTCATTCCAAAGGAAAATCAGCAAAATACCTCGTGGAGTTAGTGGTGAATGACACTCCTGTGTGTTCATGGGCACTTTTTTGTGGTAGTTTCTTGTGTCTCTTGTTAGTGACCCTGTTTTGTCTTAAATGCTACTGCTGGCTGATGCAGTTCAGCCGCAGAGGATTTGAGTAATTTAGCTGTGTAGTGAACTTTACTCCCTCCTCAGGTCCTGACAAGGCCTGCCGTCCATGGGGCAATAAATGACACAACTCAGCCTGAGGCTAACACACCGTTGGACAGTGGGTGGATTCGTTACAGAGGGCAGATGTCCAGCAGGGTTTTATACCTCGACCATATTATGTGTTATTGTGTTATAACTTTTTCCTGGATGTGGTTGTCGATTCTTTTGTAGCTGTGGGTTTCAAGTGTTGTTTGAGTATTTCCCTTTATCTGTAAGTCGGTAAAACAGACTGGCAACCTCAATTAGTGTGACCTGGTGTTATGACCTGTCGTGAAAAGGGTGCAGGAGTCACAAGGGACTCTGTACACCCGTATTTGAGCCCTGCACCGAGTCCACGCAGGAGGTGGTTCGGAGAAGCTAAAACTGGTCCATGTGCGGCAGCTGTGTGAAGGGGCTGGGAATTCTGGTCAACACAATATATATATATATATATATATATATATATATATATATATATATATATATATATATATATATATATATATATATATATATATATGTGTGTGTGTGTGTGTGTGTGTGTGTGTGTGTGTGTGTGAATAAATAAATAAACAACTAAATCTGGAAAAATATTTCCCCTCAACATCCAACCGAGTATTGGGAAGCATTATGTTAAAGCACTGAGTGGCTGTTTTAAAGAGACTTGCGCTTCTTTCCTGTACCACACTCACCTCTAGCTGATATATTTGTTTGAGGAGAATGCAGATCCAGGTAAATGTTCTGAGAGCCGAAGTTGATATTATAGCTGATGCTATGTTCCCGTGGAATGGCTGTACCTGGTGTGTTCACTGACAGCAGAAAGGTGCGGTACAGCTGTGTAAAGACAAGAAATTTTCATCACGAGTTTGCCGTAATGCATTATCAATCAGTGAAGTTGTCCTATATATATGGAAGCACACGAAGACAGTAAATAATTAAATATTCCGAACTGGGAGATCTGATAAATATAGGCAAGGGGAAACCCATACTCGAAGATATGTATGTAAACCTCATGGGAATCAGCTCCAGAATTGCTTAAGTGGTAGGGCAAATATGTATGTACTGCCAATAAACATGAGATAATGGGATGTCTTTATTCTTCCTTCACCCAATCACTCTTTAAATAGTCACTTCTACTTTGAATCATGAGATTTCTGTAAGCGACTAAATTCTAGATTAAGATGGTATCTGTGAAAATCTAGATGCAGTGATTGAATATGGAAGAATATGTACACTCTGTAATGAAAAAATGGTTTGGAGGATTTACCAAACACCACCTTACCCTTCTACGTTCCCACGTGTAGCGAATCTGGTAGGTGGTGAGCGTCGGATCTGTTTTGTGAAGGGCTAGCTGCAGCTGCGCAGGCCCAGTAAGTGGGAAGAAGGGGCTCTCCGGTACTCTAGAAGCATTGGGATACTGCACATTCCAGCATAGCTTTGCTCCTAACTTATCCTGGTAAGCCGAACATCCAGTCAACTCCATGCGATCGCTTGTCACACCATCTAATGACTCCCGGGAATGCTGTACTGCTGCCTCTGCTGACCCGTGGATTAACACAAGACTGGACCTGCATCATACAATAAAGTACACAACTTATTACCACATATCACATTGATATGACATTGTAGTGTAATGGTACTAAAAATTAAGGTAATTCTTAAGAAATACACCTCCACACATATCTTATTAATCTTTTCCCCTCTCCCCCAACAAGCTTGGTGGCACGTGGGGAATCGGGTTTTTTTTTTGGGGGGGACATAAAAGACCGATAAATGGACTGAAAATCTAGGGAAATTTCCCTAGAATAAAAAAAAATTTGGGGTAAAATTTAAGTTTTAACCAATACGCCAGAATAATTATATACCTAACCTAACCTAACCTAACCGGGGGGGGGGGGCCTGCGCCCCCCTGGACCCCCCCCTGGATCCCCCCCTAAGGTTACTAACCTAACCTATGCTTTTAACCTAACCTAACCTACATGGTAACGTGGTGTCTTGAGATTGGCCGGAAATATAGAGGTGATTAATTACTGGCGAAACACACCATGACGTCAAAAGCGTCCATGACGTCAAAAGCGTCATTAAACGTCATAGACTTAGGAACATGCGCAAAAGCACCCTGCGTGTAAACCAACGCACGAACGCACGCAGTGTAACTTCAGCACGGACAGGTAAGCAGGACGGATCTCGGGAATACTGGAGAAACTTTAACATTGTATTGTAACCTTAATATCAACGAGCGATCAGTAAAACCTTTACAGACATGTAGCTATACTACTTACACTTCTTGAAAGCACACCTTATTGAAAATAATCTTGGGTGCGTTGTTCTTAAGATTTTCCAAAATTAAGGGTTCTTTGCCACATCAATACAGGTAATGTAATGTACTTACGTACCATAGGCACACATACTGTACACAGCAAAGCTACACAAAAAAAAAAAAAAAATCGAAAGACAATATAACACTACTCTTCTCAAAAGAGTGGAATTGAAAGCATTTCATCTTATCAACTCTCTCTCTCTCTCTCTCTCTCTCTCTCTCTCTCTCTCTCTCTCTCTCTCTCTCTCTCTCTCTCTCTCTCCGCCGCAGTGTTGCATCTCTTGCCATTTTATGTCGCTATCTTCACGCTATCTACTCTTCTGTTCTTGCTGACTGCATGCTAACATGCAATGTTTTCTATTCCAATTTGCTACTTCTGTACAATGGGCGTATTCTTTCTTGTAGAAAATGTCTCAGTTATCGGGAGGTTTCATTTATACAACATTAGCAAATAAGGGAAAGTGAAAAGTTTTTTTTTTTTTTTTTAATCAGCGCTATATCTCTCATTTCCATGGTTACTGCTCTTCTGAAGCTACTAACTGCATTTTTTTTTTCTCTCTCTTCTCCCTCCTAGGAATAGACATGCTTTCATCCCTATTTTGTGTATTCTATAAATGCTAGAGTTGACCAGTATCTTCATTCACTCTTTTACCCCATTGTCCAGCAAATCCCACAGCTCCATGCTAGTTTTTGCTTTTTCCCTTCCTATAATCGGTGCTGTTTGAAGAGAGGAGTATGCAAGACACGTCCGCACTTAAGTGGTATGTCTCCTACCACCCTCTTTTTTTTTTCTCTCTCTCCTCCTTATTAGCTATCCTTACACACACACACACACACACACACACACACACACACACACACACACACACACCTTGAATAATTTAATTATTGGTCATGTACCCTTTACCCAAAAATGAAGCAGAATACAATCAGATGTTAAGAACATACCATATATGTCCAGGAATTCATCAGTAAATAATATAATGTGTCCATAGATTTATCAGTGTGTGATGACAAAAAAATCTGCTAATTTTAGTATATAAAATTTATTATCAAATATGTCCCTGAATTTATCAGTACCGTACCGTACGTAATGACAACAATGTGAATTAATGGGTCAGTCCATGTCCAATAATAGACTTGTCACGTACCCCACAAATTCCTCTCATGTATCCCTGAGAGCACGAGTTCCTTACCTTGAGAACCCCTAGTTTAGAGGGAAAGCTGAACCAGAGTTTACTTATTAAATATTCATGTCAGTCAGTCACTTGTTAAATAATCATTCAGCATTGCTAAAATCTTGTTATCCTTGCAACAAGAGCCTATCATGCTGACATGTTTCGTGGTACAATACAACGGAACGTGTTCCCGTACTGATAAGTGTGGTGAATGGCCCGTTCTGACACACAAACACACACACACACACTTTGTATGTAAACAAAAGCTTGTAACTTACGAAATATTCATGATGTCAATCTTGTCCCTGGGCATGGCAAGATCCACCCGGACAAGCTCGGAGCCGTTGATGTCGAATCTGCCTTCGACCACCGTGGAGGAGTGGAGTGTGGAAACCAACTGCGCACCAGACTGGGCTACATGTCCATCCACCAGCATAGAACCGACCACTTCCACCCCGACGCTGCGCAAAAAAAAAAAAAAAAAAAAGAAAGAAAAACAAACGTATGAAAAGTTTTGTTTCAGTCAGACATGCTTTCAGTATAACATCAAAATTATCACCAAAGACGAGGATGAAGAGGAAGAACACAAAAGAAGAAGAAACGGCATCAGATATGGTCTTTGTGGTGCAGTTTGTGGTGAACACTATCTTGCATAACCTTAAGAAAAAAAAAAGGATAGCAAAGATGAAGGCTTTTCACAATCCAGCGCTCCCTCCAGCCAGGTCAGACAGGAAAAGAAGTACCATGCAACATGAAGGAAGTACATGGAAATTTTATAGGAAAGAGATGAGAACTACTACAATTGCTATTTCTATGCAGTGCTAGACAACCAGCAACCATCTCAGTAAAGCAACATTCCCGAACGAGTTTTAGCTATAATTTGGTGTTATAGCAGATATCACTTATGCTATGGACTATAGCCCCAAAGCTTGTTCAGTCATTGTTTAAATGCTGTAATGGTTGTACTATCGATAACATATGAAGGTAAAGAGTTTTGGGAAGCATAGCATCAGCCTCTAAGCTAAAGTTGCCTGACCTAAACCCCACGTTTCTTTCTTAAGGGTTACTCAAGGAGGGCATCTACCAAGGGAATCTTGCACTACTGCTGCACTGAAGGCAGCCATCACTGAGACGATTTAGATAATCACCCAGGAGGAATGTGCATGCGTTATCAACTATTTTGCATGCTGCTTTCAATAATGCCTCGGACTGAATGGCGAATATATGGAGCATGTCCTCCAATGTTCCTCTTGACATGTTTGGTTCATGTTTGAAGCTAAATAATTGCAGAACCTAAAATGTTATCCTTTGCCTTTCAATAAATGTAATCACTACAGCATTTGTAGTATAGCAGTACCTTGGATTGCGAATATCCGTTCGTGGTAAGGACTCATAGTTTAATTTGCTCATAAACCAAATAAGTTTTCTGAATGAGAATTAATGGAAACACTTCCGATTTGTTCCATCGACCAAGAAATATTCATATATAAATAATTTTGAACGTAATTAAGTATACAAATGACTGTCCCAAATTAATAATAAAAAATAATAAAAAAAAAAAAGACCACATGGACGCCTCGTTAGAGTGATCCTTTCCTTTTTAGCAACGTCCTTTGAAGGCTTCATAATACTGGCCATGTTGAGTCACATAACAGCAAAAAAGTCACAAAATAACGTAGGAAAGCACAATACGAGCACGGAGATGCTGACACGCGGAGTGAGACGGGCGACAGAACCGCAGGTTCTGTTGGGGAGTGAAGGAGACCATTGAACACCTGACAGTGGAGTGTGACGGGTACGAGGTTCAGAGATGCCAGCTTGTGACAATAGCCATAATTGCGGAGGAGGAATTACATGAGGGGGATAGAGTAAGGGGCAGAACAGCGTTAGGACTATATGGAGATAAAGCTGAGTCAGGAAGAATTATAAAATGTACTAAATGGAGATGCAGGAGGAGAAGGAGAAGAAGGGACACAAACGAACACAAAAAGAAGAATAAAGAGCAGCAGACCTATTGGTCCCTTATGGACTTGATTGTGGGGACTACACTATCAAGCAAACAATAAGAAAATAGAAGAGCAAGGCTGAAGGCTGAAGAAGTACCATGCAGCATGCATAAACCATTTAAAATCTTATAAGAAAGAGATGAGAACTATCACTATTGTTACTTCTAACATCGCAGTAAGGTGACACTCCAATTCAACATCTCAGTAAGGCGACACTTCATCTACTACATACGAGTACAGCGAAGAGAAGGAGGAGGAGAAAAGAAGAACAAGAACAAGAGAAACAAGAAGAACAAGAACAAGATGAAAAAGAAGAAAGAAGAGAACGAGGAATAGGAGTGGAGGAGGAAGAGGAGGAGGAAGAAAAAAAAAAGAGAAAGAGAGAGAAAAAAAAGAGAAGGATGAGGAACGGAGGGTGGGGAAGAGAAGGAACACAAAGAGATACAAAAAAACAAAAACAAATAGCAACATACCTTAAGGCCCTTACTAGGCTGTTAGGTCAACTATTCTATGCTACTAGCTATTGGTGAGAGAAATAGATTAGTACAGAAGAAGACTCCTCCCCACCCATCCCTCCAGCAGAAATGGGTCAGAAAAAGGAAATGGTATTATTTTATATATATATATATATATATATATATATATATATATATATATATATATATATATATATATATATATATATATATATATATAAAAAGAAGGAAGAGGAGGATAATGAAAGATGCAGAAGATGATGATGATGATGATGATGATGATGATGACGAGGAAATAATAATAATAATAATAAATAATAATAATAATAATAATAACAATAATAATAATGATAATAATAATAATAATAATAATAATAATAATAATAATAATAATAATAATAGTAATAATAATAACTAATAACAACAACAATAACAATAACAAAACAACAATGGTAATAAAAATAAAAATAATAACAATAATAGTAGTAGTAGTAGCAATAATAATAATAATAATAATAATAATAATGATGATAATAATAATAATAATAAAAGTAATAATAATAATAATAATAATAATTTGCGTTTCAGTACTAGTTAGATCCCACGGGAGGCCAGTATTTGGATGGTTTTAAATATTATTTTAAGAACGTGTCAGGGGCTTTGTACCTTGCTACTCCTGCAAGTTGGATAGTGACTTCATCTGCAGTCTGCATTGTCTAACGGTTTATTGTATTTGTGCCTGTATTCTGACAGAAGCAGGCTCCTGTGTCTCTCCCCTATTGCTGCCTAAGTGCAGTGCCTTGCTGTGAATCTAGTGAGTGTCTGAGTGTCGTGGGCGCTGTGTCGTGTGTTTGTTAGATGGTACTGATCTTTGTGGCCCACAAGTGTGAGTGAGGCAGACCGGAGGATTGAATAATCTTTGTGCAAAGCTACAGTTGTCTAATTTCTTCCCAGATTTCCATAAATTTTATAGGAGGTGGGAATCTGTCATCTGGAAGATTGTAAATGATTGTTACCTGGGAAGTGTGTGTAATATTTCCGTTGGACAGTGGGTGGTTTTGTTACAGTGGACAATTGTCCGATTGGTATGTTACTCTGGGAGTGTGTCGTCTATACTGTCTGTGCCCTAGAATGTAGTTCATTGTTTTGTTTTTTTTTCAGCTTGGGTGATTAAGCTGGTGTTCTTTCTTTATGGGTGAGTTAAATGAAGTGGCAACCTCAAAAATTTGAGTGGTCAATGACCGGCAAGCACTTGGATTTGTCCTGTTTATGCCCGCACTAGACTAGAAAGAATTAACCTAGGGAAAGTTGGTCCAATTGTAGTGGCAGCTGTGAAGGAGGCCGAACCTGGTCGTAACATATATATATATATATATATATATATATATATATATATATATATATATATATATATATATATATATATATATATATATATATATATATATATATATATATATATATATATATATATATTATTGTTTCTGTACAGGGCTGACTCGGCTCTAGGTTTTTTAAAGTGGAGGAGAAGTAGGATGAGGACAAGGGGGAGGAGGTCGAGAACTGATATGATGATGATGAGGAGGAGAAAGGAGAAGAGGAGGAGGAGGATGAGGAGAAGAAAGACAAGGAAGAAATTGTGGTGGAGGCGGAGGATGGGAACTAGTAAGAGATGGTGAGCTGCTAGTAATGAGAAGAAAGAATAAAAAAGAGCGAATAAATAGGAAGAGAGGATGAGGGAAGGAGAAAAGAAAGAGAATAGAAGAAGAAATAGAAGAAGAAAATAGAAGAAGAGATGAGGTAGGTGAAGTAGAAGGAAGAGAAGAGTAGAAAAGGCCAGAATATGAAAATGAAGGGACACACACACACACACACACACACACACACACACACACACACACACACACACACACACACACACACACACACACAAACACACACACACACACACACACACACACACACACACACACACACACACACACACACACACACACACACACACACACACACACACACACACACACACACACACACACACACACACACACACACACACACACACGTATATTCTCCAGTCCGGAATCTTAAAGAACCTTTTATCTACATTTACCTGGGCTTGAGTCTTCCGCTGATCCCTCCGCGCCCTTGCAACAGGTTGAAGACATCAATTTTGCCACTGGCATGAACGTTGAGGGCCACACTGGCGGTGATGCTGAGATTGAGGGGCAGCCCCGCGGTGGTCGGAATGATGTACGCTGACTCAGTAGCCAGCCATGACTTCTGAAGGTTGATGTCCTGCAAATGGATGAAGTGTGTAGTAAGGATATATATATATATATATATATATATATATATATATATATATATATATATATATATATATATATATATATATATATATATATATATATATATATATATATACCATTATTTTTTTCGCACAAATGTAAATGTGAAGGGTGATGTGTGATAATCTAGTAATGATTCTGCAATAAAAAAAAAAAAAAGACTAATCGTTGAAAATAAATGAGTCTAAAGCATTTCAAGATGACGGCTCAGAACAAGGTGTCACATCAGATGGGATAAAGCTCATTCAAAGAAACGAAATCCATGTAGGGATAACAAGACTGACTGATATGTTACAATAATCCGTTCCTCCATCGCTGTCATAGCAACGTACGTAATTGATGGAACTAACGTGAACATAATATATAGCCAATGATTAATATTCTGCTCTCACTCGTCGATTGGTCTTCATTTTCCTGTCTTGTTTCAGTTTTGAAATGCACGGCTAACACTGTATATATATATCAAAACACCTATATGCTTAATTCTAAGATTGTAAATTACCATTTTATAACAATCTGGTTTCTTATAAGTAATTAATATTTTTGATAGTAATAAGAGTAAATTTGCAGCACATTTTAAGACCCTGTTCAAACTTGTGAAGGTTTCCACAAGAGGCGGTTTGAAACACCAGGAAGGATCCGTGCGAATGACCCTGGTTAGTATCATGAGTCATACCACTGTAGTGTCAGCATGTACACGGAAGACGCAACATGTCTTTGGTTCCAGCATCGGGGCCGGGCATAGCGCAGGAAGAGACAGACAACATTGGATTCTCCTCTTTTTACATGACAGACTAATCCATGGGATGTTCATAACACTACCCTAGGTTTTGAGACCTTGAAGACAAATTCTTAATTTACTTCAGGATATTGATAAAACTGTTCAGCGATCTGCTGGAAAAAAAAAAAAATGAATAAATAGATAAATAAATAAATTGATTGGCTATGCAGGCTTCAAACAGCCAAGTGAGTATACTCCTGTTCATATGCATGTAAATCGACCTGTGCGTTTTTCTGCGTGATTGGGAGATAGACCTCGATCCGCACCGTAACCGCTGCAGGAGAAAAAACTGCGCGATTGTGTGCAAACACCTCCATTGACTTTCACCGTAATTGCACCGCGCGGGTGAAACCGCTTAGTGTGAACAGGGCCTAAAACAAGACCGCATCAGCAGCAGTAGTGTTAACACCGCGTAACAAAATTTTAACTTTTTTTTGTCTTTGGTCAGTAAATGTTATTTCGTAATTGCTTTTTATCTAGAAATCAAAGAAAATAACTATTATTCCCTTTAAACTTTTTTTTTTCTGATTGGACAGCGATGTTTTGAAAATAAGCTGCTATCATGTATCCAGACCTTATGTCATCCATTGCGCCAGTGTCACACTGCTCTGAGCTCCCCGTACCCACTCCTCCGAAGAGAGAGAGCAGCAGTTTTCAGAAAGGAAAATCAGTTCAGAAGATGAAGTCATTGATCCAGATTTCAGAGTCGCAGCTGAGGAGAGAAACATTTACTACCCCAACCAAAATGACGTCAACGACCTGATCAGATATCTTGGTCTCACAAAGTCCAATGCCGAGCTTTTGACGTCAAGACTCAAGCAGTGCAATTTATTAGATGAAACTATGAAAATATCAGGTCAGAGAAAGCGTCACCATCATTTTCAACTTTTTTTTTTTACTCATCAAGATGAACTTTGTTTTTGCCACGGTGTGATTGGTCTATTTGAGGTAACTGGAATCGTCTGTAACCCCAACGAGTGGCGCCTCTTCATTGACAGCTCGTGCAGGAGCCTCAAAACAGTGCTGCTTCATAACAGGAACATGTATCCATCTCTTCCCCTCGCTCACTTTGTCCGGTTCAAAGATGAATACAATAGTGTCAAGATCTTGCTAGATGCCTTGAAATATGAAGAGTACATTTGGGAGGTTACTGAAGACTTCAAAATGATGGCATTGTTGATGGGTCTCCAAGGCGGCTTTACCAAGTTTCCTTGTTATATTTGTCTTTGGAACAGCAAGGACACCGTGGCACACTACCACAAGAGGGACTGGCCACAGCAAACCAAGCTTAGTGTCGGGAAGAACAACGTCAAATGGAAGCCATTGTTGGATCTCAGAAAGGTACTGTTTCTTCCACTGCAATTAAAATTGGGCCATAAGAAACAACTCGTCAGAGCTCTAGATAAGGAGTCTGAAGCATTCAAGTATCTCAAGATTTCTTCCCTAAGTTGACTGCGGCAAAAGTGGATGCTGGTGTCTTCGTTGATCCACAAATAAAGGTCATGGAGTGCAAGGAGTTCCCCAAGAAGTTCATTAGGAAGTAGAAAACAGCGTGGAAAAGCTTTGTTACAGCGGTTCTTGGCTTCTTGGGGAATCACAATATCCTTGATAAATTTAAGAACATCGGGGCGTACTCTGAGGAGCAAGGCCAGTGCTTCCACCAGGATATACTGGACTTTAAACGTCACTACCAAGGGTCGTATAGTGTAAACATGATTGGAGACTATATTTGGGGGCTGATTCGTGAAAGCAATTCACAGTATAAGCATAAATCACGAAAAACTACTCATTTTTAATGTTTTATCGTCTCACTTGTATAATCCTATAAATGCTACTTTTGCATAATATGTAGTTTTCTTTCTACTTTGTGCAAATGGGAGTTCAAATTTGCCACTTTCTCCCAATGGGAATAGGTAAATTCATAAATATCATTATCCTTGCCACAAAAACAAAGTTAAAAATAAATATTAGTGTGTTTCCATGTTTTCTAGGCATAAGCAAATAGAAAATAACAGTTGTTACCCAAGGACAAAAATCGTGTTACACAGTATAATCATTGACGTAGGAGTAGAAACTAGTAGTAGTAGTAGTAGTAGTAGTAGTAGTAGTAGTTGTTGTTGTAGTAATAGTAATAGTAGTAGTAGTTCTGATAGCAGCAGCAGTAGCAGTAGCTAAACCAGTCATAGAAGCAGCAGTATAAACAATAAAAGAATAAAATGATAATAATAATAATAATAATAATAATAATAATAATAATAATAATAATAATAATAATAATAATAATA